>NC_139603.1:74048165-74474950 GCF_964270895.1 Podarcis filfolensis
TGTTATCTTCTAACAGTGATTACTACTGCATTTACATTTATGTGTCTGTAAGCTTATAGCTAATCCAACAGTGCTAATTGCAGCTGACCTCTAGTGTAGTAAGGAAGCAGGCAGCTCTCAGCTGGGGTAAAAGTCACAAAAATGTAAAAGATTCACAAGCTTGGAATGAAGAAAATGCAAGACGTTATCGTGCCTCGTTTAATCTATGGATTAGACTGCACACATTTTAACCCAACAGAACAAATTGTGTTGAATTAATATGTATGGCACCAGCCTGTCTTTTACTTCTGGCCATTGAGCATTAAACAAGCCGTTGTTTACGTGATTGCATTTGCCATACGAACAGTGTCCCTCAATCTACATGGCATTTTCCAACGAGGGACAGTAGCATTGTCAAAAAACAAATAGTTCTTACAAGACCAAGAAGCAATAAACACAACCAGCATCAATGTTGTGATATCCAATTCATACACCCTCTCTTCTTTTGTTGCCCTGTATGAAGAATGGAATAGTGTTTATTGTCTTAGTCCATAGATCAGGGGTCAGCAAACTTTTTTAGAAGGGGGCCGGTCCACTGTCCCTCAGACCTTTTGGAGGGCTGGACTATATTTTGAAAAAAATAATAATGAATTCCTATGCCCCACAAATGTGGGACGCGGGTGGCACTGTGGGTTAAACTACAGAGCCTATGACTCTATGGCGCAGGAGGCGCTGTGGGTTAAACCACAGAGCCTAGGACTTGCTGATCAGAAGGTTGGTGGTTCGAATCCCCGCGACGGGGTGAGCTCCCGTTGCTCAGTCCCTGCTCCTGCCAACCTAGCAGTTCGAAAGCACGTCAAAGTGCAAGTAGATAAATAGGTACCGCTCCGGCAGGAAGGTAAACGGCGTTTCCGTGCGCTGCTCTGGTTCACCAGAAGCGGCTTAGTCATGCTGGCCACATGACCCGGAAGCTCGGAAGCTATACGCCGGCTCCCTTGGCCGATAAAGCAAGATGAGCGCCGCAACCCCAGAGTCGGTCATGACTGGACCTAATGGTCAGGAGTCCCTTTACCCTTTACCTATGCCCCACAAATAACCCAGAGATGCATTTTTAATAAAGGCACACATTCTACTCATGTAAAAACACCAGGCAGGCCCCACAAATAACCTAGAGATGCATTTTAAATAAAAGGGCACATTCTACTCATGTAAAAACACGCTGATTCCCGGACCATCAGCAGGCCGGATTGAGAAGGCAATTGGGCCGTATCTGGCCTATGGGCCTTAGATTGCCTACCCATGCCATAGATGATAGCAGAATGCTTCTGAGTGTACCCCCATAATGACACTACTCCTACTCTGATTTCTGTCTTTTCTTCTTCTTTTTTAAGCCATCAGAGTTGGTGCATCTGCCCTGATGTCAAACAGTAGGATGCAACTACAGAATTTGGTGTGAGTGTGTGAATGAGGCACAGAAGGAAGGGGTGGTTTCCTCTCTCAGCCCCAACTGGCCAAAGAACAGAACCACCAGAATAAAGTCATATAAGGCCTTCCATTTAAATGCTAGCAAGGGAAGAAGGAGGACTTTCCAGTGTTTCATCTAAGGCTGACTTGAAGATTTTGCCATCAGTAATCCCAGTTAACAGCACTGACTCATTACAGTCAAAGATAAAAACCCCTGCTGGTTGCAATTTTACAGACATAGTTGTGTATATGAGTCCCACTGCTTTCAATATAATTTAAATACAGGTTAATGACACAGGGTTGTAACAATTGACTATAATAATGCAGGAGATGGAACTGAGAAAACGATACATCCACAATTCACCATCACAGATAGCACTTGAGAGATTTCCTTGGTCAATCTAACTTGTCATGCACCATGAGCATAACATGCTAATTCAAAGTCTTTTGACTTCACAATGTAACTGAGTTTTGGAAACAATTGCCCAAATTGCACAGTATGAGGTGGAAGACTGAAAATGGGGCAATTCCTGTTTTGGATACTCGCCCACCTTTATAAAAAAAAGGAATGAGAGTGAAAGCCCTGCATATAGAAAACTTGTACATCAGAAATAAAATAGTTAGTGACTCTCTATGGTCTCTACAAAATATCTCATCTGCAATCTGAAATTGTAGGGTTCAGAATTGTATCACCTCTGCTTACCAACTCATTTTATACAAGACCTGGCTCTACATGTAGCATAAAGAAGTGGTTGAATAGACAGGAATCTACTAGTTTGGACTGCAGGTGAGAAGCGCCATTTTCTAAAGCTCTCTCGTGTAAAAAGTCCCCTGCAAATTAAACAACAACCCCAAAACAAAGTAGCACATGGGAACTGCAGTGCTAACTTTCCTATTTTGTACTGGGAAGCATTAAAAATGTGCTATTTTACCTGTGCATTACCATCTCAATATTGTTTTATTTTACTATCTTAATATGGCAAAATATGGTTTTATTTTTTGTTATTTGTTGTAAACCACTAAGAGATCATTTTAGTGTGATGTGGCATATAAATATATGAAAATTTCAAATACATACATCTTATGACACTATCACCTCAAGATAACACTGCTGCTGTTGCATGTGTAGACTGCTTATAGAGAATGGCGGTCTGTCCAAACAGATACGCCACATCTAGTGCAAATATGTTAGATGTCAATCAAAAAATAAAATAAAATCCTATTTCTATTTCCTAATCTGCAAAAAGCCAAAAAATATCATGGTCTTAACTTGTGCAAAATTTCCCAGGAGGTTATTTCTGTGGTAAAATCTGTTTGCCTTCTGAGGGTTTTCCCCAATTTTATTGGCTTTTACACAGAATTTGTTCTACTGTGTGTAAGTTGTTTTGACATATTTAATTCCACAAGGGAACACTAGCCTCTTGGTCTTTCATCAGTCCCTTTGAGCTAACAATATCTGTGCTTGATTACTTCATATTTTTTAATAAGTCTCCTAGCTACAAATGTGATTTCATTTTATGAGCACAAGATGATAAGCTAATCAACGTTACTGCCATACTGATGTAACTAAACAATGGGAATTTTAGCCTTCAACAATAAAAATTCTGTTGAAACAGAAGTGGCAGGATGCTGCTGAATGGAACTGTAGTCCCTTTCTACCACTTTTTTTGTTCCAATTTTTAATTTTTAAAGCTATATACTTGCTTATAATTACAAATCAAATGCAGAAAGAGATCCATGAAAGCAAAGATAAAAATGACTACGGAATTATAATTACAAAACCTCTTCAGAATTGCACTTAGTCACTTGATAATAAAACCAGCCAACCCTTTAAAATGAAGGGCCCAGTGCTCACCAAAACTATATTCTTAATCATTAGAGTACAACTTGTATTCAATTAAACAAAAGGCATATAGAAGAAGGGGGAAATGGGGGGGGGGTTGCAACCTTTAATGGTGAATTAGATAGTAAAATATAGACTCCACAATAAATAAGAGTACTATGAAACCATAATATATATTAGAAAACTGTAAACCCATGCTCTATTCAGTAAAGGTTCCCCAATTTAATACAAATTTACATTGCCTTTGTCTGTTTTCTTTAAATCTCCCTTATCAGCACTTCTAAGGAAGACTTGTCCACTAGATGCTAAGAACTGAGAATGTGTGTCTGGGAATATTTAGCTTCAGCTACTACCCTAGAGGAAAAAGTTATGAAATTTGGGACTATATGATGCAGCAAAAGTAAAACATTTTTGGTTAGGAGTGCCAAAGTGGAATTCATACGATGTTTTGCCACAGTGGTGAGGTGGTACCATATATTTTTTTAGCATGAAGATTGGTGTAATGAAAACGGAGGCATGTGTTGAGATAATGAATCACCAGAATCTGTCCCTATTCATATTTTGAACCCTTTTCTAAAATAGACTGGCTTCTATGCAATTGGTCACTATGTCATTTTGGATTTATCACATCACTACCATGTCAAACCAGTGATGTAATTTACCCTAACAGTTTATAAAAGTTTAATATCCTTATGAACTTGGATACTACCAGTTGGACCAAGAATTTAACCAATATGGGGCATTGCATCTCCCAGGGAAATAAATTTTAAAGCTTCCGCTGGATTTTGAAACACTAGTAACTTATTTAAAAATGTTAACAATGATCGAACATTAAAATAGTACAAGGTAGTTCTAAAAAACAATTACAATGCAAAGATAATTAGACTGTGTAATAACAGATAAATGGGCAAGTCATTTAAAAGCTTTGTACACAAAGACCAGATTGCTTATATCCATCATAATTATAGCACATAAGGAGTCTTCTGTACACTTCTGATTTGGGGAAATAATGGGATTCTCATTCCAACACAAACATAGTTGAAAAATGGAAAAATTGAGTGTATACAAAAGAGATAACTACATATGATCATTTCAGGTGTTCTCGGCTCCCTTTTTCAGCTATACAACTTTTTCACAATCTGAAATGAATGCAATTAAACTCTTCCAATTCTTTTGAAGAGTAACAGTCCTTTCTAAGATCTTTCTATATTACATGTTAACTATTTCAATATTTGGTTGGGAGCCGCCCAGAGTGGCTGGGGAAACCCAGTCAGATGGGCAGGGTATAAATAAATTATTATTATTATTATTATTATTATTATTATTATTATTATTATTATTACAGTGGTTTTACAAAGGCTAACGTAAGAAGTTACATACACTAGCCAACTCTACACCTACTTTCTCAATAAGCCCACACTTCACTTACAGCGGCCTTTCTCAACCTTGGGTCCCCAGATGTTGTTGGACTACAACTCCCATCATCCCTAGCTAGCAAGGTCAGAGCTCAGGGATGATGGGAGCTGTAGTCCAACAACATCTGGGGACCCACAGGTTGAGAAGCACTGACCTACAGGAACCTGTAGCACTATATTGGCTTATGTTGATTTCTGCTGTTGTTCTCTGCTCAGAAATGTCCAGTGCAACATCTCCGAGTAACAGCTAGATGAATGAGACCCGTGATCTCAGGGTCATTGGTTTGAACCCCAGGTTGGACAGAAGATCCCTGCACTGCAGGGGGTTGAGCTAGATGACCCTCGGGGTCTCTTCCAACTCTACAATTCTATGGTTCTACGAATACAATCCATTTTTGTCAGAAGGGAACAGATAAGCTCAGAACCTATTAATAGGCATTGCAGTACAGGAAGCAGAGATGCAAGGCCACGCTTTGCAGGTTCCAGCCTTATAATGCTAACTCAGTCCTGCTAATCATATACCGTATTTTTCGCTCGATAACACGCACCTGACCATAACACGCACATCGTTTTTAGAGGAGGAAAACAAGGGAAAAAACATTCTGAATGAAACAGTGGATGTATCATTTTTGTGCTTCATGCTGTGGCCACAGACATGTGATCTGATGGTGAATTTGGGGTGACCCAATGCAAAAATCCTGAGAATCCCTGTGGATCCATGCTTTGTAACCACGTTTTTGCACCATTGCAGCCCCAGGCAACAGTGGGTGTGTGATTTTGGGGGGGGCAGGCTGTAGCCATGGACATGCTATGTGCTCTGATGGTGAACTTGGGGTGACCCAATGCAAAGATCCTGAGGATCCATGTTTTGTAACCACGTTTTTGCACCATTGCAGCCCCAGGCAACAGTGGGTGCGTGATTTGGGGGGGGGGCAGGCTGTAGCCATGGACATGCTATGTGATCTGATGGTGAATTTGGGGTGACCCAATGCAAAGATCCTGAGGATCCATGTGGATCCATGCTTTTTAACCACATTTTTGCACCATTGCAGCCCCAGGCAACAGTGCGTGTGTGATTTTGGGGGGGCAGGCTGTAGCCATGGACATGCTATGTGATCTGATGGTGAATTTGGGGTGACCCAATGCAAAGATCCTGAGGATCCATGTGGATCCATGCTTTTAAACCACATTTTAAGTGGGGAAGGAAGGAAAAATACAGAATGGACAAGGAGCACGAGAGGGGTGTGCAGAGAAGCAGCTGGCTAAGAATGCAGGAGAGGGGTATAACGGGAGGGAGGAAAGGAAGGCAAAAGTTTTCCCTCACCTACCCACCCAAGCCAGCCAGCTCTCTCTCTCTCTCTCTCTCTCTCTCTCTCTCCCTCCTGCATGTTTTCAGCAGCACCGGAGCACAGAGACGACACTCTGCTTGCCTGGAGGGGAGGGGCTTTCCCTGCTCTTTGTTCCGTTTGAGCAAACACAGCAAGGAAACAGAGGAGGGTGGGCAGTAAGACCCTGAGGCAGAATGCAGGAAAGCAGCCACTTCCTCTTTTCAGGTTTCCCTTCTCCGAGACGCGCGATTTTATTTTTGCCTGATTTTTTTTGCCATTTGGCTCCAGGGACCACACATTCGCTCAATAACACGCACAGACATTTCCCCTTCCTTTTTAGGAGAAAAAATCTGCGTGTTATAGAGGGAAAAATACGGTAGGTCAATGTTCAGTAACCTTGTTAATCAGTAGCTGGTAGCAGATCAGGTTAAAATAAAGAATTCTTTAAAAAAAGGTTCTGAGAAATTGGCTAAGACACCCACACCCCGCCCCCTGCAAACAGGCCACACCCTCCCTATCATTAGTAATCCAGTGGCATCTCTGATTAAATAGCTCGTTAATATGGCTGTCTATAAGTACAAATCTTCCCGAGCAACAGTGTAATATGTTTTTAAGGAGGTTAGGTTTGAAAAAAGAGCATTATAAATGTCACATTTACTTCCAGCTGGAAGTGTGTGACAATACTGTATAAAATGTTGAAACATGCTTTCCTTTTGTTTTACTTTACTCATTTTTGTAATACAACCCTGGTTACTGGAAAATGCCTTACAGCTTTATTCAAAACACATGTTCGGGGGGGGGAGAATCTGAATGGGGGGAGAGAGAGAGAGAGAGAGAGAGAGAGAGAGAGAGAGAGAGCGCCTTTGACTCTTTCTGGTACATCTAACCAATATATCATTTGAGTGTGTTGCACTTTTTTCCCTCATGTCAGGCCCACTTTTATGTCGTTAAGATTTATTTAAACTAGTTTATTATATAATGAAGCTTGTCAGATCATAAGAACAAAGTCAAAC
This sequence comes from Podarcis filfolensis, assembly GCF_964270895.1. Lineage (NCBI taxonomy): Eukaryota > Metazoa > Chordata > Lepidosauria > Squamata > Lacertidae > Podarcis > Podarcis filfolensis. The sequence goes on from NC_139603.1 coordinate 74,055,208, forward strand.
AATATGCTCTGTATCAAAGTGCAACGTTTAACATAGAAGTTTAAGTATACATATCAAGTGCAATGCAATCAAGAAAACTTTAATCGAAAAATGCAAATGGTTCACATTATTAGAGCCACATCTGTCCTTTGAAGCACAATTTGGGATGTTTATCAAAAGCTATAAGTAATTATATTACTCCCTCCCACTGCACATATCTTAGCCACAGACTTCTTAGACTGAAAGCCTTTTTGATTTAACTCCACGGTCTTAAAAGGATCAGTATAGAAAATAAAATAAATAAATGTGGGGGGGGGGGGGGGAGAGAATATACCTGTCCTTTCAGATCCTTAAGGCCTGCGAAAGTGGCAAAGAATAATCTAAGTGCAATAAGAAGAACACAATTTACTGTATCAAAAATTCAGTATGAGGCAACTCGGGGGGGTTATTGGGTTTAGTTTTTATTATGCATTTTGTTTCTTTATATTCTGTTTTTATGTTATAACTGTCCTGAGACCTGCAGGTATAGGGCGGTATATAAATTATTATTATTATTATTATTATTATTATTATTATTATTTCTGCTGCAGCTTCTGAAACACCTACACAGAGCAGATTTTAGCCACCCAATTAAGAAGCTACCAGGACATGTACCACAATCACAAAAATGTGTGTATTGGCGATTCATCGAAGAACACTCCAAACAATTTATTTTTCCTGTGAGTATACATTTAAATTTCATCCAAACTAAATTTCTTTCCTGTTCAGAAATTGCAAACAAAGTAAGACAACAGTCCTTCAAGAGTCAAACATCCAAAAATAGGGCGGGGGGGGGGGGAGCTTCCAATTTGTTCTACTCTTTACTAACTATACTACAAAGGGTCTTTCACTTGTACATAATTTGATCGTTTTAGCTGCAAGAGCTATATAAATATCTACCATTGTAAATGAATGTTCAACCTCAGCTTAAAAAATAATTACATACTATCAATGGGAATATGTAATTTACAGGCACATTCAACAACAGTGTATAGGCTAATACTTTTTATTACACTCACTAGAGCTGAATGAAACACTCAAACTATTGGATTCATTAAAACCTCATTCTTTTGCCAAAAAAGGGGGTGGGGGTGGGAAGGGGAGGTCTTTTATGAGTTCCTGGAAGTGTGTGTGTTATATTTAGTTCTTGTGAGTGTAATAAAAAGCAATACCCTGTGAAACTGACATTCATTACAGAAAACTTTTAGAAGTTACAGGACTATGTTCAATATTGAGGCGGGAGATGCCAAACAAATGTAGCTGCAGAGCTAGCCTTAAAAGCTACACAGCAAAATGTACAATTAAGGTATATACCCTGCTTATGCTGCATGCTATTAACTCTCATTCATCATCTTGTACTTTGACAGAATTCCAGTTCTGAACCGCTTATATTTTATGTATCTTGTAGTAAGTTAAGTGCCTGAAAAATGAGTTGACTCATTACGATGGGCAGCTGAGGCCATGGACCTGCGGGTTAGAAGAGGATGGCTGAGGAGAAGGGATGTGAGATATTTAAGGGTTGTTGTTTCCTTCAACCCAACAATCAACTGGGAGTTGCAACTTACAGAAAAGTGTTGTGCTTTGAAACCCCAACCATCAGGGTCTTCAAAGCACCTGAAACTCCCTTTCTGGCCCTGTTTCAACTTCAACTGCCCCACAGTTGATTATAGCATTGGCTCATGTAGTCCAGGGGTCAGCAAACTTTTTCAGCAGGGGGCTGGTCCACTGTCCCTCAGACCTTGTGGGGGGCCGGACTATATTTTGGAAAAAAAATAATAATGAACGAATTCCTATGCCCCACAAATAACCCAGAGATGCATTTTAAATAAAAGGACACATTCTACTCATGTTAAAACACACTGATTCCCGGACCGTCCGTGGGCCGGATTTAGAAGGCGATTGGGCCGGATCTGGCCCCTGGGCCTTAGTTTGCCTACCCATGATGTAGTCCAACCCCCTGTGATGCAGGAATATGCAGTCATCCCATACAGGGATTGAACCTGCAACCTTGGCATTATCAGCACCATGCTGATAACTCACAAGTGGGAGTGGCTTGGCTTAAACGGCATGGCAGGCCTAATTAGGACAGTAGGCTGGTGGTTCCCCACCACTGATCCATATTTTAACCATGGATGAGGGGGCTGACCTGGTGTGCATTTCTCAGATTTCATCAATGCAGACTACTGGAGGACTGGAAAGGGCACTGGTGAGGACAGGGTATCTGAAAGACTGTGTCCTCTCATATGAACTTGCCAACAGTCTAAGGTCTGCTTTGGAGGCCTTGGGATAAGTTCCATCACCAACAAAAGTTAGGCTGGTAGAACATGGGACAGGGCCTTTTCTGTTGCAGCACCCTAACTATGGAACTCACTTGCCTATGGATACTTTATTTAGTCTCAGCTTTCTTGTTACTGTGTAGTATAGTAGTTACAGTGTTGGGATTAGGACCTGGGAGAGGCCAGAGCTTAAATCATCATTCTGCCACAAAGCTCACTAAATGACCTTGGATCAGTTACCATCTCTCAGCCTACTTCACAGGGATGTTGTGAGGATAAAACAGGGAAGAAGGAGGGAGAACCAAGTACGTCACCATGAGCTCTTGAGAGGAAAGGTTGGACAGAAATGTAAAAAAATGTTTTTTGCTGATGTAACAGTGCAATCTTCGCATGTACTTCCCTGGTAATATACAAGTAATAAATAATAAGATGGCTGCTGGAAGCTACGTCCACCTGCAGTTACAGAACTAGTATGGAATTGCAATATGCCTATGATTCAAAGCAGGAACCAAGGTTAATTGTGATGCAACAGTGATCATCCATAAGTAGACCCTTTCCATATGCACAATGGAAGCATTATGAATAGAATCGTAATTGATCCATTAATGCCAAGAGCTAGAATAGTAATGGATTGATGAAACATTATTCCAGTTATGCACAGAAGTTTTACAGTGCTACAATAACAAGACATAAAAGCTTCAGTGACAGAAAGTGTTGGGAACTCAACATAATCATAGTTCCAGGCAGGAAATTCTGGCCAAGCATAATATCTTTAGCAATCCTTGCCCAGTCATTTAATTAAAAAAATAAAAGATGGAAACTGCTTTTTACTGAGGCCATTGGTCCATCTAGCTCTCCAGGTTTTCAGATAAGGGTCATTTCCAGCCCATCCTGGAGATGTCCAGGATTGAACATGCAAAGCATCTGACCCCCACCCCAACCCAATGAAAAACCCAAATGATTTCCATTGTCAGCCTGGAAATGGCTTACATCACTACTTGAAACCCATGTACATTCACACATGCAGAATTATCACGATCAAAGGTGATTCTAATGTGTGAACAAGATCTTCAGAAAGATCTTTAATATCACATTAGAATTACCGTAAACATGAAGGTACTCCTGCAATGGTGTCCAGAGAGACAGTTTACAAAGTGAGTCATCAAATATCAGGTGTTGAGCAGTCAAGTGGTGGGCATCAATGGTGATTCTGAATGCTCTAACAGTGGGGACAGAATCTACACAATCAGAATAAAACCTGCATTTTTACTTTTTGTGGGCCGGATGCACTATGCTTGCCTGGAGTCTCAGCTATCTATCATCAGCCTGGGCCTGCTCCAGGGTTGTCGTGGGGGCCTTGCCCCCAGGTAGAATCCCACCTCCATCACTGGGGCCCACTGGGCTTCCCTAGCAGTAAGTGCAGCTAGTGGCAGACAGAAGCACAGATCCGAGCAGTGCTAGACTTGTTGCTGTTTTCATTTCCAACAATACCTGTGATACAGCACCACTCCAGGGTATTTAAATTAGAATGACAGTCAGACACAGCCACCTGTGACTGCTAAGCTCAGGAGTGGCCAATATGGTGGCCTCCACATGCTATTGGACTAAAACTCCCACAGAGGCTGATGGGAGTTATAGTCTAACAACATCTGGAGGGCTCCACATTGGCCACCCCTGCTTAATAGCACCAGACTGGATTTTTGAACCATCAGAGTTGCCAGCTGTTTGCCCTCATCACAGTGCTTGGGTCCCAGCCAGATGCTCCTATCGGCCCTGCCTTGAGGACTCAAAGAGTAAATAGCAATTATATTTCAATATCATTCCTCCCCATGAGAAAAATGTTTTTAATCGCATTATCTATTTATATATATCACAATCAGCACACTTCATACTTTGTATAGCTCAAACACACTTTTTACCTCTTGCACCAGAAAATACTTTCTTTAAAAAATGTGTCACAGTAAGAAAAATGCAACCTGAAAAGATCACACCCCTTTCTCTGCACACATAATCTGCTCTAGGCAAAGCTCCTCTGAGCATACCTAATTCCGTTTCTCTCTATAGAGGAGTGACTTAATTATCCAATTGAGTTTAATACATAAGACAGAATTACCAACCTCAGCAAAGGTGGATTTTAAAGGGAAAAGGCCAAGCTGTGAATCATGCCTGCATGCAGGAGGAAGGCTCCCTTATGGGTGGATACTTCAGGTTTATAGAAGACATTTAACTTTTAAATGTTTATATTTCACTGCTCACTAACAGTTCTTCCATGGCGCACTTGTGTACACCAGTACATGTTCGGAAAAATGACTGGAATAATACTTCTCTGTCCAAATGCTGTGACATTTATAGGTCTTGTAATACCAAATAGTGGATTTTAAAAAGTATTTTGTTCTTAGCTAGCCACTGATAGGTCACAAAAATTCAAAATGGATACTACATCCGCTGAGAACTAAAGGGTTTTTTTTTAGGTATGGGGAAAACGCTTCCTTTGTCACCACTCTTTTCCGTACTGGCTCCATTCGTAACACTTCTAAACCCTAAAATGTAACTTATTTAAAAACTTCTTGTCCAGAGCATACATTTAAGCTCCTTCAGGTTTTCTTAAACTTACTTCTGAAATGAATTTGTGCTGGTTTCAAAAGTTTACTGAACAGCAATTTCATCTCATGGTAACAAGGCCCCATTCATGTGGTTCATGCAGACCAATCCTGCAAAGTGAGACAATTTTAACCAGGAAACAAACTCTAAATCAGCTACGTAGTAATTGGGTAGAGTGACAGCCAACCTGCCAAGCCATCTTTTCAATCAAGTGATTTGCATTCTGTGCAATCTGCGCAGTGACAGATTTATTGCCCTAACATACGTGTACATACCTGTTTGACTCTGCTATCTAAAAGAACAAACCACGTTCCAATTATCAGAAGGAAAACCAGACAAAGTAGGTTTTAATGAGCCCATAAAAACTTCAGTTTTTTACTCAAGATTCACTCAACACCCTCAGTGATAATTAACGAAGGACATTCTGCTCTCATTCACACTCAAGTTAATAAATCTTATCAGGATATCTTGACATGCCCCAAGGGAAGGAGGAAGAGCCCACCAATAAAGTTGGCGTGCTGAAATTCCCATTGGGACCCCAAATCATTTTTCACATTCAGGAACTGCTGTTGAAGCACTCCCCTTTGAAATGGTTTGGCTTACTGGTTTTGATGGGACAATGACGATATTATCATTTATCTTTTCACATGGTTCCAGTAACCACAGCACAGCTTTTACAGTGGTACCTCGGGTTACATATGCTTCAGGTTATATACGCTTCAGGTTACAGACTCCGCTAACCCAGAAATAGTGTTTCAGGTTAAGAACTTTGCTTCAGGATAAGAACAGAAATCGGGCTCTGGCGGCGCGGCGGCAGCAGGAGGCCCCATTAGCTAAAGTGGTGCTTCAGGTTAAGAACAGTTTCAGGTTAAGAACAGACCTCCGGAACAAATTAAGTACTTAATCCGAGGTACCACTGTACTTAGTGTTTGTTTGTTTGTTTCTCCTGAGTAAGCCACCTAGTCTGATCCTTTATCTTGTGGTAAGCAAAAGACCCAAAAATACAGATATCTCTTAAATCGTATTAAGTCAACTTTGCAATTTCAAAAAAAAATAAATGTAATAATAACGCCAGAGGAGTTTCAACAGTTGTCAATCGTTTATCCTTGTAGATGACACTATGTGAAGCGTGGGTCTTACCTCGTGATTGTTCTACATGCCAATGCCAACCACCATACAAAAATATTACATGCTGTGAGAAAGAAGCTCATGATGAATTGCACTACATGTTACAACAGGAGAGCTGTTTGAAGTGCTATTTGTGTCATCAGTGTAACATCAAAGTACGTACATTCTAAGTAATTTGGGCTGCAACAAGCTTTGGTTTGATAAATCCAGTAAGTTTTCATATGGGGGAGCCTCTGAACAGGTATCTTTCAGTCCAACTTGAAATGATTTTTATCTGTAGGTTTTGCGTGCCTCACTTGGAATGTTCATGTGATGGCTAAAAGGAGTAAAGCACCTCTGAGTCATGCTCAAATACATTGATCAGGGGTTGCATGCAAAAGAGTAATGGTCGTGAGAGTAGTTTTCAGGTCTGTGGTGACCCATAATTCTTGTTAGCAGTGACCTGGGTATAACTAGGAGGTAGCTTGTTAGATGTAGTTGTACGTATTCTACTGTGACAACTACTGAGGGGGAATTTTGTGGCCTGGGAAAATTTTTTATCCAATGTTGAAAAGGATTAATACAAAACTAAGACTCAGCAATTTACACCATTAGATTAGAAATGAGATGATGATGATGATGATGATGATGATGATGATGATTTTGCACCCTTTCTCCCAAATGAACCCAGGGCATCTATAAAACATCTAAAAATAATTTCAGTTTAGATGCAAACTGGGAAAGATTTCTGCTTGCAAGATTTATTGGGAAAGGAAGGTTCTTCAGAAGGCACTCAAAAGACAAGAGACAGCTAAAATTTAATGGGAGGGAATTCCAAAGGGCAGGTGTCACAACAATACAGACCTAATTCCTATGTTGTGTGGAAAGGACCTCCTGAGAAGATGGTATCTACAGTGATCAATTGTGTATAGGGGTGAGACAATATTTCAAATATACACAATCTGAGCCAAAACTTAAACGAGAAGATTACAGCATAAAGTCAAATGCAGAGTTCAGTTACAAACAAAACCTGATGAAGTTCTAATGCCCAATACACCCTCACTCCTCAAAAGCTTGGGTGCATTCCAATGAATCAATAGTTTAATTAGAACTCAAAAGTCTGAACCAGGATTAATTTTTAAAAATGGGTGGGTGGGGTGGGAGTTATTCAAAACAGGTAAGAGTTGCCATAAAAACATGTTTTAAGAACATCTGGGAACTAAGAGTGGTAACAGCTAAAGTTCATTGGTTGGTTTTTGAAAAGTTGTAAACTGATTAATGGAAATCTTGTCATTAAGCCGGAATTGGTAATTATTAACAGTAAGAAATCAGAGTGTTAATTACTTTTCCAAAACACTTAACAGTCAAAAATGGAGCCAATTAATCAGGCACCTATTCAGCACGCTGGCTTTCCCTGTTTCCTTGCCACTGCACGTCTATTTTGAAATAAAATAGATTTTTGTAACAAACAAGGAATCTTGATTTTGGCTGCATTTGAAATACCAGAAAGAATTCCCTTTGCAATGAAATTTAGGGCAGCTATTGATTCACAGATATTTCAGTCTGATCCTAGAAATATATCCAGCTACCTGCCTCTTTCTCCCTTCTCCATCTTTCTTGCCAAGCAAGGATTAAAAAATGGAAAAAAGAGGCTACACAGAAACAAGGTCAGTTTCTCTCTCTCTCCATACCAAGACTATCAAATGAGGTAATGGCTTCTTCCTGGGAACTAGATTTTTTCTTTTTAATGTTGTTATACCCCCCCCCCAACCCTTTGTTGTTTGCCACTCCAGACTTCTTTTAGAGGAAGGGTCGAATAAAAATCTAATAAATAAAAAGTGTTCATGTTGATCAGGTCCAGGTACTTCCAGTCCGCATTTTCCTCTGCCACAAACTAAACGCTCCTCCAGGCAATCTGTTTATTAAGCATTCATCCTTATTTGCTTGCACAAAGTTTACATGGCAGTTCTGGTCTTCATTGAGCATTTGTTCTGATTTGTCCTTAATATCTCAGAGTGCACATCCACAAGCAGTGGCCATAGAAAATTGGCTATTCACAGATACCAGACCTTTCAATGTGATTTGCACATCTGTAAACTTGTCAAAAGAAACAGCCTACGGGCATGTGAGGGGGTGGAGTGGGTGCTGCGTGTGTGAAAGACAAAAATTTCTGAGCAATATCTGAACAACATTTTCCCTTCTTTTTAATCATGTGCACAATCACATCAACATTCCTTTTAGTTAAAGTACTGGGTAGATTAGCTGGAGGCTCCCTTATAACTGACGTTAACTGGCAGGCATTGTTGGTGCTTTAACTAAATTCTGTTAAACAAAGCCTCCAGCTAATTGGTTGAGTTTCATCTTTCATGCACATAGCACCTTCCCTCACATATGCCTTGGGGCCATTTCTTGTTAAGAGACTGCAGATATGCAGATCACATGACACAGCCTTGCAAGTGTGTGGCTCTGGATAGGAAAAGCCAGGTTCCTGTTGGCACTGTTGCATGTGATGCTCGGCCATACTCAGGCACAGGACTCCTTTATCTAGATTGGAGCAAAGTGCCTTTCTGCAATTAGCTGGTCTTGGGCAACGCAAAAACCCACACCTGGATTTCGAGCCCTCACTTGCTGCGAAATTTACTTCTGTAAATTCCATGGGGACTCAACAGGCAAATTAGACAACAGATGGCTGATGTTTCAAGTTGCAGTCCTCCTGACCTGAAAATTAGCCCCACGGAGCTCAAAGAGGCTTACCTCTGAGTAGACAGGTATAGGGCTGCACTGTCAATGAACCTCTCAAAGGCAAATTATGGGCCTGCTTATACCAAACGATGATTTAATAATAAGCTTGACCGTGCAATCACAATGATTGTATGAAGCACAGATTCACCGTCCCGTTCCATCTTGCAGCCTCCTCCTATAAGTCTGGGTGGTGCTGCACAGGATGGTGTCAGATGTCATCTCTTAGGGCTGCTCATCTGGCAGCTGTGATCACAGGAATCCCAAGATTCGACAGGGATAGTCACCTAATACTGCGCCTTATGAGCACAGCTGTAGCAGCAGCAGCCAATTGTGTGATTCATCCCTAAGAGGAAAAAGGCTTGTGGGTTATTGCTATTGCCAGGTCCTACTCCCTCCCATCATTAGTCCAGCACCTGGCTCTGTGTTTAAAGCACCCATCAAGCAGAGCAACACCGGAAGAGGAGAGCAGGTATCACTGATTCCTTAATCTGAGGGCTGCTGCAACTTATTGCTATAAGGCGTCCTTTCTGATTTACTTCTCCAGCAAGTCCCTCTAGTAAACATAGTCTTTAAAGAAGGGAGGGTGGGAGAGAGAGGAAAGCAGGGATGCTGAAGTCCATCGGGAGGCAGACAGCCCTGCCTTACTGACGGCAATGGCACAGTTCCCATTATCTTTGACAGAACAGAAGCAGTCCCCATGACTCAGAATCTTGGCAAGCTCTTGCAAAATTCCACGTGACTGAAAGGAGAATTACTTTAAAAAAGAAGAAAAGGGGCAACACACACACACACACACACAACAAAACAAAATTGGCCTTAGTTTACGCATCCGACCATTCCTTATGGAAATGGATCCTAAAGTTGTGTGTCACAACATAGGTAATTTGTGGTTACTCCTCTTTGCCGTTCCTCTGCAGCAAAGTTATTTGCCGAGTCAAAAATTTCTCTCTGAGATACCTGTGTGTGTGTGTGTGTGTGTGTGTTTGAGGGTGGGGTTGCGGCGGAAGGGGAGACAAAAACAAGAAAGAGATATTTAATTAAAATAGGAAGGCAGATGGCCAGCTTTTGTTAAATGAGTTATTTTGCACACGAGTCACACACTGTTAAACATTTACATGTTTAGGAAATATATACTGCAGATGGAAATAACGCACACATTTTGAAAAGTCCGCTGAGTGCAGAATGCCTGTCTACAGAAAGTCAGTCCTAAAGCACTTTTCTGATTAGCCTGCCACTCCTTTACGGACACGGCAGCAAAAATACCCTGGCAACTGAAGCCATCAACCCAGAATGATTCCCATTCAATTCAGTGGAGAATACATCAAAGGAGTAAAGATTATACCTACTTCTGAAACTAAATATTTGATTTTTTTAAATGAAAAATATTGTAGTTACAACAATTTAATGCTTTTTTAAAGAGAAAAGGCTAACTAAATAAAAGAGAATGGGGCTGCAATCTTAGCACCCCTTATCTGGAAGTTAGTCCCAATGAACTAAGTGGGACATAACCTCTGGTTAGGTTTTCACTATAAGACTGTAAAATTGCAATCCTATACACACAACGCTAACTTATCTGGCAATAAGGCCCATTGAGTTTAGTGTCTATGCATAGAATTACACTAGGTGGGTGACCTTTGGCCCACTGGATGTTGCTAAACTACAACTCCCATCATCCCTGGCAGCATTTGGAGGGCCAAAGTTTCCCCGCACCTGGGCTATGCTGGAATCCAGTGAGGAAAGGCCTTAGGCAGGAATCATATACCCACTTAAACTTCAATGAACTCTGAGAATATAGAATCCAAGCATGCCACATCTGTTCTGACAATCTGTTAGTAAGGATTGGCTGTGTATCACTCTGTGTTTATAGCCACAGTAGGGTATTTCCAGACCTTGAATCGATTCAAGAGTGGGACTTCAACCCTATACCTACCGTACTTACCTGAAAGAAAAGCCCCACTGAACTCAAGAGGACTTCTGAATAAAAAAAGGGTAAGTGTTCTGTAGAGCAAGGATTCCTGCTTGCACAAAATCTCCCCCTCTCCCTGCAGACCTCCTAAATCTGTTATGCCCCCCCCAAACCCCAACAGATTATGGGAAGAGTACGGGGCACAGATAGGAAAAGAGAGTGGTGTAGTCCCATTTTAATGTATTTTTAATCTTTTGTTGGAAGCTGCCCAGAGTGGCTGGGGGAACCCAGCCAGATGGGTTGGGTATAAATAATAATAATAATAATAATAATAATAATAATAATAATTATTATTATTATTATTATTATTACACTCTTGAGCCTTACCTAACTTACACCTGTGGCACATATTCACACATGATAACATGACCATTCTCATCCCGCAGAAAGATGAATTTACCCCTTACTCTCCTGGCCCTTGTCAAAATGCCTTCATAATCTGAAATATGAAGTTCCAGTCTATGTGTGATTGAGCAAATATCATTTTGCGCAAACTTTTATCCTAGCTGATAATTTGACTTGACAGAATGTCTCAGATAATTACACAGCTGCTTTTGCCATTGGTTGACGTAGAGCAAAGTTTGATGACATCGGGCTATGGATCATGGGTTCTAACAGAGCTAATATGGAAAAGAAGCAAATCTGCGTTACGGAAAAAAATACTGGTGGGGGTGGAATTCTGATGCAACAGCAGGCTTATTTTTAAGCAGACTGTTTTCCAAACTTTACAGAAGAAACTGGCAAATTTTGAAAACAATCTTTAGGAGACATCAATGACCAAACATCCCCAGCTTTGCCAAAAGCACTTATCTTCCTTCTGTCTTTTTCACACCCCTAGGATGTAGGAGGCAACACACTTTGGAAGCCAAGAAACAGAACAGCTAATGGGAAATTACAAATCAACTAATTTCCCCCCTCAGATTTGCTTTATTATTTAAGCGATGTGTGCATGTTTAGAATTGTTTTGTGTTTCTAGCGCGAGACAACATTGGCAAAAGGAGGAGGCCTACTGGATCAGGGACAAAGCATGATTCATCAGGTACAGGTTTGTTCAGAATGGAAAATTGGGAAATTAAGTGCTTCAGGTTTTCAGCAGCATTTATGCACCAGTTTGGAACGCCACAAACCAACCCATACAAATCACAATCTCTCTTTCATAAATGATCAGTCACAAAATGGCTGTTCCCCACCCTAAGTCATTGGCTGATTGACAGAGATGTCACACACCCATGAACTTTCTAGTCAATGAAGAGGAGGTGCCTGTAATGACATCTTGACAATCAGACACAGGGATAAGAACCTTAAAGGTAAAGGTAAAGGGACCCCTGACCGTTAGGTCCAGTCGCAGACGACTCTGGGGTTGCGGCGCTCATCTCGCTTTACTGGCCAAGGGAGCCGGCTTACAGCTTCCGGGTCATCTGGGCAGCATGACTAAGCCGCTTCTGGCGAACCAGAGCAGCACACGGAAACACCGTTTACCTTCCCACCAGAGCAGTACGTATTTATCTACTTGCACTTGCTGTGCTTTCGAACTGCTAGGTTGGCAGGAGCAGGGACTGAGCAACGGGAGCTCACCCCGTCGCGGGGATTCGAACCACCGACCTTCTGATCGGCAAGTCCTAGGCTCTGTGGTTTAGACCACAGCGCTTAAGATAAGGAGCCAAATTTCTAGTAGGAGTAAGGTTTTGTGTAAAAGGAAAAGTTTTTAATGTGAAATCATCCTTCTAGTGGTGTCAGAAATTAACTTCTGTTAACTTTGGTTAACCACTGATTTTGCACAATTCCTCTATGTAATTGCTTCAATGCCGCCTCCACCGCCGCTGCGCCCTCAACACATACACCTGGTTCAGGAATTGAGGATCAAATTCAGAAACAGTCGGCAGACATCACAGGGAGCATTCTAGAACTTCATTTTTACTCTTCGATATATCAAGACTTTGTAATGGAGCTATTCCTCCTCCCTACCCAAGGTTCCTTTCTGTGAAGTTCCCCACTCAAGTACATTCAAAACCTTTAGAAGGCATAATGGATCCTAAATAGTATATGATTTTTTTATTATTATTATTATTACTACTACTACTACTATTATTATTTCTACCCCGCCATCTGGCTGGGTTTCTCCAGCCACTCTGGGCAGCTTCTTTTTACTTTATGTTAAACTGTTCTGAGTTTCTTGGAGAAGAGTGGGTCTTAAGTGGAATAAATAATAAATAAAATGCCGTTTCTAAGAGCATAAAAGAGAAGTCAGCCACAGAGCACATTTACACTGAAGCCATAGACTATTCTAAGTGCTATAAATCATTCCAGTACTGGAGACGTCACACATGTCTTATTCTAGATGAGCATATGTTTAATGTACAATCAGTTTTACTCAGAAGATTTCTAGAGCTTGAAGATACTAAATTATAACATAGACTATGACCTGCCCAAGAGGGCAGAACTATTTTCCAATCCATCTTCTATGCAAAAATCTATCTATTTAATATGGACCACAAAATGTACAAAAGCACTTGCAGATGACTCAAGCAGTCAAGCCAAGCCATGTGTGGTTCACTTATTCTTATCTTTGATTAACTCTGAATCTATATTTTATAACAAATGTATTTATCAAATATACAAAATACTATACTAACATTTAATAAATGATATTAAATGCTATAATATTCTATAAAAATATTATTATGTGGTAAAAGTGATTTGATTAAAAAAAAGCTTCCTATTGTCCTGTGATTGTTAGCAGATCTTTGTTTTCTCATCAACAAAACTGAATGGGGAATAAAGGCAAATAACTTTGAAAGCATTACAAGATTATTTTTTAGATTAAGTTTAACTCTGTCTTTGTTACTCATGTCCATATATCTATTCCTATTGAATCTGCTTTCCACATTGTTTCTGTAATTTTGGGTAAAAATCCAGGGAAACGTAAGCCTGAAGCACTTCCCACTCCCCTGTTCATCAAAATTTCCTATTCTTCTGAAATTCTGCAGGCTACTTTCTTAGAGGCCTGCCATTTTCATGATAAAACCGTTGTCCATAGGATCACAGGGAAGAAACTGAATCCACCATTTCCAAAACCCAATTTAAAGATGCCTAGCACACAGACAAAATATATATATATATATCTGGATTCATTTGTCTATAATTTGGTAGACATGATCCATTCAGGAGGTGCTCCCAAAAGGGGTGGGTGGGTGGGTGGGGAAGAATCGTAATTTTAAAATTATTTCTCTATCATTGTGAATGGAAGAGGCAATAAGTTTTGCTTTTCTGAAATGAGATTGAGAACTGGACCCTCAGGTGAATTGGAGGGCCTCTGAAAAACATGTATCAACGTATGCTTTCCAGTGTGCTGAATTGTTCTCCAAACCTAATATTTGAGGACAGTGCAAACCCCAAAGGAACATAAGAGACTGTGCCATACTCTGTCAGATTTTTGGTCTATGTAGCTCAATATTGTATAAACTAACAGGTAGAAGCATTCTAAGGTTACAGACAGGGGTCTTTCCCACCCCTACCTGGGAATGCTGAAGAATGATCCTCAGATTGAACCTTCAGCATGGAAGGCAGATACTATGCCCCTTCGCCAATAGGAATTCCTAATATTTACTGCCAGATGGGAGCTATGGCGTTTATAGGATTTTTTTTGCTTCAGATACCAAACCAGACTTAGGTACTATGGATGCACACTTTGAATTGGGGGCAGGAAACATTTGCTCCTTCAAATATCTTGGACTTACCCTGGTAGGAACAAGAAACTTTTGCAGAGTGCGAGGGAAAAGAAAGCTAGGCTGTTTTCACATGTAATCTCACCATCAAACTAGATTCAACTTTGTGTGAAATTTCCATGGCGCTAATGCATTTGAAAAAGCAAATATCAACTTTTGATTTTTCTCTGTGGCAAGGAGAGAAAGAGTTAAACCCTACCTCCTTACTTGCCATGGTCCTGAGGCTACCCCAGGATTCCTCAGGGCTGCTATTTACATACCAACCAACCAACCATGCACATTATTCATGCAATTAACGTCATACCTAGTTTGGCCCCCAGAAACACAACATAGTCATGTTCAGATGAACTTAATGCAGTGAATCATTCTCAGCACTGCCTTTCTCTTGAGTTCTAGAAAATAATATATCCCAATATATCTGCTTTTCCGCACACCCAACATGCTAGGGAGATGTTAATGTCTGAACAAGTCTTTCAATGTCCCTGAGTCTGTCATTACAAAACCCAAAAAGGACATTACAAAACCCAGACATGTTATAAGAGCGAGGAGAAGTCAAAAGGATTTTTGTGTGATGCACCTATAACCCTGGCAGGAAACTTTCTGGAGAGAAGGAGTTAAAACTATAACCAACGGCATTCAACACATTATTTATTGTAGGAAATCTTTAGCCCTGTTTTACAATGAGGGAAAAAAGGACTCCATTAGCTTCCTACTTTTTTGTTGTTCGTGTTTAAAGCTCAGAGGCTGTTTATAATAAGCTTAACCTTTAAGAAAAGATGGAAGACATCAATGCTTTTATAATTTAGTAATTTCATAATTCCAAGGCAAATGCAAGAAAAATGTTCTCTTTCCTCCTCCTCCTCTTTCTATTGTAATGGGGCTAAATTAACTTAATCCAAATATCCTTGAGGCAATGAGAACATCCTTTTTCATCATGACAAGCCAAAACAAGTGCTGCTCAGTATTGCAAAAAAAGTTGGGGAAGGCAATCCTATCTCCATGTTTTCATCAAAAGATCCAACTCCTCCTCCTGTCTTTTAATCCATTAATTACACCATTCAGCTGCATCCCCACTTCTTCTGGCATGGAACACATTAGCTTTTGAAGCCAAAAGGGGTCTCATATAGCATTAAGCGAAACAAGCATTATTCCTTTGGGTTGTTCCCTCCCCCCTTAAAAATTCTTACGAAAACAAACCAATACATGCATGGCTAACACTACAATATAGAAAAATCAACACATATTGTTGTATCAGAGCGATTCCTGGTTGCAAATCATATTTTGAAGGAAGCAGTAACATAGGACAATGTGTAATATAGCATCTTGCAGCTCAGGGATATGATCTGAAACAGCCACAAATGAATGTGGAGCAAGCAAGAAGACGATGGAATTTGCAGGGGCAATGACAATAAAGATATTATTATTATTATGATGTCACACCTAGGGACAGGAAGGAGTTGATAATTTAAATATTCAGTCCAAAATAAATCCATCACTACTACAACTAATAATAATAATAATAATAATAATAATAATAATAAAAAGATGAGTATTGATTGGATTTGTACTACAACCCTAATCACTAGCCTTGTATGTGCAAGGACATACCTGGTTGCAATAGCAAGGAATCATTTCTTCAGCAGTGGAGTATCTCCATAGATGGCAACATTGGGTAATATTTAACGAAGTTTTACTCAGAGGAGACCCACTGAGATTAATTAATGTAACTAAGGTCTATTAATTTCCACAGGTCTACTCAGAGCAAAATGAAGCTGAATGCAACCCATTCAAATTATCATTAAAATAGAATACCATGACAAATGGCCTCCGTAAAACTGTATCTTGTATTATCTGCAGAACTCAAAGACTTCAGAGTAAATGGCATATTTATTATCCACTCATTGTAGTGACAGAGCAGTGCCAATTTCCATGCTCCGAAAAAAAATTGCTGTCCCTGGTAAACGTTTATATCACTCTCTAAGGATGTAATAATAATAACCCCTTTTGACTTGCTTACCTGCCAAAAGTTTCTAAAGCAAGAACAAAGTTCCAGTGAACCATAGCTAGGAGTAAATGTAGCTCCCCACGCTATTTATTATAAACAATTTTGTACTAAAGATGGAAAATCAATATTACACACAAACAAAAGTGTTCCATGGAAAATGTTACAAGCAAGTTAGCACGCTTTCATTACAGTGTGATGGAATGTTGCTGTTGCTTTTATTCTTTCTCTTTTTCTCTCTTCCTTGTACATTTTTTTTGTGAAGTCCCCCCCGCCCTGCCCCCAACCGAAGGAAAAGCTGCTAAAAGAACCATAATGACCTCTGTGTGTTCAAACGCCCAAAATGTAGAAGAAAAAAATATGTCTTGGTATTTCTGGGCAAAAGGCAAGTAGAAGTTCATTTTATATTAATTATATCTAGTTATACAGAACAGACGATAGTTAAAAACTGTCTAGGTCAAAAGAACGAAATGCTGTTTGCGCCATTAAATGAAAGGAAACTGAAGCTTTTTATAACTAAATGAAACTGAAAGGAGCAGTTTTGCCAAGATACTAGATCTATCAGGACCGAGTGGATTTGGACAGGGTGAAGCCTGATAACTGAAGCCTGATAACCTTAAGCTCATTCGGGAGGCACAGCTTAATTGACTTTCACCATGTAGGTGGATCCTACAATCAACGACAACATTTGTAAACTTCTCCCTCCTGCAGTTAAACAAAACAAAACCTGGTTTAGTCAACAATATGTCTGATACCAAAACCTGAAGCCAAAGACCAATGGGTAGGGAAAATATTAAAAATGTTGATTACTAAGACCTTACATCAAAATTAGGCCCCACATATCTAAAAGCCCACTTCCTTTCCTACAGAAACTCTCTGGTGCTACTGGCATAGGTTCCAGCACCCTTGGAGGTTTGGTGTGCATGTGTGTGTGGCCCAGGAGAGGAGCTCTCCCTAGCAGCCTCAAAGCTGTTTCCATCAAGTGCTAAAGATGCACCTCCTTACCCTGACCTTTGATAACTGAGAAATATTTTAAGGGCCAACCCTATTACAGTGGACCCTCTGGATGTGAATGGAATCCATTCCAGGGAATTTACGTACCCCGAAAACTCCACAAGTAGAGGTGCCGCTTCTGTGCATGACGCAATAAGAGTGCTTCTGCGCATGCGCGAGGCGCGCAGAGCACTTCTGCGCTTAGGGCGGGACCCGGAAGAATACACTTCCGGGTTTGCCGCGTTTGAAACCTGGAAGTTAAGTTACCCGAAGGTAACGTAACCCGAGGGTCCACTGTATTACAATTGTAAATTGTTCTAACTGATTTCAGTATTTTATTTTTACATTGCTGTAACCTGCCCCAGACACTGTTGTTGTTGTTGTTTCAGTTTATTTACCACCCTTTATCAGAAGATCACAGGGTGGTGTACAACATTAAAAACACATTACAGAACATCAATGATAAAAACATAATGAAAAGCATACTGATGGACAGCCTAATAATAAAGTAGTCATCATAATAACAGTCTCTGCCCCCCCCATACTTCCACAGGCCATAGATTATTTAATAGCCATAGGCTTGGGTAAGGAGTAATGTTCTTGCCTGACGCCTAAAGATCTGTAAAGATGGCACCAGGTGAGCTTCTCTGCGAGAGCATTCCACAATCAGGGAGCCACTACAGAAAAGGCCCATTCTTTTGTTACCAGCCTCCAAACCTCTCTGGGGTGGGAGCATGGGGAAGGGCCTCAGATGACACACACAGAGTCCAGGTCGGTTCATATGGGGAGAGGCGAGCCTTAAGGTACTGAGGATCTGAGCCGGGTAAGGGTTTATACTAGCACTTTGTATAGTGAACTTAAGTACAGTCAAACCTCTTCTTATGTCCGCCTCCATTTGCGTCCATTTCACCCAACGTCCGCGGCAAACCCAGAAGTAACTGGCGGGTTTGCCGCCGTCTGTGCATGTGCAGGAGATCGCCGTTCGTGAATGCGCAGGAGCGGGCAATCGCCGCCAGCGCCTGAGCACAACGGCGCCTCTCCCAGTGACCCATTTTGACCTCTGGATGGACCTCAGGAACGGATTACGGTCACAGGTAGAGGTTCCACTGTAATCTAATAAGAATATCATCCTATAGCCTTCCAAGTACCAGAAAGCAGCAAAATGGATGCTGCAGAAAATAAAATTATATAGAGGAGCTAAATTACCCTCAATGGATAAATTGGCAATGCGGCTCCAGGAACTGTTTGCAAAACAGCAACAGCAACTGCTGGACAAGCTTATAAAAAAAAGCAAATAAGTGGAAAGGGCCGAGTGGTCAGTCTACAGGTTTCTTCAGCACATTTCGTTTCTACACTTGGCAAGGAGTATAGGAGAATATTGTTCTGCTGAGCCACTGTAGAAAGCAAATGCCAAATTCACCCTAAAAGAACTGACCCAAATGCTTCTTGGGAAAAAAAAGTATGCAGCAATGGAGAACTATTATAGAAACAGTACTTTGCAAGAAGTACCTGCTGACAGAATGCAATAATAAAAAAAGCAGGAGGAAATACAACATAGCATCTCTCCATCAACTAGGATCTAAAATTATATTTGCCCCTCTTCCCCAAAATATCCACGCCTAGAATTTCATTAACAAACCAGGGGATTCTTGCCGTAACATCTCATTGTGGAGCACTAAAAAGTTAACAATAGAACTGTGGACTCCAGTGACCATGGCAACGGTAGCTAATTCTCCTTGTCCAATCATGGTGGCGATTCTCTCCCCACGGCTTGAATCAGTTACAAAACAAAATTCCTTAAAATATCTCCCCCTCCCACCACACACACACACACTATTTTTTTTTTAAGCCAATAGCCTCACAGCTAATCTGCTAATAGGAAATAATCTACAGCTAATATACACATTCCAGGACAGCCGTGTGTTTTCTTAATACTTTGTTTCACGGGCCTCTTTCCAAAGAAAGCACAGTAAATATAGAAAACAGACATTCATTAAAAAAATAATACTACCTGGCCATTAGTAATGCCAAAAACTTGCTGTAACTTGCACTGCTCTTAAATGGCCTGTTAAAACCGTCTGGAGGGGTGCAAGACTAGATGAAACAAATACAATGGAATTAGATCTGCAAAAACCCTAGTTAACTATCGGGCAACACAGCAGTGTGCGAAACCAGACGTATGAATGCGCTTGAAGAATGCATGCAAGCATGAAATATGCACATGGGGGTTGCGCAGAGCTGTGCATGCCGGCTACACCTCCAGCTTTCCTCTCAGCTCTGTCCATGGCCTTCCTGCATTGAGCAAGGAGGTCTGAAGGGGGCATCTCCACATGGAGATGGGTTGTGAGGCTATGGCTAAGCCAAATGCTCTACGGATATGGCCATGGCATTGGCCATGGTTACGCACATCTCTGAAGCAGAAACAAAGATCTTGTCTGAAATAAAGGGACAAATGGTAGGCGACAAGCAAGCATGGAATACAAAAATGTCCCCCTCCATGCACACATCTGGATGCCCTGGCCATTTGGATCCCCCCCCCTAAGCATGCGCAGGGATCTCTGGCAAACTGCCGCCATTGGGAAGAGCTAGTGCAGTGACATGGTGTCAGAGGAATGGCAAGACTGGCATCACTCCAGCATGAAACCCTCACTGCCCTCCACATGGGTAACACGTAAGTAGGGCAACAAATGGCACTATTTTCATCTGTGGAATATGAGAAGTTTGTCTGTTTGTCTGTGGCAATGTTCCAGATGCTGAAGCAAATTAGTGATCACTTTTCAAGCTCAGCTCTTCAACTTTGAGGGCTTATGTACCAATAGAAACTACAAAAGAACTCATGAGACTAGATGCATCCTCTGTCTGCTCATTCCAACAAGAGATCTTCAGAGCCACAAACACCTTGGAACAGCCTTTGGTAGGGACAAAAAGTTTTCATTTTCTAATGTGTCTTTTAACCATGGATGCCCACAGGAAACAGTTAGGCTGAAATTTGCCAATTTTGAAACTTCAGGCCAAACACAAAAAAAGAAAGATGAGAGATGAAGAATGACAGTTACAGGACAGTTTCTGTGAAATCAGGTCTTCAGTCCCATCATTCTTCAGTGCTATCTATTGGGGTTGTTGTTGTTGTTCTGATGGCCGGGATATTTTCGCTTAAAAGAAAGCCATGAATGAAGAAGAAAACCAATTTCACTGTCCTACAACTTTAGTAAGGGTTGTTAGAAACAGGAGTGTGGCTTTCTCCCTATTTCATCCCTTAAATCTTTCTTTCGCCAGTAGAAGCACCACATATAATTTTACTTGCAAAGGAGGGGAAGCGCTAGACTTTTAAAATGCACACACACACTTTCTCTCTATGTGCATATGTGTTTGTGTGTCTCTGTCGGTCTATGTGTGGATTTCAGTGTGTGCATACACACAGACACACACACAATCACACACACACACACACACACATATATATATATACACACACACTCACTGTGCGCACACATGTATCTCCTTCTATAGGGTGTCTCTTTGATTCTCCTTAAATCACTTTTATGATTTCAGTAGTCATGGAAACATGATGCAACTCTTTATTGCCATGACAATCTGACACAACTTTCAAAAACAGTAAGTAGTGTTTTTACTCTGTTTTCCAATTGCTCCCAAGGAAACAAGCTGTTATTTACTTCTGTGACAAAATCCATCCATACCATAAGAGATCCAACGTCAAGGAGGGGGGTGGGGTGGCACATACCATATATATCAGGCAATATTTATAGTGAAAGCTAAAATGAAAAAATGTAATTTAGTAATTTACACACCAAAATAACACACAATTCACCTCTTGTTTTCCTGTGCCATCTTTGCTCATTTCCTTCTTTAAATTAAAGTATTTCTTCCTCAGCTGAATGTACATAATGTTGCCTAATCAGCAGGGGGTGCTGAGTATACAAGTTTTACTACAGTTTATTAACACTGGGCACCATAGAGCCAATGCTGAACACTTGCAAGATCCATTTATTTCAGTGCCAGAGTTAAGCATGAATATAATGCTGCTCACTGAAATCGATGGGACTTTGAAATGCTCAACTTTGTCAGGGTCACGCCCTTCAATTTTAAATAACATTAACACCCCCTCAATGCTCAGTCATGTGTCAAATGCTAACATTTATCCAGTCTACTACACCCCTTTAATTTAATGAGCACGATACAAAAGTATATATGTGAACTGTCTGGCCTTATATCCTTCCAAGCCTTGTATGTTTCCTGTGTCTGACAGTGTTTAGTGGTGGTTACAATAAAGGAAGCCTAAAATAAGTCATAAGACAAACAAGTTGTGATCTCTTGTCACCCACAGCCACTTTCTGGTAATCAGAAAGAAGTTGTTGTTGTTGTTGTTGTTGTTTTTGACACTCTTGGCTTTCAGTAATGAGTCTCTCTTGCAACCAGCAGGCTGCGTTAGTCTCATGGAAAGCAAACCCACATCCACAAGTTTGTTCACAGATACAAGAGGTTCAGTGCTGCAGACAGTGCCTGTGTGCAAAATGAACTTTAAATGTATGGTGTGGATCTGCCCTTTGCCATCCCACACAATACACTTACAAGTGCATCCAACACACATTTAAAGCACACGAATCGTGATCACTTGGACCAGAGGTATCTGAAATCACACTGTAGGAGTGGACAGAGTGGACAGAGCACTCAGCGCATGTGGCTCTTGAAGATGCTGGTTCAAATCCTGTTTAATGACAGCTGCCTCGGTGGCCTTGCGCAAGTCACTCTTTCTCACTGAGTCTTATCTTTACAGGGTTGTTTTGAGAATTAGAACAATGGAACAACCATGTATTGCAATCCATCCCAAACCCTCCGGCAAGGGTGGAAAGGAAATCTTCACAAACATTTTGCTTCTGTTTATTTTCCGTCAACTTATTAATAAAGGCACTCAAGAATAAAAAAGCAAACAGTTTCAAAACACATGTGAGCCAGTTTGTCTTACTGTATGCATAACACATACTAAAGAATTATGCAACCAGCAAGGGTGAATGAGTATCAGGCACCCTGCAATGGAACAAGTATCTGCTTCCCAAATAGCTAATATAAATCTGATACGGTTTATTATTTGTGACCCAAAACCAGTGCTTTTTTCTGGGGGGGGATGCAGGGGTACGCATACCCCCTAAAAAAGCACTGCCCAAAGCTTCTTCTATCTCCCCACCCTGGCATTTCCCTCCTAGGGAAAATGGGGGTGCAATTTTTGCAGAAACAGTCTCTGCCCGTCCCTTGCATCTGAATCACTCGTGAAATTTTGGGAAGAACCAGATTTAGTTTGGAAAGATTCAGAGGAAGGCTGTGGCTTGGACATCTTTTTCATTTCTCCAAATCAGCCCAATATGTCTTGAGATTTCAGGTTTATACAATTTTTTCCTATACAGTGGTACCTCGCAAGACGAATGCCTCGCAAGACAAAAAACGCACAAGACGAAAGAGTTTTCCGTTTTTTGAGTCGTTCCGCAAGATGAATTTCCCTATGGGCTTGCTTCGCAAGACGAAACGTCTTGCAAGTTCTTGCGAGTTTGTTTCCTTTTTCTTAAAGCCGCTAAGCCGTTAATAGCCGCTAAGCCGCTAATAGCCGTGCTTCGCAAGACGAAAAAACCGCAAGACGAAGAGACTCGCGGAACGGATTAATTTCGTCTTGCGAGGCACCACTGTAGGTCCTTTCGGTGGGGAAACAAACAACCATTAGCCATGTAACAGTTGTTTAAAAACACACCCCAGCAGCGGCTGTAATGGTGTGGAAAGAGTGTAGTTTCCAATCTCTGTCCATGCTGGAAGCTAAGCACTTTCTTAAAATGTCTAACAATCTCTTAGAAATTCGTTGAAGCAAAACAATAATGCTTTGGTCAATTTGTGGCCAAGCGATACTAGGGATCACACAGACCTGCTCTTCCCTCTCCTGGGCCCCACAATTCCAGTATCATAACTTCCTGCACCTACCCACCATTGTGCCCAATTAACGTATTTAATGACTACCACCAGCTAATGACACCTTCAGCACATCAGTACAGAGTAGGTGAAGAAGACCCATCAGCAAAGTCAATTAGCTGATGAACAAATAATTCCTGCTGGGTCCTCAAAAAACAGTGTCTGGACACTGTGAGTCAGTCCGACTAACGAAGAAGCCAGGAGGGGGCGGGGTGGGCTTAAGCAGCCTCTCCTTGGCACTAGCGCCATGTGCGACTGCACACTGAAGCCACTCACCAGGCCTCCATGTTCCCTGAGCAGCCACAAAAGTTTGGAGAGCAGCAAGCAGGGGATTGCCCTGGCAATATGGATACCTGAAGGAGCGTCTCCACCTCCATCGTTCTTCCCGGACACTGAGGTCCAGCGCCGAGGGCCTTCTGGCTGTTCCCTAGCTGTGAGAAGCCAAGTTACAGGGAACCAGGCAGAGGGCCTTCTCGGTAGTGGCACCCGCCATGTGGAATGCCCTCCCACCAGATATCAAAGAGAAAAATAACTACCAAACTTTTAGAAGACATCTGAAGGCAGCCCTGTTTAGGGAAGCTTTTAATGTTTAATAGGTTATTGTATTTTAGTGTTCTGTTGGAAGCCGCCCAGAGTGGCTGGGGAAACCCAGCCAGATGGGCGGGGTATAAATTATTATTATTATTGTTGTTGTTGTTGTTGTTGTTGTTGTTGTTGTTGTTGTTGTCATACAGGAAAGCACTGCAACTTCTGCTGTGCCAAAATTTTCTCTGGCCTTGTAAATTAATAAGAAAGGAAACTGCATTTGAAAATGATCATAAGGGAAGGAAAATGCTGGTAAAATTCTGATGGGTGTGGTACAGGATTTGTGTCACAATTAGCATATTTTTGAGGCAGCTGAGGGGTGTTTGTAAATGTGATGGATCCTTCTTTTGACAAAGTTTATCCTTATATATTAAAAGCAACTTTAACATAGGAGCCACTAATCTCTTAAGTCTGTTAAAGGCACCTTTTCTTTCATCTGCAAATCTTCTCAGCCGTAGTCTGCACTCTGTAGTCTTCCCAGATGCCTGCACCTCAGTAAAACCCCACCATAAAGTAACTCCTCCCTTTGATTTTTTTTTTCAGATGAGGAAGATCAGGCAGCTAGGGAGACTGCAGAACTGGACAAATGCTTACTGGAAATAAAAACCCACAAATCACTCTCAGCTACCTTGTAACAATAAGGCAAGCTCAAAACTCCATAACCATTGGAAATCTAAAGAAATTTAAAAATACAAAAAAAATTATAAATGGAAGCCTCTTTCTCAAGGAAAGAAAACTTTAAAGAGAAGTTGGAGGTCAGATACTGGTGCAGCGCTAACTTGGACCCCACGTAAGCTGTTCAGAGCTGAGTAAGTATAATAAATAGGAATTGTGAGTTGCTCTCCCTGTGCCCTACTCCAAAAATGATCCAGAGTAAATGAATTAATGACCCAAACTAATCCAGACTTCACAATCCAGCCATCTTGCTTACAGCATTGAACATAAATGAGTGCAGTGGATTCTGATGATGCCATCCAAGGTGCCTGAAAGGGGTTCAAACTGAAACTGATGGCTGAAATCTCCATTTCAAAGTTTTCTGCTGCCCCTAATACATTACCATCTTTCCATGTGCTTAGAACTGTGGACTCAGATTTTAACAGCAGTGTCTATAACCATATGATCCTCCTTTTTGGTGCTACTTCACTGGCAGCTGCATGTAACATTTGTTAGGAACTTGGAACTCCTAGAAATGTTTTCTTGACAGGCCCTCTAGAAAATGTTGCTACAGAAAAGTAGGACATAGATGCTCAATTCCTCACTGCCAGAAATTTTTTTGGCAGGCATAGCATCCAGATTTAGAATGAATGAGTAAATATTAACTAAGGGGAAAATAAAAAGCAGTCAGAGACCATTGCCATCCTTCTGGGGTGCAGTAAGCAAGCAATGATGTGCAAGAACAAAGGACAATGTCGAAGGTCAATCTCTTTATAATGTTGACATACAAACATTTTCAAATAGAAAAAAATAATAGTATCTTTCTGAATATATGTTTAATGGAAAACAGGAAGAGAGATTTTCAGCAGCTGTACCCAGACTCTGGAATTCCTTTCCAGGGAAGGCTTATCTTGTCCCCTTTTAGGAAACCCTTTGCATCATTATTGACTACTTTCTCACGGAATCATTTTTAAGTTGCTTAAAAATTCTCTGATCAAATTGTTTTAAAGGCTGCTGCACTTTTTTCATCTTTTCACACTGCAGTTTTTCAGTGAGTCTATTGCTATTGCTATTTTACAATTGCTTTGATTATTGTTACTAGCTGCTTTGAACCCTGTTGCAGAAAAGGTGGAATTATTACCATTTTTGATGAATAAATGAGATCCATTGTCTTTGGCAAACATACATCTGCAGACCTTTTTGGATATCTTGACGATTACTGGAAAACTTGTGGAAATGTTTGCCAACTGCTTCAGTGATAAAAACATGTGCACGCATGTTTTGTAGTTGTTAAAAGGGAAAGGAAGGACAAAACAAAAGTACGGTTCCCTGAATGTACCTACTAAGAAATGAACCAGAAAGCATAAATGTAAGTGAAGAGGAATAATAATGGCTTAAGGACACCCGTAAATGACTCTAACTCTGGTTGTGTGACTGATGTGAGTTTCCTGTTGATGGTATAGAAGGTGTTGTGCAATATTCTGAGAGAAGTCCTGGACAGCAGATGGTGATAAGTGGTCAGACTGGCATATGGAAAAAGGGACAAGGCAGACAAGAAACAAGGACAGGGGGACGTGCCCAGAAGGAAGCCTGTCATCGCTGAACAAATCATCACATTTAAGGTTCTGATTAAGTTATCAGATTGTTTCTTCCTCCTTGCATTTTTGAAGATGTTAAGAGATGGAAATGTGCATTCCACTCTCCCTGTTCAAAGATACCCTGCTGTTTAGTGTTGCCCTAGCATAGGTTCCAATACTGGGATATACACATATTTCTAAGGGCCCAGATGCTAGCAGAATGTGAACAGATATTCTATTGAGGTTTTTTTTAAAGAAATTGTGGGTGACATTGGGGATAGCGATGGGACATTCTCCTGATTTAAGTTGCCAGCCTTCAGAAAGTATTTGTCCCAGGGGGCAAGGGACGACAACACGCAGATTGCATACACTGGCAACACCTCCTCCCCAGCCTGCTGTGGTCTCACCAGCTATGTTTAGAACATGCATTTCATATAAAAAAAATTAAAAAATTCAGAATAAAAAAAATTCCAAATATGATAAAACAAACAAACAAACCAGATTGCAAATATTCAAAAGGAACACAGAGCACAACTATTCCTTGGTGGTTGTTTTTAAATCTCAAATCATGTTGAATACAAAAACTCATTTATTGGAAAATGTAGTCGGGGCTTGAATGTTTCTTGACTTCAGCCTATGAAGGCTTCACGTGGTCTGTATTCCTTACGAATATGTGCAACCTATATTTTTTTCATCGCTTGATGTGGAACTTTTATACTGCACCTTGCATGTTCAAAACATAAATGTAAGGAAGAATTACATTGAATCATGATAATGGTTGTTACAGGCGATGTTGATAACCTCATGTTAAATTAATGAAATTAAAAAGCAATGAATGTAGGAAATGAATGAATGATATAATATCCAGAATGTAAGACGATCTCAGGATATGAGAGCTGTCATGTTGGACTTCATTTAGGGACAGTGGTGGCTGTTTATCAGTGGGAACTGACACTTGTCACAGCAGAAGGATCAAGAGGGAGAGAGGAAGAATGCCTGCCCTTACTGATAACTGTTGGAAGGTGGTGGCGGTCCAGCAAGAAAAAGCTTCTTCAGCATACTACTAGGACAGTAGCTGACTCACTAGCCAATCCAGCACAGGATGCTGAAATCAGTGAATGGCTGCTAAACTATCGGCAACCACATGTTTGCTTGTGCTGAATAAAATCTCCTTGACTTCCTGATTGCCTGGTAAGGACAGAAATCACCCACCCTTCTTGATTACTCTTCCAGTGCCAGCCGACAGGTTGCACTGGACAAGAGCAGGCTAGATACGCATAATATGCTATCTGAAGTATCTAAAATAAAAGAAAGCCAATGAGGTTGAGGTTAAAATAAGCATCTGTGTAGGCTCTTCACACCCAGGCTTCTGGTAGCATCCCAATCCACCCCTCTGGAGTAATAAGAAACTGGGCATTATGATAAGACGCTAATTCCCTTGTGTGAGAAAGTAGATTACCCAGCTGGAAAGATAATGTAGATAATTTTGTAGGGAGACTAATTACCAGTAAAGGCCTATACAGAAATGGCTGACTGTCAAGAGGGAAACTAAAAACTGTATTTTGAAAAGAAGTGCCCTAACTCAATGAGGCCATCATGATAAGCAACACAGTTTTTGTGGGGAGGGGATAGTTTTTGCTGCTGGAGTCAACTCTTCAAATTAAATAAATTTATATGCAGCAGAATCCAGCTATACCTTGCACACATTATACAAGAGTAACTATAAATTGCAATCACCATGGCTGGCCAAACATATTTGAAAATAACCCTAACTCAAGCTAAACCACCTTTCCCATAACTGGTGCCCAGATGTCTTAGACTACAACTCCCATCATCCCTGAGAATTAGCCGTACTAGTTGGGGATGATGGGAGTCATAGTTCAAAATCCTGGAGGGCACTGTGGTTCAGTGCTTACAAGCATAAACTGTCATAGGCCTGAGCTCCTCCTTCCCCTCTCATCTTCTTACACAGCTGGGAAATTGTCTTTCACAGCATTTAGTTTCGTTTTCTCCAAATCTCGGTTTATTATTGCCTACTGAGAGATTGTGGTTTATCAGAAAGTCTGGGTCAGTTTCAAAACAAGCCAATTTCAAACTGTGCTTTCCGAAGCTGGCTTCTGAAACTAACCAGCATTTGTTATAAGCCACAATGTTTGGTTCACACGCAATGACAATCAGAGATTAGGAACAAGTGAGATTTACGTAACTCTGCCAAAATTCTTTACCCAGCCATGAAGAGGGAGGAAAGTGCAGAAGTCAAAGTCCCACTCAGACTTATTCCAGCTCATACATGTAGCAGTGGTTTAGTGTTACTTTGGATTAAATGCCACTTAAATCCTATCAATGAGATTAAATCCTATGAAAATCAAAGTGGCGCAGTTTGTAAATAATGCTAAACCATGGTTTACCACTACATCCTGAAATACAACATAGAAGATGCCAGGAAGCAAAGAGTAAGCAGTCTGGATAAATACAAACTAGATGATAAAAAGATGACCAGTCTATTCCTGGCTGAGCTCTATCACCTCACTGTATTTTGGTTATCTCTATCACCCTGCCAAGTGGTAAGGTTTTTTTTTAAATCACACATTAGGTGCAAAACGTATAGCAGAAAATGTGACAAAATGGTCATTGTATCTATCCAGAGTCTTTGGTCACATCAACACCAAACATTTAAGGCACATGGCTTCCCCCAAAGAAGATTGGCAACTGTAGTTTGTTAAGGGTGTTGGGAACTGTAGCTCCGTTGGGGGCTAGACTACAGTTCCCATGATTCTCTGAAGCCATATGCTCGAAACATTTTAGTAAAGGATTCCATTCAAAATAGTGTAGAAAGCACTGCTAAAATGATGCCTCTTTTAACAGGGGATTCTACACAAATGCTTACACCCAGAACAAACTTAGTGGGTCTCTAAGGTGCTACTGGACAGTTTTTTATTTTATTTATTTCGACTGTGTCAGACCAACACGGCTACCTACCTGAATCTAGAAAATGACCAGTTATGGTTGCCACTTTTTGACAGCCAAGGTGTTCCTATAGTAATGTTTGATAGCTGTGTGGTGGGGAGAGATTCTGGCACACATGTATTTTACTGCCCTAATTGTACAAACACATCCCTAGTATACTATGGCTATCACAAGATCCTTCCAGGCCCAGGAATCCTGACCTCATCTCACCTATGCTTAAAGTTTAGTTCTTATGTGCGAAGTGAAATGAGGCAGCTGAATGGACCGTGAAGTCTAACTCAGAAGAATACTAAGTGTGCTATTGATGTCTGGTAGATTAAGCTAAGTCTTTAAACACAAATGTGTTTAAAGAAGATACATGATGAGGAATAAATAAACACACCAGAGTCATTATTCAGTTTCAAAAAAACAACAACCCCCCAAACATTATCTTTTTAAAAACAAAGCTCTTTTAAGAGCTCGAAAACAAAATCAACCCTTCCATGTCATCTGGCAGAGGAAAAGACTTCCGATTTTACGGTCTGTAGGTGTCTCAGTGCCAGGCACTGTTAATTTTGTTTTTATTTATTTATTTCCCTTTCAGAAGTCAGAAACTTAGCAACATATTGAAAAAGTTGCTTTGGCTAGGGCTGCTTTTTTCTCCTGCATTGACTCATTTCCTGTTTTTTAGATGCAACAGAGTAGAAAGATTAGGACATGGAAAAAAAGAACAAGAACCATCACCTTAATTTTATTTGGAAGCTCGTCCAATCAAAACTACTACCCTCGCCTCACCACTACCCCTAATAAAAAGAAGAAATGGAAAGGGTGAATAAAACCTCCAAGGGAAAGGAAAACTTGGGAATGCAGTGAAAAGATAAATCAAATATCTTAAACATCTCCATTACCTCTGTCATTGTGGGTTTTTATTATCAGCAAAACTGGAGTGCTAATAAACAGTTAAGAGAGATTTGTGTTGTGTATATTGCTCTTAAAATGATAAAAGCCCCACACTATAAAAATCAGCAAGAGCATCTTTCACTTTGGCTGTGCCAAATAATGTCTAAATTTTGAAACTTGCTTTGAAAGTGACACATTCAATGCAACTAAACAAATTATTGGAAAAAATGGCCACTCTGCACAACGTTAATTTTATTTTGCGGCTGTATAGTACCTTTTCATTCCTCTAGTCACTGCTTAGTCTTGGCACTGTATCAGTTATTTTTCTTTGCTCTCGTTTGGCTACACGGACATTCAGTCCCACTGGCAAACAGCATGATTTTGTTTATAAATGCCCATTATCTCATCGCGTCAGACAAAATCATGTGTTTCTCCATAGCCAATCAGATTAAAGGCTCCTGAGCACAGGGAGAAGGAAGAAAGGAGTGTAGGGAAGAACAGTGACGAATGCTGACGATCTCTGCTTTTCAGCATTCATGAAAGAAACTACGAGACGGAGTTAAGTAGTTCAGCTGAGTCCCACTTTCAATATTCTATGTTCTCATCCATCCCAAATGATCTTTCTGATGGGTGAAGGGAGCATGGGTACGACTTCCAAAATTAAACATCACGGATGTTTAGAAACTTTTAGAAACTTTTTCTAGGGAAGTTAGTTTATAAGGACTTTTCCTTCCCTACAATCCACCTAGGGCAGCATGGTGGGTTACTGGCTGTGTCTCCGTGCAATTCACTGGGATTCTGTAAACATCTTCTGAGCAGATAGAGAAGGCTGCACTTTGCATTCCTTTCTCATTATGGTAAGGCTGTAACTTATACCTCTGACTTATCACAGCATTGGGAAACACATGTTTTCCCCTTATTTGGAAGTGCAGAGCATCTGGGAAGAGGAGAGAGGGACGGGGGCGGCGGCAAGGCTTCATGATACCAACAGTGAACAGATAGCATAGCCAGCTTGACTGCCAAAGTTGAGCAGCGTACATGGTAAAAGCAGACATGGTTTTAGCTGAGTCTGTTTCAATAGCTCAGATAGGATGTGTGCTGAAGACTTAACAGAAAACGGAACGGTAGAGCTAAGAGAAAAACAACAACACACAATTTCTTTAAGGGTCTGGTTAAACACTCTAGCCAGTGCCCCACACTGGCTCTCCACATTTTATGCAATTCCACACTTTATGCAGTCATCCTGCTTACTGGCAGTGCACTGATGTTTCATCACAACAAATACAAGTGTTAACATGCGCACATAATTAAATACCTTCTACCCAAACCTGGAAAGCAGAGTTCAAGATATGTTCCCAAGGTTGTATATGTAAACATTTACCCACATTATCTAAAGTGTGTGATCCATACATCACGTTTGCTGTGGGAAACATCAGTGTATCCACACTAATCAGGATTTGATGTGTAAATTGATTTTCACTGCAGCATCAAGGACAACCATACTGTGAGTGACTCTAAGTAAAGGAGAAGTAGGCTTTGGAAGAAAGACATATAACTCATACAGAAGCACTAGAGCCAAATATCTCCAATGAACAGGAACACAAGAACATCTAGTCTACCACTGAGCATGTGTTTGGAAGGAGGGAAAAGCAAGTATGTATTAGTAACTGTCCTGGTCAGAGCAGAAGAGTCATTTTGGATAACTGGAGGCCTGGTTTTTATAAGGTCTAACCCCTTCATTGTGGGATTTTTTAGTTTTTGGAAACTCTCAGACTTTATGTCAGAGATGGGAAACTTTTTGCCTTTCCGAGGTTGCTGGACTACTGTCATCCCTGACCACTGGCCATGCCGACTAGAGCTGGAGTCAAACAGCATTTGTAGGCAGTCCTCTCCTCTGCTTTGGATTGTTTTGGGGGGTTTTTAAATCTCTGCATGTAGCACTTTTAATATTGGCATTTGTAAAAATCTTGGTTGCTAGCTTCTGCACGTGGCACTTTTAAGGAACTGGTTGCCGATAATATTACTTATTAGAATCTGATTGCACTGGAAAATTTTACAATTTCTGATTCTGTCATGGCACATATATTTCAAAAACAAATAAATGAATATAAATTGATATTGCATTTTAATTAATAATACTGCTTATTGGTAATTAATCAAAACATTATAAAGTAAGTATAATTGGAATGAACTGCTTTTTAAAACTGATGTATTGAGCTTTGAAATGAGCTGGTACTACATTGTTATTCCATGAATGTTTTAATATGTATTCCTGGTTTTGTGTCGTAAGCCGTTTCGACACATCTATATGAAAAAGCAGCCTACATGTTGAAATAATAAGAACAGCAGCAATGATAATATAAATAGATGGTGGATTCTTTCCAAATCCCATTGTGTCTTAGTGCTTTATCTGCAGAACAATAATAAATAGCTCTTTTTCCTTTGTCTCATCTATCTATGAAGCAACCTTTGAACAAAGTATCTATTGTACTTTTCAGAGTTTGCATCATGGATTAATTCCACAGCTGATATTGCCTGAATTAAAATCAACTCCCTAGAGTGCTCAGATGCTTTTCACTTTTCCTAAGATACTGGAAGACAGCCGTGTAAAATTCCTGCTGTTCCAAACAACTTTCAGATACACAAGAGGGCAGATACTACACACAAATTAGAGCTGCATAATAAAACAAGAGGCTGGAGGAAGGGAAGGGAAAACTTTTTAAGAAGACCACATTGCCATACATTTAAAACTTGAGATGCCCATCTATCTCTGCTTTCAGTTACAGAACAATCCTATCTATGCATACTCAGAAGTAAATCCTACTGAATTCAATGGATCTTTCAGGTGAGTGGGGTTGGGATTGCAGTGTCAAAATGTAATTCAGTGTTCTAGAACAGCATTTGCCAAAGTGGTGCCCTGCAGATGTTTTGGACTACAGTTTCCATCAGTTCTAGCCAGCACATGCTGTTCCTTAATTTCAACCACAGCCACTGCCAAGAGAGAGATGAGAAAGCGATTAGCGGCAAGATGTAAGAGAAGAACATAACAAGAGTCCTGCTGAATCAGGCCAAGGCCCATCTAGTCCAGCATTCTCTTATCACAGTGGCCAATTACGTGCCTGTGGAAAGCCTGTAGGCAAGATCCTTATTGCAACAGCACTCACCCAACATGTGATTCCCAGTAACTGGTATTCAACAGTAAAGGTAGTTCAAACATGAAAAAGCATGTTCATGCATCCAAATTTAAGCTTTTGTCCAGTTGGTACGCCCTGGGCATAATGTATCTGCTATTAAAACAAGAGGCAGTTGATTTCAATGGAGTAACATCCTTTTAGCTGTCCAAAAGTGAAATTACATCTCTTCTGGCAATTGAATAAGGAAACTGAAATACTAATAGGAAGACTGCTGCATAATTCACCCTTTTAATTATGCTGTTCAGTGCAAAGCGTAGTGATGGACAGGACTCTCTGAATGCAATCCTACGTCTGCTCACCTGGAAATAAGTCCCAGGTATGTATCTGAACAGGTATGTAGAAAATTGCACTATCATTTGGGAATAAGTTTTGTTTAACTCAACTGGATTTTCTTCTTAGCGTTCAATTGTACAGAGCAAGGAATTACATTCTCTGTAGTTCTCTTCCATACGTACATACATACATATTCAGGTAAAAGTCCTTTTATAGCAGACAGAGAGACAGAGTAAGGAGACTGCTTCTGGGCGAGACCACAAGCCTATCTAGGCCAGCATTTTAATCTCACTTCAGTTGTGCTATCTGCACTTCCCTGCTTTCCAGTAATGGCTGCTGGTAAGAACTTGTGGAATCCTGAAAAGAATAGGATGAATGATACATCTAAGTCACTGGCAGCGAGGGCTCTCCCAAGGTTTAAAGGTAAAGGTAAAGGGACCCCTGACCATGAGGTCCAGTCGTGGCCGACTCTGGGGTTGCGGCGCTCATCTCACTTTACTGGCCAAGGGAGCTGGCGTGCAGCTTCTGGGTCATGTGGCCAACATGACTAAGCCGCTTCTGGCGAACCAGAGCAGCGCACGGAAACACCGTTTACCTTCCTGCCGGAGCGCTACCTATTTATCTACTTGCACTTTGACGTGCTTTCGGACTGCTAGGTTGGCAGGAGCTGGGACTGAACAACAGGAGCTCACCCCGTCGCGGGGATTCGAACCGCTGACCTTCTGATTGGCAAGTCCTAGGCTCTGTGCTTTAACCCACAGTGCCACCCGCGTCCCTCCTAAGGTTTAGGCAGGGGTATTTCCAACTCTACCTGCAGATGCCAGGGAATGGAACTGGGAACGCTCTACCGCTGAGTTAGTCATTCTCCAAACAATGGGTGTGTTTACTACTTGACAACAATTGCCACGTTTAGTTCTCTGTCCAGCACTGGCAAACTTTAAAGGAGCCAGAAAGAAACTGGTGTGTGTGTGTGTGTGTGTGTGTGTGTATGTGTGTGTTGGCCCCATACCTGAAACACCTCATGCCATGAACAAGAGAGAGAGAACATGATATTATTTACAAGCATCACAGCAAACGGCCTAGTCAACTCAAACCATAAAAAAGGAAAATCTCTAGTGAAAGACATTTCATTATGCATAAGGAACATGCCAAATAAAATATCCACAGCAAGATATATCCAGACACTGAAAATCACTTGTTCGCAGGAGGAAATTACCGATTATGAACTACTCATCTGAGACGCAAACTTTACAAGGAATAAGGGCTTTTTTTGTAGATGCTGCCACAAAGCAAAAATGATTTTTTTCTTTGGAACAACTGCGGAGGATAAGACTGCTGTATGCAACAGCCTATGGGCCATGGGAGGAAGGGGCAATGGCGTGGGCAGGGGAGACTCTTTCAAAGAGATTCTTAATAGTTGCTAGTCATTTAATTACAGTAGTACCTCTAGTTACAAACTTAACTCATTCCGGAGGTCCGTTCTTAACCTGAAACTGTTCTTAACTAGAGGCGTGCTTTCGCTAATGGGGCCTCTTGCTGCCACTGCGCTGCCGGCAAAGTTCTGAACTTGAGGTAACTCATCCAGGTTAGCGGAGTTTGTAACCTAAAGCGTTTGTAACCTGAGGCATTTGTAACTCGAGGTACCACTGTACAGTAATTACAGAAATTATATCACTTTATACTTACTAGTTTAGAAAACTGATTTTGGGCACCCCATTGGCCAATCAGAGGCCTTGTAAAGTTTATGTCTCAGATGAGTAGTTCATAATTCTGACGCCGCCTCCAACAGTGGAGGCAGAATATATCCATCATGGTTAGTAACCATTGATAACTACATCCCCCATGAATTGATCTAATCTTCTTTTAAACCTATCCAGGTTTGTGGCCATCGTTACTCAGAATCATAGAATTGTGGAGTCAGAAGGGATCCCAAGGGTCATGCAGTCAAACCCCCTGCAATACAGGAATCTCAACTAAAGCACCCATGGCAGATGGCCATCCAACCTCTGCTTAAAAACCTCCAAGGAAGGAGAGTCCACAGCCTCCTGAGGGAGACAGTTCCACTGCCGAACAGCTCTTACTGTCAGAAACTTTTTCCAGGTGTTTAGTCGCAATCTCCTTTCTTGTAACTTGCAAGCCACTGATTCAGGTCCTACCTTCTGGAGCAGGAGAAAACAAGCTTGCTCCCTTTTCTATGTGACAGCCCTTTAGATATTTGAAGATGGCTATCATATCTCCTCTCAGTCTTCCTTTTTACAGGCTAAACATACCCAACTCTCCTCAGCTGTTCCCCTTAAGGCTTGGTTTCGAGACCCTTTATCAATTTGGTCACTCTCTGCACATGCTCCGGCTTATCAATATCCTTCTTAAATGGTGGTGCCCAGAAATGGGGACGGTACTCTAGGTGTGGTTTGACCAAAACACTATTTTTCCCTTGATCAGAACGAATTCTTGTGGGAGCAAATTTCACTGTGTTAAAAAGTACTTTGTCTGTTCTGAATCTTGCAATACTTAGCTCCATTGGGTGTCCTGAGTTCTGGAAAGGTGGTAGTTCAAAACATCTGGAAAGCACCAAGTTTGTGGAAATGAACACATCTCTCGTTAATATATCTCCTGTATAACAACCCATGTGGCCCTAATCTGTTTTTCATGAAATTTGTGGATATACACATCATTAATCAACGCTGGTAGTAAATAGTATCCTTGTCAACTCTTGATCATTAAATGTGCAATTGTTATGTCATTAAGCATATGAAAAGCATGGAGCATATTTGAATTTCCCTACAATAGCAAGCAACCCTCCTCAAAAAACCCCAGAACCAAACCCTTGATCTTGTCCTACCACTGTCTCATTACCATTTATTTTAGAGGCAACTACAGTGGTACCTCGGGTTAACTACTTAATTCGTTCCGGAGGTCCGTTCTTAACCTGAAACTGTTCTTAACCTGAAGCACCACTTTAGCTAATGGGGCCTCCTGCTGCTGCTGCGCCGCCGGAGCACGATTTCTGTTCTCATTCTAAAGCAAAGTTCTTAACCCGAGGTACTATTTCTGGGTTAGCGGAGTCTGTAACCTGAAGCATATGTAACCCGAGGTACCACTGTAATAAGATCACACAGGTGTGAGTAAACTGTTTAACTGTATTTCTCCTCTTAGGGAGGGAGGGAGAGAGAGATTAGAAACCAGAAAAACAAAGAAGTAAAAATAAATGGGGGGAAAACACCCCCCCAAAAAACAAAGAGTTTGAACTGATTTCCACTAGACAATAATGTCTGTTCTATCTG
Source organism: Podarcis filfolensis (assembly GCF_964270895.1). NCBI lineage: Eukaryota > Metazoa > Chordata > Lepidosauria > Squamata > Lacertidae > Podarcis > Podarcis filfolensis. The sequence continues at coordinate 74,092,021 of NC_139603.1, forward strand.
TCTGTGAGTAAATCTCCATGAATTGCTCCAAGGTTGAACACGAGAATATTGGTACAGATCAAAGAACGTACGTCTTCCTGTGTGAAGCTAAGAGGCCGCAAGTTTGCTAGTTTGTCTAAAACAATTAAAGTTGGGATGAAAAGGAGAGGAGTGGGCAGAAAGACAAAAGCAAGGCAGCTGATTTCACTTTGCAGAATATTTGATGGGGTCAAATTAATAACCGTCCGTGGCCGAAAACAGTCTACTCTTTGTCAATCGGTGTCAAATTATGCAAGGTGCTGGCAATTCTGGTTGTCTAACAAATCAGTACCGGCATACATGACTTCTAGGCTGACGGCTGATTGATTCTGGTCATTATTTGGACTGATCTCTCTCTCCTTTTTTAAGGAAATACACATGGAATCAATCTCTAAGCCAGATGTTTGGTTTAGTTTTTTTACTATGAACCACTGTGCACAACGACTCATCTCCTAGCAATCATATTCTGCCCTGTGACCCCATACAGGCTCTGATCTCCTCTCTTCACTAATACAAAGGCATCATTAAAAAAAATAAAAAATAGTACAGGAATCTATAAAATATTCTGCTAATACTGCTGTCATCTGAAGAACTTTTTACAATGCCATATAAAGTTGACAGATAATGCATGCCAGTTTTGAGATCAAGTTTTCTTTTGGGATTCTGGCTACTGAAAGAAGAAAGCAGATTGGGAAGTAACAGTTATTGTGCTGCATAAATCATAAGCTGTTACCCTTTTAAGACACTCCACATTGCCAGCACCACATTTAAGAAGTGCTTATCCCGTATGACAGCTCATACTCATGTAGCATACGCACACTGCTCCTGACTCTACCTGGGTCTACAGGAAACATGATAAACACCTTTGCTTTCTGCAAAACATAAAGTATTTCAACAGTTGTAGCAATAACTGGAAAGCAGCCCTGACTGGAAGTGTAGTGGGTTTTGTTAAATACCACACTGAGAGAATGGTTGAGTCAAGTTGTAAATGATGATTCACCATTAATACTGTAATTGGAAGGTTCACTTCACCTGCAGTTGATTTACAAAAATACAAACCTCAAACCACAATACCCTACTCTCACTTCTGAGAGGTCATTAAATCTGTCTACTATATACTCCTCATTTGTTGAAAATAAAAACTAGATAGAAGGGATGTTATCTTGGCACCGGCTAAACAGTTCCAGCAGTGTCATAATTTTATTTGATATGCATTTTGTTGTAATGTTCATGAAATGAAGTACTAACAATAATTATTTCAAAACGTTAATACTATAATGCAAGCTTTGGAAAGCCTGACTAGCTTTTCAGATACCTTTTAATCACATAACTTTCTAAAGAAATTCCTGAAGTCACTGATATTCTAGTTTGAAGTCTTGTTTCCACTATTTTATTTTACTTCAAGAAGACCCATTTATCCTAAATAGAATCCAATAAGGCAGACATGTATGTACAAAATATATTTTTTCAATTTGATCCCATTGAGATCCCAAGATGAAATTTTGCAAGTAGATTGTTGAAACATTAAGTAATCAATATATATTTTTGAAAATTTTTAATCTTACTAATTTTTATCACTTTTTAAATTTTAAAATTTTGTAACTTAAATATAAAATTTAAAGCAAGTCCATCTTGTGACATATCATATTAAAGCCCATGAAGTTCTGAAGAGATTGGCGTTTTTAGTTTTGACTTATCTCAATGCTGGCCTGAGCTTTTAAGATTTTTGTGCAGTCCGACAAGGCCAAAATTGTCAATTTTTTTTTGAAATTTCAAACCCTCATAACTCAAAAACGGGATGAGATAAAAAGCTAAAATTTTAGATTTAAACTTACGTTTTGAGAATTCAACACGTGTGCAAAAATTTTAAGAAAATTGGATGACACGAGGTAAAAAAGTTGGATCACTTGATAATGAATGACCCTACAATACAAGAACACAAGAAGCATCCTTCCACGGAGATGCCCACATCTAGCCCTTCACATTTTATCTTCTCACATTTCCATCTGACCTTTCTTTCATAATGAAAGACCCATCAGATCCATACCTGCTTAGCCTCAGCAAAATGGGTGGCCTCATGCCTCTAGATCACACCCTTGGACCAAGGCACAAAGGCAAGGGGAGATGGGTGCATGTCTTTTACGCTTCCTCAACCTCTTCTTCAGCAGCAGACCCAAAAATGTTGGTCTTATTATCAGAATGCTACTCCCTAGTTGGAGCTAACAAACATGAACAACACACTCATGCAATGTACTTGTGGCTGGACTGTACCACTTCAGCCTACAGGTGAAGGAACAAATATTTAAATTAACAAAGAAATGAACAAACCTTCATGCGTGCGGAAAAGTAGCAAGTTGGCACACTCTAGAAAACAAATACATTCCATTGCTGATCACAGAGAATGAGGTTAAGGAGTGCCTTCCTCCCATACAGATGTGTGGGTATACATCTTTAAATAATGTATTTAAGAGAGTGGCTTGTGAAAAATGTCTATCCCTTTTACGAACCCACTGTACCTCAGGCAATAAATTGACTTTCAATTTCTGAATAACTGTCCTGTCATGTTCCATGCATCTCTCAGACACACAAGAGGACACCCCCCCACCCCGATTTCTGTCTTATCAGGAGTGAAGAAGAACTATCTCCCAGTTCACACTTCTTACTTCTAACTACCTGGGCTGTTGAAATGTGTTGATGGGCTGTCTCCCCAAGCGCTCCTTGTCTATGTGCTGAAATGCCATGTTCTCGTCTCTCCCTGCTCCCCCCCAACCCCCCCTACACACGCACACACACACAGACACAATTATACAGCTGGTCCTCTCTTAAACGACAGGTCTTCTCCCCCCTCTCAATCTGCATGGATAAATATATTGGTTTTATGTCACTGGAAAAAGTCTGCCCTTTTGTCACACCCATTACCCTTTTGTCATCTTCCTCATATTCCACCGCTGAACAACATGGGTGACTCTCGCAAATTACATGCAAGGTTTGCAACCTCTCTTTTAAGTCGGCCTTAATGTAGCTGTGCTGTTTCTTTTGCATGTGACTTACCTATTTCTCCTTCATCCATTATCCTTAATCTTAATAAAGCTTTTAAATGGGAACTGCATATGCTGACAAGCCCTGGGATTGTACCAGGTTGTTTTGCCTTGAGATTAAAACACGGAGGAGCAAAAGGGAAACAGGCAGGTCTCGCTCAGCAGTGCCTGAGGACTTTTAGCTGGCAGTTGCCTCCCTCCCAGGTACAAATTCACAGATCTCAAATCCCTGCCACTCAAAGTGTACAGTAACTTGAGGGGTGATGGCAGCAATAAACAAAGCAGATGTACTCCAGATAGGGTAGGTTCCCTACACAATATATATATATTTTCGTTCTTGGAAGTTTTAGCAAAAGGTGGCTTTACCCACCTCAAATAAACAACTAGAGCACAAGGCTGGTGCTGTAGTCCCCACAGCCAGCCTGGATTAAAGGTTTGCATGAAAGAATATGCTTCCCTTTGAACTTTGGGGACAAGGAAAACACTGGCTCTATTTTCTTGTGGTCCTCCCCTCCCGGCCAATGTCCACATGACATCATCATCAAAATGCCAACCTGCTTTAAAAAACAAAAACAGGAAAACCCCATCAATCTGGGTAACCTTTTACTGTCGAAATTTTGTTAAGTTTATAACCCATTATAAACCCACAGTCACCAGTGGTGTGGGAGCCCATGCTGGGGAGGGGCAGTTTATCATGTGTGGTGACATCTTGGTGAGCCGGGTCTATTGTTAAACCCCTACTTCTGTTAGCTCCTCACCTGAGCATTTTCTAGGCATCTTGGTGCCTGCAAGCCAAGCAATACGAGTGTGCTCATTCCCACTGACTACCACATGCTGAGGGTATATTAGAATTTCAGCAACTCAGTTCAGAGAAGTTCTTCTCTCAAGATCTCAGCACGTGTCTAGAACAGGAAAAGTAATGAATGGCTGGAGTGTAGTTATGAAAGGAATGGGCCAGAACACATAGCACAGAAATTCTATCAAAGACAGACCACTGGTGAGGATGGGAAACAGTGGCGTAGCTATGAAAAGCATAGGTGGAAGCCACACATATGTACCATTGCATGCCAATCACGCACACAGGGAGAAAATGAATCTGAGTGGCCCATTTGTGAGATGCAGCCGCCATCTAAAAGCACCGCTCATTACAAGGTGGTGGACAGCGGTGACAATTCTCTGGCCTCCCAGCTGCTCACCAGGAGGCAAGGGAGTCGTGAGGCAGCAGGGAGGGCAGTGTGGTGTAAACCGTAATCCTATATGCCAATGTGTGTAAAAGGTAAAGGTACCCCTGCCCGTTCGGGCCAGTCTTGCCAGACTCTAGGGTTGTGTGCTCATCTCACTCTATAGGCCAGGAGCCAGCGCTGTCCGCAGACACTTCCGGGTCACGTGGCCAGCGTGACAAGCTGCATCTGGTGAGCCAGCGCAGCACACGGAACGCCGTTTACCTTCCCGCTGGTAAGCGGTCCCTATTTATCTACTTGCACCCGGAGGTGCTTTCGAACTGCTAGGTTGGCAGGCGCTGGGACCGAATGACGGGAGCGCACCTCGCCGCGGGGATTCGAACCGCCGACCATGCGATCGGCAAGTCCTAGGCGCTGAGGTTTTACCCACAGTGCCACCCGCATCATGCCAATGTGTGGGCTGGCCTTAAATCCTGACATCTACCACCTACATCCTTTGCTGATTACTGCATCTCCTAAATATATAGTTCCATTTTGTAAATTTTTGAAGACATTAATATGAGACAAAGGCATGCTTGGCAGAAGCAAAAGGCAGAGAGAGAGAACACCCAAGTTTTATTTAAGTCTGAAAACCTTAAGGAACCCCATGAAACAGCCGAATATTTTGAATGCTTTCCTCACTAGCGTGGCTTAACCTTCAAAGTTCTTATTACCATTTAGATAGATATTCCTAGCTGCAAGTATTCAAATAGCAGCAACTGCTTTAGATTACATAAGCACTAGACAGATGCAAGAGAAAAGCACGTACTCCCCTGGAAAAAGCTTCTGCATCCTTAACAGCTGTGGAGTGTGACCTTCCATTAAAAAGAAATTATGCTACTTCATTTCCTATTTTGCTTAGCTTTCTAAATCCCTATTTCACATTCTTGTCCTGTATCCCAAGTGCCCAACCATGAAAAAAAGAAATGTGACATTTGCAAGACCTAGATTCTAACCTACATTCCTTGAGGCTGCTTTGTTCTGAGTACCACAGTCATTCCCAGGTCCTATTGGACAACAACTCCCATCAGCCCCAGCCACAATGCCGAACGTTCAGGGATGAAGGAAGGTGCTGAAATCTGGGACTCTCAATAGAACTCCATTAGCGTTTTAGAAACTGTGCAGAATATATATTTTTTGGAAATTATACTCTCTATCACTGGGAATATCAGCAGAATCTGGGTGACCAACTATTAAGGCAAGAGCAGCTATGCTCAATTAAAGTACATTCTAAAAAAATGCTACTATGCCTATTGAGCATTTTCCTACTATGCTCTATATGGAATTGGGTGCTAACCAACTCTGGATGCAGCTTGTAAAGATGTTTTAGACCAGGCATGTCCAACTCCCAGCTCCTGGCAGAGCTCAGTGAGCTTTTCGGGGGGATAAAGACCCAAAGTTGTCAAGCTTTTGGGGGGAGAAGGACCCAAAGTTGTTCAGCTTTCTCTCTTTCTTTCTTTCTTTCTTTCTTTCTTTCTGGAGCACGCGATCGACCAGTAGATCGCGATCGACTGGTTAGGCATGCCTCTTTTAGACTATTATTATTTCCCAGAACCGACCTCTGCTTTGCCCTTGAATAGGTGTCAACTAAGGGTTTGAGCTCTTCTGGATACAATCCAGAAAAGGACCTGCAACTAATTAGAAACAACAGGTTTTCCTTTTGGTATCCACTCTTGAGGGCAGAGCATTTCAGAGCTACCGGTAGTTATCTGACCAAATTCTCAACATCTTCCTTAACATATGTCTTTATTGAACTGTGTTTCCAAGAAGAAGAAGAAGAAGAAGAAGAAGAAGAAGAAGAAGAAGAAGAAGAATAATGCAAGAGACCTAGTGGTGGGAGGAAAAAATCCTTAAATAAGAGACACGGGGGAATGATTAATGGACTTCAATGTCTGTACACTAATGCGCAAAGTATGGGAAATAAACAAGATGAGCTTGAGCTCTTGGTACAGCAAACTAAATATGACATAATAGGAATCACTGAAACCTGGTGGGATAAGTCCCACGATTGGAATGTAATAATGGAGGGATACAATCTATTTCAGAGAAACAGACCAGACAAGAAAGGAGGAGGAGTGGCGTTATATGTCAGGGATGTGTATACCTGTGAAGAGATCCAAGATTTAGAACCTCAAAGCCAAAGTGAGAGCATTTGGGTCAAAATTAAGGGAGAGAAGAATAACAGTGACCTCATTGTGGGAGTTTACTATAGATCCCCAAGCCAAACGGAGGACATAGATGATGCCTTCCTGGAACAGATGGCCAAGCATGCAAAAGGAAGGGAGATAGTAGTAATGGGGGACTTCAATTACCCGGATATTTGTTGGATGTCAAACTCAGCCAAGAGCATAAGGTCAAACAGATTCCTCACTGGCCTTGCAGACAACTTCATTGTCCAGAAAGTGGGAGAAGCAACAAGAGGAACAGCCATTTTAGATCTGGTCCTAACCAATGTTGATGACCTAGTTAGTGGGGTAGAAGTGGAAGGATCATTAGGCGCGAGTGATCATGCTCTTCTGAAGTTTACTATACAGCGGAAAGGAGCAGCCAAGCATACTAGGACTCAATTTCTCGACTTTAAGAAAGCCGACTTCATAAAACTTAGGGAAGTGCTTGGTGAGATCCCATGGACAGTAATACTAAAAGGAAAGGGAGTTCATGATGGCTGGGAGTTTGTTAAGAGGGAGATAGTAAAAGCACAACTTCAGGCAATACCAATGAGACGGAAACATGGAAGGTGCCTAAAGAAGCCAGGGTGGCTATCTAAAGAACTTTTAACTGAGTTAAGATTAAAAAAGGATGTGTACAAAAAATGGAAAAGGGGGGAAACCACCAAAGAGGAATTCAAACAAATAGCCAGCACGTGTAGACACAAAGTCAGAAAAGCTAAAGCACAGAATGAACTCAGGCTTGCTAGAGAGGTTAAAAGCAACAAAAAAGGCTTTTATGGGTATGTTCGTAGCAAAAGGAAGAACAAAGAAACAGTGGGGTCACTCAGAGGAGAAGATGGTGAAATGCAAACAGGGGACACAGAAAGGGCTGAACTCCTCAATGCCTTCTTTGCCTCAGTCTTCTCCGATAAAGAAAACAATGCCCGACCTGAAGAATTTGGAGCAAATGATTCAGCAGAGGAAACACAGCCCAGAATAACTAAGGAGATAGTACAAGAATACTTGGCTAGTCTAGATGTATTCAAGTCTCCAGGGCCAGATGAACTGCATCCAAGAGTATTAAAAGAACTGGCAGATGTGATCTCAGAACCACTGGCAGTCATCTTTGAGAATTCCTGGAGAACAGGCGAAGTCCCGGCAGACTGGAGGAGGGCAAATGTTGTCCCTATTTTCAAAAAGGGGAAAAGAGAGGACCCAAATAATTACCGCCCAGTCAGTCTGACATCAATACCAGGGAAGATTCTGGAGCAGATCATTAAGCAAACAGTCTGTGAGCACCTAGAAAGGAATGCTGTGATCACCAATAGTCAGCATGGATTTCTGAAAAATAAGTCATGTCAGACTAACCTGATCTCGTTTTTTGACAGAATTACAAGCCTGGTAGATGAAGGGAATGCAGTGGATGTAGCCTACCTTGATTTCAGCAAGGCATTTGACAAGGTGCCCCATGATATTCTTGTAAAGAAGCTGGTAAAATGCGGTCTTGACTATGCTACCACTCAGTGGATTTGTAACTGGCTGACTGACCGAACCCAAAGGGTGCTCATCAATGGTTCCTCTTCATCCTGGAGAAGAGTGACTAGTGGGGTGCCACAGGGTTCTGTCTTGGGCCCGGTCTTATTCAACATCTTTATCAACGACTTGGATGATGGACTCAAGGGCATCCTGATCAAATTTGCAGATGACACCAAACTGGGAGGGGTGGCTAACACCCCAGAGGACAGGATCACACTTCAAAACGACCTTGACAGATTAGAGAACTGGGCCAAAACAAACAAGATGAATTTTAACAGGGAGAAATGTAAAGTATTGCACTTGGGCAAAGAAAATGAGAGGCACAAATACAAGATGGGTGACACCTGGCTTGAGAGCACTACATGTGAAAAGGATCTAGGAGTCTTGGTTGACCACAAACTTGACATGAGCCAACAGTGTGACGCGGCAGCTAAAAAAGCCAATGCAATTCTGGGCTGCATCAATAGGAGTATAGCATCTAGATCAAGGGAAGTAATAGTGCCACTGTATTCTGCTCTGGTCAGACCTCACCTGGAGTACTGTGTCCAGTTCTGGGCACCACAGTTCAAGAAGGACATTGACAAACTGGAACGTGTCCAGAGGAGGGCAACCAAAATGGTCAAAGGCCTGGAAACGATGCCTTATGAGGAACGGCTAAGGGAGCTGGGCATGTTTAGCCTGGAGAAGAGGAGGTTAAGGGGTGCTATGATAGCCATGTTCAAATATATAAAAGGATGTCACATAGAGGAGGGAGAAAGGTTGTTTTCTGCTGCTCCAGAGAAGCGGACACGGAGCAATGGATCCAAACTACAAGAAAGAAGATTCCACCTAAACATTAGGAAGAACTTCCTGACAGTAAGAGCTGTTCGACAGTGGAATTTGCTGCCAAGGAGTGTGGTGGAGTCTCCTTCTTTGGAGGTCTTTAAGCAGAGGCTTGACAACCATATGTCAGGAGTGCTCTGATGGTGTTTCCTGCTTGGCAGGGGGTTGGACTCGATGGCCCTTGTGGTCTCTTCCAACTCTATGATTCTATGATTCTATGATTCTATGATTCTAAGAAGAAGAAGAAGAAGAAGAGGAGGAGGAGGAGGAGGAGTTTGGCTTTGCTATCCCGCTTTATCACTACCCGAAGGACTCTCAAAGCGGCTAACAATCTCCTTTCCCTTCCTCCCCCACAACAAACATTCTGTGAGGTGAGTGGGGCTGAGAGACTTCAGAGAAGTGTGACTAGCCCAAGGTCACCCAGCAGCTGCATGTGGAGGAGCGGAGAAGCGAACCCAGTTCACCAGATTACGAGACTACCGCTCTTAACCACACTACACTGGCTCTCCAAGCGATGCACAATGCAGTCTTGGATGGCCCTTACAAGGTCCCATAAGCAGACATACTTTGTACTTGTGTTCAGCCTCATGAGGAAGACATCACTCATTATCTGTTAGCCTGCCCATTATAGCCTGCCCAAGGGATCGATTTCTGAAACCTTAGCTCACAAAACTAAGCAAGTATGCCCTAGCAGAAATGGTCCAGTTTCTTTTGAGTGACAATAATAGCTTCGTAACACAGAGAGTGACCCTGGGGGGGAGGAGAAAAAGGAAAAAGGAGTTAGATAAAATCACTATAAATTGTTGTGGTGATCTGGAGTTTTAATTTGAAATCGAGCTGGATTTGAGTTTGGTGGCGTCTCTGATAGCCTCTTATATCGTGAGTGTTGGCTTATATTGTGAATGTATGATCTGTATTGTTTTATTGGTAATGTTGCTGCGAGTTTGCCATGGCCCTTGTCTAGAACAATAGACATATTGATTAATATAAACACATGAATCAATAACCCTGTTAGTGTTGACACTGAGATTTAACACCTGACCTGCATCAGGGACTCAGGTAAGATTACAAAAGAGAGTGATGTGAAAAAGCTTGAGTGGAGGCTTATCACGCTGGCTGAGGTTGATGGGACCTGTAGTCCAACAACATCTGGCAGGCCACATATCTGCAACCCCTGGCTTAAAGCAATAATAAACCATTTGTATTTGGCCTCCAGACATCTAAGCTTAAATAGCAGGGGTCCAAGGCAAACGTAAACCTTAACAAATTCAGCAGTGTTAACATCCACTGAGTGATCGTTACAAGCTAGTTCCCTAAACACAGAACTGACAGTATATCTCTTTGGTTTATGTACAGTCCCCCCACCCCAAAGTGCTTGAAGTTTAACAAAAAGCAAATTAAGGATTCTGCACTCGTGTTCATTTTTGTCCTTTCTACAATCTGCTGTGTGAGCTACTGCTTTGGCAGTCCCCTCATAAGGATTCAGAGGTTCACCAAGTGGTGCAGAACGGCCTCAAAGGAAGTCAAAAGGACTTTTTCCATTTAGTCCAATGGAATTTAGGTCAGGCCTGACACAAATGTGAATAGAGGGGTGTGGTGATAGCCAGGAATGCCTTGATGGCAAGAACACAGGTCTTTCAAGGCCATTGCTTTTGCAGGCTTGTAATCCCGTCACAGTACAATAAGACGTTCAGGTGACCAAGAGTGTAAAACCGTACAAGTATTTATATGTGGTATTCTCAGAGCCCTCATGACCAAAGTATTTACCTCACTCACAGGGACTGGCTGGAAACTGAACAAAGTTCTTTCGAATCAGCGTTATAAATATATTTTGGTGGAAGAACATTTCCCTTCTGTTTCCCCTTTCTGCTCCTATTTATCCGTGATAAAATGTTAACTAAAAGTTGTACCGTATGCGAAGTGTTTTAACGTGAAAAGCAAATAAATCATATTGAGGAGATTTAGACAGATGTGGTGCCATTTATGGAAATCTATCGTTTGTTAGTAAGCCACACATATACTCCAAATGCGTCCTGGAAGCCCTCCAATTTTTGTTTTCGTTTTGCTAAGAAACTTCAGGGCCTGTCTTTGATAAATGGCTAGCGATTTGGTTACAGTGTCTGGTTGAGATTGGGGAGACCCAGGTTCAAATCTCCCCAAAGTTATGAAGCTCACTTGATGGTAAGGTGGCCATTGTTTACTACTTTACAGAGGACAATTCTCTGTTCGAAGGGCTGACCAATCTTAAGGCCAGCTTAAATAATATAATAATAGAATTGTAGAGTTGGAAGGGGTTCCGAGGGTCATCTAGTCTAACCCACTGCAATGCAAGGATCTTAACTAAAGCATCCATGACAAATGGCCATCCAACCTCAGCTTAAAAGCTTCTAATGAAGTCCACCACCTTCCTAGGGAGTCTGTTCCACCACCGAATAGCTCTTACTGTCAGAAAGTTCTTCCTGAAGTTTAGTAAGAATCTCCTTTCTTGTAACTTGAAGCCATTAATTCAAGTCCTTCCCTCCAGAGCAAGAGAAAACAGGGAGAGAGAGCAAGGACCTTGACTGCAGACAGAATAGGCACATAGACCATCTGGTCAGTTTTCTGCATTATGACCATTGGGAATAGCTTCGGGATTCCCTAGTAACATTATCTCCATCATGTATGGATTCGCTCTCAACCTGTTTAACCTCATCTACTCCAAGACAGGCTTCAAACACAGCTTTTGAGCCAAGTTGGCCTTCCCTGGGTAAATAATTAACAAAAGATATAGTGGAGTACCATACTGATGGTACTAACTTCCAGTGATCTCTCCTAGTGCCAGCTAGAGATGACGGGGATTGAACTCCAGCCCTATGCTCAGCTATTATCAAAAATAAATTATTTTTGAACTTCAGAATTCAACGCACATAGGAGAGTGTTAACAGCCTATCCAACCATTGCCAATATTGCAACCAAGAAACATTCCAAAACGTAGGCTTGAGGGAATCAGAGAGGAGGTTATTCTTCATTTAGTAACTGCTCTTGTCACTTTAGAGAACTTCAGCTGATAAGTGCTCTTTTAAACTGCATTCCTTCTACGTGATAGAATAAATGCTGAAATAAAGTAAATTGATAGCTTTCAATGTAGCCTAAAAATAAAAGTTATATTTGCAACCATGTTCCAAAGATTGCTCCTATAAATGTGAAACCAGTCATAAACTTGAAGAGTTGCTAACGGCTGAATAAATCATATTAAACATTGCTTACTATTGCCATAATCAACTAAAAAAAGAGATCTAAGTCAGGCTATAATTTTAATTACGCCCATATCTATAATTAACCTTAATCCCAGATAATAATAAATAAATAATAGTGCAATGCTTAAAGCAAGAATTCTGTATTAATTTTCAATTATTTAATTGCATACACCAATAAATCACTCAAATTATCATTTTAATAACTCTCAAATACCAAAAAACAAAACTGCCAAAGGCTCTTTTATAATTTTCCTCAAAACCAAGGATTGAGAATGCTTATTTACATTTGTTTTACAAATGAAATCCAGCAGTTGCTGAATTTTGCTTTTACAATATTTTCTCCAATTACCGTCTCCTGTGTGCTGTTACCTTCATGAGGCCCCTAAATTATCACATGCCTTGCTCTAATCAGAGATGCAAGAACTGGAAGAACCTGCTAACATCTTCAGACTAGCTAATATGCATATAAAGCTGGCCCAGTTTTGTTAGCCAGAGGTCAAGAGAAAAGTTTCTGGAATGTCATAAAACATTTTAAAAACAAACAAACACATTTTCTAGTCTATGTCTGTGGAACAAAATAATTCTTCCCTTCCATTTTCTAGAGCCATTGTGATCACTAGCAATGCCCCCTGTGTTCATTCCTGTGAGTTGATTGTCTCCTCAACGAGAGATAACTCTGAAGTACCATTTATTTTACTGTGAATATTTATTACTTATTACACTAATAACCCACTTTCTTTAGAAAAGCACATAGTACATTCTGGAGCCTCTCAGTGATAGTGGTGATGATGATGATGTTGAATTTATTTATTTATTTATTTATACATACATACATACATACATACATACATACATACCCCACTCATCTGGCTGGGTTTCCCCAGCCACTCTGGGCGGCTTCCAACCGAATGTTAAAAACAATACAGCATCAGATATTAAAAACTTCCCTAAACAAGGCCACCTTCTAGACGCTTTATCGGCTCTACACTTATGTTTCAACCATACATCAAAAAGTAAAGGGTAACTGTGTGACGTAATAAGAAGTAAAGACAAAGAAATCCATATTAGGGCAATGTCCTTGTTAGGGCAAACAAAATTTCACACATTCAGGTGCAAGCTTCTGAATTCTCCAGAACTCTTCATCAGGCTAGATAACAAAAATGGGAGAAAGGAAAAACTTGGCTGGTGGTAACACAAACAGTCTGCATCTGATAAAAGTCTTGAGACATAATGTGGGAGGATGGAGTAGACATTCCAACAAGACTTCTTTTTAAAAAAGATACCATGCACATATCAGGTTGCACAAAGGTCTACTAAGAAGAAGAAACATAACCATGGCTGATTCTTGATCTCAGTTGCTGCCATCACTCCTGTTACTGAAGGTACATCACCTCTGTTGCTGGGATTTGCATTTGAGTGTTACATATTTGTTATTTCTGCATTACATCGTCTTCATTTCTGTCTCCCCACCACTTCCTTTAGTAGGCCAATGCAGAAAGCCTGGTACATATAGAATTATAAAACCATAGAATTGGAAAGGACCACAAGGGTCATCCTGGAGGGACGCGGGTGGCACTGTGGGTTAAACCACAGAGCTTAGGACTTGCCAATCAGAAGGTCAGCGGTTCGAATCCCCACAACGGGGTGAGCTCCCGTTGCTCAGTCCCAGCTCCTGCCAACCTAGCAGTTCGAAAGCACGTCAAAGTGCAAGTAGATAAATAGGTACCGCTCCGGCAGGAAGGTAAACGGCATTTCCGTGTGCTGCTCTGGTTCGCCAGAAGTGGCTTAGTCATGCTGGCCACATGACCCGGAAGCTGTACGCTGGCTCCCTCAGCCAATAAAGCGAGATGAGTGCCGCAACCCCAGAGTTGGTCACGACTGGACCTAATGGTCAGGTGTCCCCTTTACCTTTTACAAGGGTCATCCAGTCCAATCCCCTGCAGTGCAAGAGCCTCTTCATTATCACAAAGATCTACTTCTGGACAGACAAAATAATTGCACACAGCACATGGATGATGCAGTAATGGCCACCAACTTAGATGGTTTTGAAGGGGGTTCTACAAACTCATGGAGGATAAGGTTATCAATGACTCCTAATTACCAGTTGCTGGGGAACACGAGAACAAAAGTGATATTGACCTGCTTATTGGCTTTCAATAAGAACCTGGTTGGTCACAGGATGCAGGATAAGATGGGTTTTTTGGTCCAATTCGGCTGGTCTCTTCTTATGGTCTCAGTTTTAATTTCCTTCTCTGTTGCTACCAAACCTTGGAGGACATTCAAGTTTCCAGACTGTCCTTTCATTTCCCATTCAAAAAATGAGTGTAGTATCTAAGCAAACATCATTTGTATATAAATGGCAGCATGAGCAGAATGCGATATATGCATTATCACTACTCTTTGAGCCAAACAGCCCAATCCAAGTCCTCTTTGTTTATTTCTTCTTCAGTGCATCAGGGATGTTAATGATGCAGACAGGAAAGAACTTTGGTCTGTAGAACTACGTTAACAGCGGCTGCAGAGTCAGGACTCACCACTTCGCAGTTCAATGTGGTTATATCGAAAGGTGTTAAATGACTGCTTCCCTACAAATTACAATGAATCACAGATGGTAAGCCAGAGACTGCAACCAGGTCACCCCAGCCCAACTCATTTGCAAGTGTGCAGAATCTGTACACTGAGTATCTATCGTATCTTACCATATCTAGAGTCAAGTATGCCTTTTAACGCCTTTAATTATAATTTGTGGCAAGGTGCTATTTTCAGAAAGAACAAATCATTCCAGTGATAGGAAGAGTTACTTATGCTATATATGAAGAATATAATTATCGAGGAGCAAAACCAATGGCACTCAGTGAAGATGCTCAAATGATGCTTCAGTTTGTGGTGGCATATTTTTACATTGGACTCTGCAATTATGCGGCACCCCTTTCCCTTTAGGGGAGGGATTTGACCACAAAGAAATACAGTGACAACGGAGGCTGTGTCAACATTTCCCTTCAAGTAAGAGGGTGTAGGCACATAGGAAGAAGCCTTATACCAAGTCAAACCATTGCTCCATCTAGCACAGTCCCATCCACACTAAATGGCAGAAGCTCTGCAGGGCTTCCAGCAGGGGACTCTCTTAGTCCTAATCGGGAGATGCCAAAACTACATGGATATTTATTTATCATTTCAAGGGGGGAGGAATGTATTAATACAGCTTGTTTTTCTGTCTCTAGCTTGTTTGTCATCTGTAAATAAACTGTGACCAGTTACCAATGCTGTATTTGAGTGACTTCACAATCAAAGATTACACACTGCCTCAGTCATAATGAAATAAGAAGAAAGCACCACCTATTTTAAAGCTATTAATTAAGGACACAGCTGAATGTTCTGCATTCCCATGGCATAAAGGCATACAAAGCTGTAACGGAATCCACTAGCACCAGTTAGAAATATCCTTCTCCCCTTCTAATTTGTTCTATTGACACCTGTACGGAAAGGAGAGAAATCTCTGTGAGAGATTATATATTAAGGCGTTTGGTAGGTTACCAGAGTTCCCTCATTAAGTTCAAACTTGGAAACTCTGGTTACTTTAAACTATGGTTAGTGAACAACACAGGGTTATAAAATATGATTTGTTCCTGACTTGTGTGAAATAACTAGAGATTAGCATAACTAGAGCTTCCCAAGTAACACATATACATAAGCAGATTTTCAATTGAATCTCAGTTTAATCATTCTATTTTATTTTTTTTTTGCTTTATCCAATTTTATTCTGAGATTTAAAACCACCAGAAACCTATCACATAAGTATCAGCTGATTAATAGATCTTATTCACTAATTAATGGAGCTGATGAAGCCCTCTCAAAAACCGTAAGTTACAATATATACTCTTTTTTAAAAAGAAAAGAAAAGCCCATAGGCACTCAACTGCTGAGCTGAGTGGCTGTTTGCAAGTTTCTGATCCTTGCACATCTGATATTTTATATTTCTATTTATATTATATTTCTGATCCTTGCACATCTGATATTTTATATGATTTCTTTTTTTAAAAAAACAACAATTAATTAAATATTTTCTTGGTTTACAAAAGTGCAGTCATACATTGGAAGTCGAACAGAATCCGTTCTGGAAGTCCGATGACTGATGGGGTGTGGCACAGTTTATCTTTATTTTGTGGTTTGAAGGTCGGAATGACTTGGTCAGAATATGGATGGGGAGCCACTGGCTTTCTAGATGATGCTGCCCTACCACACCCCATCAGTCTTCACCATTGCCCATGCTAGCTGGGGTGATATTAGTTGGAGTCCATCAGCATCTTGAGGGCCAAAAGTCATCCACCCCTCATCTATAAGCATCCTGACATATATGCCAAATGTTTGGCGAACATAATCTGGATAAACAGGAGATTTATATAATGGAAGTTCTTGTGCCCTATGTAAACATTATTTGCACAGTGATTTAAAGACCGAAGAATTATTTAGTGGCTCTTCAATCCAGAAGACCCAGGCTACATAATTTTATGTGAAGTCCAATGCAACATTGTGAGCCAACATCAACGGAAACTGAATAGCTATTCGGTGTGGTACTTTCAAAAGTGGAACATCGTATGAAACAACGTTCTGCTGTTTCAGCACAGCTTAAGAACAGTGTCGACAGCAGCTGGGTGTGGAAAAGGTTAGCATGCCTTTTGAAGAAAAGGTGAGATATAAATGCAGCCAATAAATAAATATCATGGATCAGCTGATGCAGACTTACTCCAGGGTACGTCTGTCACAGCACAGCTTTAAGAGCTTCTTTCTACAAAGCTCACACCACCTAAGACCAGGCAATCATATCTATTCAAACATCATAAAGCAAAGGTAGTGATGATACATTATTAAAGTTCTCTTTGATATTTATGTCTTGCCCCTTTGTTTTTTTACCTCCACGCATGTTTAGCTTAAAGCAGAAGTAGAAGAAGCCTTCTGATGTTGAATAACTCTGAAGATGTAGAGAGGAGGGTGTTTTTTTGGTGTTTAATGAGTTTCAGATGCCACTCCTTCATCTCGCACTGAGACAGCAAAATACAGAATGAGAGTTGCTTGCACAGGATATTTACATTCTGACTACCAGCTTCAGCACGGGACTCATGATAAATGGTCATGGAGGATTTATTTTTATTTTTTTAAACATTTTTTCAGTGATTTTACATTCCAGCTGCAAGCTTCACATTTAAAAGAAATGTGATTAAAGGTTAGGCTGGTCCATTCAGTTTCTAAGCCAGCATTTCAGTGCTAACTTCTATAGCTCAGTTGATCACACCGTTTGGTACCAAAAAACCAACTCAAAATTATCAGGGCAAAAATAAAGAGAGAGGGAGAAGATCTATGCTTTCTTGGGGCAGTACCTGAGACATATAAGTACCCAACTGGAGTCCCTAATGCAAACAACATAATTAAATACCAACTATACAAGTGACACAGTAGAATGCGTCAGCTCTCACAAACTGGCACCTCTTCTCTACCATATGAACATTGGGAAGTGCCTCATTTTACATATTTATTTATTTTTTAAAAAATCTACCTGACCTGATTTCCCAAATGAACCCAAGGAGGCCAAGAAATCAGATAATAGCAGTTTTAAGACAAATAACCATTCCCAAATTAAACCCCAATCAAACATGAGAAACTGGGGAGAAAATCATGAATTCTGAAAGACAAACAGCTGTCAAAACAGTGAACAAAGACAGCAAAAGATCATTCAGCCAAAGGTCTTTTCCACCAACCGCCTGAAGTAATATAAGGATGGGGCCTGACGCATTTTGCTCAGCAAGGCATTCCACATGGTGGGTGCCACAACAGAGAACAAACACACTTACCCTGGTTAACACCAGTCTTTTCCTCACAAGATCAAGAGTTCTGGAGTCAGACCATTGATCCACAGGCAGTTTCAGAGGTTAGCTCAAATTGTGGTCAAACGTTGCAGGAAATGAACACCTGTGTTCTATCTTGGATGGAAAAGTCTTGTGGTTGGACTACAGCAAAACAACTTATATACGTATACAAATATATACTTTTAATCATATTTCCAAACCTAACTGTTGCTTCCTTCTTTTCGACTACTCCTCCCCACCTCTTCTTTTCTTCCTTTTGATTATTCCTCACCCTTGTTAATTTTAAAAAAATCAGGTGCATGTTGAAAAGTCCACGCTGGGTGATGATCATTTAATTTTATTTCACAAAATTTTTATAACTCTTGATTGTAGAAAACAAAACAAAAACCCTCAAAGTAGTTTACAAAAATAACGAACAATGAAAAGAAGTATTATTATTATTATTATTATTATTATTATTATTATTATTATTATTATTATAATATCTGGCCTTCTTGTCTCAGGCATCATCTTTCCCACCGTTGATAAATTTAATATTGGTTTGTCAACAAGGAATATGATAGTTACAGAAAGCCATACTAGCTTTTCATAGCAAGCAACTTTACCCACCCTGCTACGTTTCTGTTTTAAAGCTCTTTTTTCCATGTGTGACATGCAAAAAAGAAAAGAAAAAAGGCATGAAGCACAAATTAAAGCATTTGCCTCTTGTTCTTTGACACTCTACTTTTGGGTCCAAACAAAGGGCTCAGTTCCCTTTGATTACATTAGCTATTTGCTTTAATCCAAAAGGTTTTGGCAAACCATATGTTCTGCATCATTAAAATCAGATATTCTGCCTTTGATCTTTAGGTTCTCTCAGTTGACTGCTTTTCCCTCGCTACAACATATTCCTTGCTTTTGAAGTTATCTCCTTGTTTTATACAATGGACCTGAACCCTTCAGCCAGATTTGATAGGGTTACATAGGATACTATCCATATTGTGTTGTATTTGTTGTTGTAAATGTTTTTAAAGAGACTCTTAGAAAAGGATCTTCAAGGGAAAAGACAGTAAGATAACTGTGAGGCTGAAAATGCTGACCTGCACACATCAAATCTTAAGAACATGAAATAAATGTCGATAGTTGACACTTGCACAATTGAATTTAGGACGCGTCAAGCCAAGTGTGTCTGCTGATCATAGATGGAGGCACAATCATCTTTCCAGCACTGGGAATACCAGTGCAGATGCCATGGTAGATTCCTAGGAAAGGAAAGCCTTGTTGAGCTGGTACTCTATGGACTTGATTTTTTGTGGGGAGGGGGTGGTTGCATATAACAAGTCACCCTTCATTATCTTGGGCAAGGGCAGAGTTGAAGAAGATATCCAGTACATTGCACTTAACATTAAGCATGTACAGTACATATTTCATGGCAGCCACTTCAACATGGCTGGAATGAAGTGATAGAGCACCAGAAGAAGACTGAAGTGGGTTGAGACAACTGCAATATACACCTTTTTAATTTTTGCGTACGCAGACTGTGCCAACTGAAGTGGTCTTATTGGTGTTCCTCTCCTCAGTGGTGTTGCCCACTGGCAGGAGAAACCTAGGAGTGGGCAGACTCTTACACAGCTTGAGCAGGATGGCAGCCTGTGACTCCATCCTACTTCACTCTGATAATGAGTTTACCGTGAGAATATGAGGAAGGTTCAGGTCAAAGAGTACATGAAAAATAGGAAACATTTCAAACACCTTACCTTCATTAGGGTCTACTATTTCCCTCTCAATGCTCAAAGTTAAGCAAGATCCATGTTTGCCTGAGGCCCTACAAGCTGAGTTATTCATAGAATCATAGAATTGTAGGGTTTGACGGTATCACGAGGGTCATCTAATCGAACCCCCTGCAATGCAGGAATCTTTTACCCAACTTAGGGCTCAAACCCACAATACTGAGATTAAAAATCTTATGCTCCACTGATAAAACTTTGACTTCTCTTTCAGTGATAAGCAAGAATCTTGAGACGTTCAGCAAAAAAAGGAAGGATGTAACACAAGCATTTTTCTAAATATCAGATTCGTCCAGCATGCTATGAGTTTGATACCCTTGCGACTGTGATTTTAAGCAAGAGCCTTCACATTCTATTTTAATTTGGAAGGTTATTTTCATTTCAAGTTTCTTTGCATGGGGCAAATAACTGCTAGAGATGAAAACCTTGCCCACACATGCTTCACATCATGAAATAAGAGAAAGATCCTTCCTAATTTCAATCATATCCATGGCTTTCCTCTGCTTCTTCCCATCCCCCAAGCAAGCCTCTTTTGAAAAGGAAGAAAAAAAGAGAAGAGAAGATGGATTTGGGAAATCAGTTACAGCATATGGTTCTTCAGAAACTCTTAAATCTTCAGTGTTTAGTTTGATAAGCAAATACAAAGCAAAAGTCATGGAACTGGGGGGATGGGGAAAGGAAATTGGGAAAGGGGAGCAATTATGTATGTGTACAATAATGTGTTTCAAAATACCCATCTTCATTAAATGAAATGTGTAGAATAATCTGTGTTTTCTCTTCCCGTGGCTGGTAACTTAAGATAACACTTATACAGATTAATTAGGAAACTAACATCTCAAAGCTTCTTAGGTCCAAAAATCAGTACAAAATATGCTTTCTTTAGAAAGTCTACCAAGTTCTGAAGAAGTGTGCATGCACACGAAAGCTTATACCAAGAACAAACTTAGTTGGTCTCTAAGGTGATACTGGACAAATCAGACCAACATGGCTACCTACCTGAATCTAAAGCCTAGAAAGGTTACTGCTTATATTCTGAGAGTCTAAAAAGGGGCCAAGGCTAAATCAAAATTGTAGTGCCCATACTTAACAACAAAACACAAATCTGAAATCCAGCATATCCTAGCTCTGTGCTGCATTAAAAAAGGTAAAGGTACCCCTGACCATTAGGTCCAGTCATGACCGACTCTGGGGTTGCGGCGCTCATCTCGCTCTATGGGCCGAGGGAGCCGGCATTTGTCCGCAGACAGCTTCTGGGTCATGTGGTCAGCATGACTAAGCCGCTTCTGGCGAACCAGAGCAGCGCACAGAAACGCCGTTTACCGTCCCGCTGGAGCGGTTCCTATTTATCTACTTGCACTTTGACGT
The DNA here is from genome assembly GCF_964270895.1 of Podarcis filfolensis. NCBI lineage: Eukaryota > Metazoa > Chordata > Lepidosauria > Squamata > Lacertidae > Podarcis > Podarcis filfolensis. The sequence continues at coordinate 74,113,033 of NC_139603.1, forward strand.
GCTTTCGAACTGCTAGGTTGGCAGGAGCAGGGACCGAGCAACGGGAGCTCACTCCGTGGCGGGGATTCGAACCGCCAACCTTCTGATCAGCAAGTCCTAGGCTCTGTGGTTTAACCCACAGCGCCACCCACGTCCCTAATTAGCTTCCAAAAAATACTGCAGTGACAAAATTCCAGCTGCATGTGTATTTTGTGGCAATCCCACAGCTGGTTGTCACCCACGTATGAAAGAAATGGTTTCACATACATAATTTCTCAATCCCTTTCACTACAAGTGTATATTGTAAATATAATTAACAGGACGCTGTTATACACGTGATCTAGAATAATTCTGGCCCACTTCATAAACTGCCATGGGAGAAAATGATTTTGAATGCACATCTAACAACTATTTCCGTGTAATAGGTAGAATGGCTCTTAGATAAGTGAGGTTTCTTAACGTGTCCTTTGGTGAATCAGCTTTGCACAGTATTTTCCCGAGATACGAAATAGAATTTGGCACACTGAAATAAAAGTGGGGTGAGTATGAACTAAGGAGCAGGGACCCTGTGATTCAACAGATAATATTTGATGTTCCCTTTATTCAAACAAAGACACTGCTAACTATGTCACTGTGATCTTTTCAAATAGTTGTTGTTACATTGATCAACAGGTTGAAACACCCTATCTGTTAAATAGGAAATGCTTTGCTTGACCCCCAGGTACAAATGATTTCCAGGTGCTCGTAATTATCACTTGCAGTGTTTGATATTCCAGACTCTACCTTGAAATGTAAACTTGACAAGTTAAACTTTTCATTATGTGCAGCAGCCTTTCAAAAAGCTGAAGACAAGGACAGACCTCGTAATGGGTGAAAACCAATTCCCACTTAAAATGGCAACACTTAATTACTACCCTGTTTATTTCTTTTCAGCGTGTTTAAAATTGACTTTTAATCCACAGTGGAATGAGCCCTGGTATATTAACCAATGCTCTCGTTATTTCATCTCTTTTGTCTCTATAAAAACCACATACCAATGTCCTTGTAGAAGCTTTTGCAAACTCTAAAGGACAAGATTCCACCCAAAGGACAACGTTCTCTCTCTTTGTGTCTTTATGCAATTTTATGATTAGAGCAAAGCCAGTAATCACAAAATGTTACCCACAATTACTCAAATTTCTAATATCATGAAACTGGGTAAATAATTATGGGATCATTTTCAGAAATCAATGTGTGTTTCTTAATGCTTTGGGAATTTCAGAGTGTACGTTGCTCTTTTTGCCCAATTTCTACAAATATAAGTGACCAGAAGGTTTATATTCCTGTAGTCTTGCAATTAACTGCAGAACAACAAACATGGATTTTGTGAGCCCTTATGGCCACTAAGAGATGGCTACGTTTGAACATAGTTCATATGGCCATCAATTTCATGTAGAAACCTATTTGGGCATCTGTAGGATTTATTTAATTTATATATTTAACTTAAGATGGATGTACTGATGTTTATGGTATTCTTAATGTCAACTGATGGGGTTTTCAACACCTAGTAACAGTATAAGGATTTTTTCTTTTTCTTTTGATAATTTAGTGTAGTTTTCTTAGAAATAATAACACACATTAGTGCAGAAGCAGGCTGGAATTAACTTTATAATGAATATACGCCAAGTGGCATCAACCAGGATTAAACTCATCTGACCATTCCGAATTCTACTTGATTTTCAGTTGCAGTGAGCAACAGTTCTGGATTAAGAAGGAAAACTGTATTTATTTTATTATTTTGGTACTAAAATGCTGAATAAGGGACTACTACAAGAGTGTACGGCCATTATCCTGCATGCAATGGATGGAAGACCAAACTGTTGCAATTACTTAGTTCACACATCTTTTAGTATTTTCTTTTTTTCCCCTTCCAAAATTCCTTATGGTTGTTAAGTGGCATCTACATTATTAGCTTCACCCAAATCCATTTTCTTCTATAAAACATCATCTCAAGTGACACTGAACTATCATTCTAGTTCTCCTGTATCACCTTTGATATCTATTGTTACCAGATTACTTTTACAAATCCTCCTTACTCCAAAGCAGGGCATTACATCTTTTCAGTGACTTCTTAATAACACATGCAGAGTCCATATTCCACGTGGCAGCTTTCAATACCAGAATGGAACATTAGCACTACCAACGAGGTGAAGCCTGGTAAAATGTGAAATCAAGTCTACTTGAACTTAAAGTCTCACAGATTAAAGCATTAGTTGTTTCAACCATGCCACTACACTTGTCCTTTAATCTAATGGAAACTTCCTGGTGTTTCTTCGTTTAAAGTAGGGAAGAATGAATGTGAACCCAAAATACATATTCTGCATAATAATACAAGCAGGTTGGGAACATTTTAAGACTTAAAACGTATTAGCGTTATACTCAGTATCCATTCCTGAGATATTTGCATATCCTAAGGTAAAAAGTGATCGGCTTTTTCCGCTTTTGAATGTGTGTGCCATTTTGGAAATTTACAAACCCAGAAGCATAAATTCCATGGTAGCTGTGTGCATACATGTACAAAGCCACTCGGAAAAGCATGAAGGTTGGGGGAGCATCAAGAGTGAGCAACTGTGTACCCAGCCCAAGAGAAACATGAAAGAACCTACCGAAATCAAATGGACACACATACAACAAAAGGAATCTTAAAATAGCTAGAAGCTTATTTCCTTTGTGATTCACACAGCGCGTTGCAAAACCACAGTGAGCTGGCATAAATTTGTCGCTGCAAGCTCAATCAGGAAGTGTCTGGTGCTAGAAGGCTTTCCTTTGGAAGGGACAAACTGAAGCAAATTGATATGAAAAGCCAGAGGAAGCAGACAGCAATGAGAAGAATTGCAGCTGCCCTTTGCACTCCTTCACCCATTGTTAAATATATTGCAAATTTCGCATCCCAAACAGAGCATGATGTATTAACGGTGGTTATGGATTATTATTATATTACATTCAGCATCTGGGGGGTGGCTCTGCTCTTAGCTGACCACAGGAGGGCACATTCAAGCAACAAAACTGTTATGGTACAAATACAGTCACCTCCTGGTATCTGGGGCACGTACAGAAGTTGTGCAAAAGTGGGGGCAGAGCTACTGATATGACCAAACTGCCCCTTCAATTAGATGTGAGACCCATTCGTGCCGTTAAAGTGTGGAGCCCTCTTCACATATCTCAACTGAATAGGGAGTTAAGAGCAAGTGGAAATCACCCTTAGTGACACATCTGCTTCTTTGGAATGCACCTGGGTTCACCTTTTCTAGTATGGCACAGTGGAATCATAGGCCAATCCTACTGAGCTAAATAGGACTTCCACCCAGGTAAAAGGTAAAGGGACCCCTGACCATTAGGTCCAGTCGTGACCGACTGGGGTTGCGCCGCTCATCTCGCTTTATTGGCCGAGGGAGCCGGCGTACAGCTTCCGGGTCATGTGGCCAGCATGACTAAGCCACTTCTGGCAAACCAGAGCAGCACACAGAAACGCCGTTTACCTTTCCGCCGGAGCGATACCTATTTATCTACTTGCACTTTGACGTGCTTTCAAACTGCTAGGTTGGCAGGAGCAGGGACCGAGCAACGGGATCTCACCCCGTCGCGGGGGATTCAAACCGCCGGCCTTCTGATCAGCAAGTCCTAGGCTCTGTGGTTTAACACACAGCGCCACCCACGTCAGTAATAATACCTTAATCTTGGCATAGTAGCACATTGGCAAACAGTGCCATTTGGCCACATCCTGCCCAATGGTTCTGTCTTTGCCAGGGAAAAAAGCAAAAGTATAATGTGCCATAGTAAGTTCTTCTCCGTTTTTGTGGGGGGTTTTTTGCTGCTGGATAAGACTTCAAAATCTTGACTTGTTCCAAGGCAAAACAACTGTTAACACGTGATATCCCTTTGTTTAATCATCTCTTAATATTCTTGTCCATTGCAAGACTGGCATGCATATAACACCCTTCTTGCTATCTGTAGCCACTGTTGCCGCGAGAAACAACACAGAGTTCTGTAGCTCCTTAAAGACTAAATACATTTACTGTGACCTAGTAGACTATGTACAAGAACCCACAATCAGATTATGTTTAAGGCCTTGAAAACGTCAGGACTTTTTTCAACAACAACAACAACAACATGTTCCGCCCAACTTCTTCAAGGTATAGTTTTCACCCAATTCAGCCAAACTTCTGTAAGCTAACATCTTATGAAATGAGCTGTCAGGTCTGAACTATGCTGGGATCTTAAGTCTACACACAGCAGGGCACAAAACTAGTAGCAACTGTACTGAATTACAACCAATAAGAGAAGTCACAGGTCAAGGAAGCCACACAGAGTTCTGCTAAAGCCAACAATGAAACTTAATGTACTTTCCATGTCCAGAACCATCCTCTATAGAGCTTCTGCAAAACAGATTAATGATAATAGCTGCAGAAACCAGAAAAGAAGAAGGGGCAGGGGGAGAGAAGGAATTCAAGAGAGGGAAGCTCAGCCAATATTCCATTTGTAATTTGTCACACTACCACACAATAAGACCTGGACGTGAATACACTGCAAATTTACAATTCAAATAAGCTCCCTTGAATTTTAAAAGAATGGACTGTGTACATATCAGTCAGGGTGACACCAAAATGCCCTGTCAGGTTAATTTTAAATGCACGTTTTCTGTGCTACTGTTAACTAATCACTATCATTACCGTTGTTGTTTAAAGATGAAGCACTTTTGAACAAAAACGCAAAGGCATGATTCCCTCCCTAGCATTTGCTTTCAATTCCTATGTAGGTTCCTAGCAATATTTATTTTACCTACTTATCCCAGGGCTATTCTAAATTCATGCAGTGCCATTGGTGGTTGTGATGATAGCATGAGGCTAAGCCAATTGTACTGAAGTCAGCTGGAATAGCAATACCTCAATAACAGCTTTTTAGTCCTGTGGGAAAATTCACAATTTGTAAATGAGAGCCCATCGACCTGCAGGGAGTTTACAGCCCTCTTCTGATATTTAGTGGAAAACCCCTTACATGATAAACATCTGGTTAGCCAGCAATTAATTAGCTCTCTCTTCCAGCAATGCGTCCTCTCTGTCTTTCTCTCCCCCTCCCCACCAAATCTTTTAAAATGAGCAAAACACAGCCCTTTGTGCATAGGAATAGAAACCAGGGTTTCACCACACGAAAATATAAGCAATCTGCTATGCCTACGGGGAGTAAGAGAAGGAAAGCTTAACCTCGAACCAATTACAAAAGAGAAGAAAATAAGCATACTTCTTTCCAGTTTCTTTAAACATTGATCTGCCTTTTTTTTTTTTACGGATATGCAATCATAGAAATGGTGATCTTCAGATTTACTATGCTGTCTATTTACCCATCTAGTGCGGCATAGTGGTTGGAGTGTTGGACTAGGATCTGGGAGAACAGGGTTCAAATTCCCATACAGTCACAAAGTTCACTGGGTGACCTTGGGCCTGTCACTGACTCTCAGCCTAACCTACCTCACAGGGTTGCTGTGAAGATAAAATGGGGAAAACTATGCATGTCACCCTTGAGCTTCTTGGAAGAAAGTTATATAACTGCTTCAAAAGTGGGGATTTCTTTTATATACGTAAGTGGTGGAGTGCAGAGTCCTTAACCCACTCTTTTTCCTATTTTGGACTATCCATGGGGTTAAAAGCATGTAATATTGGCATGCAATTTGTACTCAAACCCTTAGTTTTTTCCATCTGTTTAGTAACGATGTGGCAAGACTGCACAAACGTTTGTTGTGATGCGCAGTGATAGTACTGAAGGTTATTATTTTTCTGAAAAAAGATCAACCCAAATGAAATGCGCAGTAAAGAATACATGAAATAGCTTGAAACTGAATCTTTTAATTTAGTTAAGAGTCTGGGATAGAAAATCTGCTTTGGATAAACTATTAACTAAAGCCTCAACTGAAACCAGAACTGAACTTTGCTTTGAAGTTGAAGAAAGCTCAGTTCCTTATTTTATTTTAGAATAACGGATTGTTCTTTCTTACCCTTTCATACAATAGCTGGTCTTGGCTAAGACCACAAATAAGCAACGACTCTGATCTTTATGTATCAAAATGCTGCTCTTGTTGGATAAGTGACTCTTCCATGGGCTCTATTGGGCAATGTTGATGGTCACTGAATCCTAGAAGGTTTAAAACAGCAGAAACCTAGAGCTAAAGAGAAGCAAGCACCTTTGCAATATATCACCAACAGCATTTGTTTCTCTTCCAGTTGTGCAGATAATTCCAGGCAAGGGAATCAGGAGAAACAGAGATCTACTTAATACTCACACAGAAGGAAACACACAAAAAGTGTATGACTGGTAAATATAACAGGCACATCCTCACTTGTAGGCATCACTATTGCAGAGATCATATTACAAGATCAGTAATAACCAGTGGGCTATAAGAAGCTATTCCTTTTAACTACTTGTAGGACTAGTTGACCGAGTCAGATCAGACAAATGGAGGCACTTATGCACACAGTAAACAGTTAAACTGGGGAACTCAAAATTGCAAGATAACAGGAGGCAGAAAGCCCCTGAATACCAGTTGCTGGAGAAAATGAATGATGTTATCATGATCATGCCTCACTTGTGGGCTTTCCATGAACACCTAGTTGGCTGCTCTGGCAATGCTGAACTAGATGAAACTATGGCCTGATCTAGCAAGGCTCTTCTTATGTTCTTAGGAGTGAGCCATAAGTGAAACCTCAATTCTACAGTTTCTTAATTATAAATAATATTTTGGGATTAACAAGGGCAACTCATCTTTTTAGGTGATATTTCACAGATCCAGGAAGGATTTTCTGAATTAGCTTTAGCTTGTTTTCACGTAACCATACTTCATTGCCTACATATTGTTGTGATGTCCTCATGCTCATTTTGATTGAGATTATCTTCCCAGGAAGGTGGTGAAAACTGAGGTGCCTTCCAGTTGTTGAAACTATAGCTCCACTCTTCCCTAACCATCATCCTTGCTGGCTGATGAGAGTTGGAGTCTGACAACATCTGGCCACCTTAGTTTCAGATTTGAACTAAAAGTACAGCCATTTAAACAAATTATTTGGTTATGAAAATACACTTTCTAAGTGTGCCACTAGTATTGCATATGACAACTCATGGATTTTTTCAGACGGAAATAGGAACTTAGATGACATCATCACAGTGAACAATCCCCAAGATCAGAAACTATGCAAGCCTCCTAAAGTACAAGTAAAAGAAGATTCACCAGATAAGATTAACTACTGACCCGTTGATCAAAATAAAATGTAATTTAAAATTATCAGCCTCATTGCCTCTTCCTGAACTTTGGTTTTGTAATCAATGCTACATCCAGCAATAGCCATCGGTCACATATGAAGAGCTGCTTGCGTTGCCTCGATTGTCAAATTCAGGGAGTCAGGGCTGATACATGCTTAATAGCTATACATTTTAGGTACAGTACTATTGCTTTAAGAGTTCTGGTGTGAGGTCTATGCATGCTCTGGGAGGACTATGCATTCATGGAATGCATGGGACCACATTAGGAGCATTTTGAAGTGCAATCTCAATTTGTCAAAGTCTGCACTACTTTGTGATTCTGCAATCTCTATTGAAGCCCAATATATTTTTCTGGCTTTGCCCTCTCTGATGTGACCTTCCTCTTTTCCTTCTCAGTAAACCACTGTGCCATGAGTGCTATCAGCACTTTAGAAAAGAATTCTTCCAGGCAAGATGTGCCAAGAACATATATAATGGGAATCTTAATTAAACCATGCCAGTCCTGGGGATAATTTACAATCTTCTGAATTAGCATAGACTTCAATAAATCTATTTGAAGAATGCCACTTATAGGATACTATTATCCTCATGTGTGCACTCTGAACCACACACAAGATTAAGTACAACTGGGGTATACAAAATGGCTTGGTAAGAATAAAGGTTTTCCACGTTTCCCCCCATTGCAACAGTTTTATGGGAGCAATCATCAAATGCATGCTTCAGAGGTCTTCTCTCTGCTCATGAGTGCGCTAATGCTAACAATGTGGTTTCTTCGCTAACATAAACCCAAGCATTGTATCAAATGAAAAGGGAACACATGGATAGCATCTATATACATACTGTTGAAGTGGCATCTCTTCCTAGGTAAAAATCTTTGCATTTTGGTTTTCCAGAGGCAAATTATCATAGCATGCTGATGACTTCATTCCTGTTGCCACCTTTGTCAGAAGCATAAAGTTGCTCTTAATGACAGAATGAAAATTCAGCATGTGAACGATGCACAAACGCCACTATGGACATGCTACACTACATAACAGATTGACAGTAGGACAGTGACATAGTACACTGCTTTCTTGGTGGTGATGTGGATGCTCAATGTCTACATAAATGTTTCCCAGTAGATGCATCAAAGAGATTAGCTACAAAAACAATTCTATGGAGGAAACCATTACATGAATTCAACTTGGTAAATAATGAAGTTTGGAAACCTTGGTGCCCAGGGTTACAGGGAACAACTTCTCCAGAAGATTCCTATCTGGTGCATTCACATCTATAGAATAAAACTGCCATAAACACTATGATAATCTAAATGGGAAACATTCCCATTATCACACAGAGAAACCTGACACACCTTAGTTTGCCCATTACAGGTTGCTCTTTCATAATCAGCTTCATGGAGGTTATCTTTGAGAAATGCTTCTGTCTGCATTTCTAGATAGCTTGAGGGATTCATATGTTTTGGGAGGCACTAGTCAGAATTAGCATTTTCTCCAGATAACTATGACGTGCATTAAGATTGCAATGTCATTTTATACAGGTAAAGAAGGGGGGGGGGGACAGGGAAACAGTAAGAACTGAGCAAAGAATTACAGGCACCACCTACCTAGCTAAAGTGTACAATTATTATTTTTTAAAAAAACAATATTTTCTTACAGTAATGCCCCACCTTTCTTTCATTACAAAACCCAGGGAGTTGTATACAAGCCTCCCAAGTAGTCATCCATCCAGGAACTACCCAGACCTGCTTAGCTTCAGCAAGGTGGTTGCCTCATGTACCCTGGGACCTGAAAGTGGACCGTCTCTTTCTCTGCTCAGTTCATACATAATGCTTCTTCAAACCATGGCTTGGGGCAAATGCACAAGTGTGCTGGCTCCCAGAGAGGAGATATGGCAATTTTGCTCCTCCTCTTGTCCCTGCTGTGAATTAAACCATGATTTGGCTTAGTGCGTCATCCAAATCCAAGCTCGTGGTTTTCTTCCTCCAGACAATTCCTTGAACTGTAAGCCAAGAACAAACCTTCGCTTTCCTGGAGCGAGACAAACTGCAAGCCTGGCTTCAGATGACACATGAAGGCAAACCATGGCTTAGTTCACAGCAACATGAGGACCAGAGGAGCAACAAGGTGGTTGTGACTTCTCCTCTCTGGAAACCCATATGTTCATGCCATGGTTTGACTCAGCATTCTTTAGAAACCAGGTCACTCTCGCCTATGTGAGAATAAAATGCTACTCCTTGACTGTCACTGTTATTTGGATATCCCATTTTTCACTTTCTGAACTATTTCTCTCCCAATACAAATGTGCTACTGTAGTAGATGTGGTTTTGGAAGCAATGGAGGTGTTTTTTTTTTTATTTCTTTCTTCTTTTTTCTTTTTTAAGAAGATGGGTGGGAATGAAGTGTGAAAAATATATACTAATTTATCATCAAAGACGCCGAAACTCATTGACGTTATACAAGCATACCCTTGAGAGTTCAAAGAAATAGAACAGATTACTAATATTATGATGCTTCCAGCAAAATGATTTAAAATGATTAGTCAGGTCTAAGAGGAGAAAATGAAGGTTTGCATAGCAGTTCTGCTGTTTGTTTGCCAAAACACTGCCATGTAACAATAAAATTATATTGCAAAGAAGAAGCCTAATCTATGTCTATAAAATACAATTTGGAGAGAAGAATGCATTTACTGTACTTGACTGTCGCTCTTCTGTTTCTTTGCAAGTGCTGGCGCTGCAGAAAAACTAGAGAATTATTTTGCTCCTCTTTCTCCCAGCCCCCTCATTTCTACAGCTTGCAATCCCAGTCTTTTTGCAGGTGTGCCTCAAGGACTTCTCCCTCATAGTCTTTGAATCATTTTGTAGACACTAATGAGCATCCCTCTTCAGCTTTAATTATTGGTCCCTGACAAGTCAACATAATAGGAATCAGCTTATCCAAGCATACTCCCTAGTGACACGTCCAATTACTCAGGTTGTACTTCTCAGCAAGAGGTCTGAGGGGTTGCTTATTTAACATTGTCAAATAATAATGATAATAATAAATAAATAAATAAACAAACAAACAGAAGTATTGGTGTCAATTTTATATTGTGAACCTTACAGCAATGGATCTGACAAGATGTACCACAGCTATTATGCATCTCTAGATTAGATACTTAAAGACCTTTACCGTTATGTGTATTTGTTTAATATAATTAATTAACTTCTTCCCACTCCACTTTAAAAGTCTGAAGCTGAGTGTTCAGCCGTAAAAACCCAGGGGAACAACCAATATTCAGATCACACAAACCTATTCCATTGCTTCTGATAAGACCAAGCATTTTAAACATGAGTAAGTCCCGTGGAGAGAAGCCAGGTTTTAAACTTACAGGGTCCCTCCGTTCATTTTTATAAGGCATTTTAAGTATCTTTGAACTTCCAATTATACATTTACAACATGGATATTTACTTAGAAGTAACTCCCATTTAGTAGGCCTAGGTCACAGGTAAAGTTGCTCCACCATTGTGGAGGGGTGCATGTGTGTTTGTGTGTATGAATGTACATGCACACACATGCTTGGCTTTTTCATTGCACACTTCCTCTACACAAAAACATATTGTTTGCTTCTGCAGGATCTCTTTCAAAAAGGTACAGGGCCCTGGGCATCAGATGTGAGTGACATAATACTCTGTCACTACAACTGTCCTACTGCAGTGCTTTTACTTTTAACACACGCCCCACAGAAGAAATTAATGACAACCATTCATTTTTATTAGACAATGTAAAGAAGTGAATCTTTAGGGATGAGGTTAAACTTGTTTTTTGTCCTGTTTGGCTGCAGTATAGGTCCTCTTCAGAAGTGTCATATATGAGTAAAAGAGTGACAAAGATGGAGAAGCGCCTAGAGACCAAGTCCTATGAGAAAAGGTTGAATGAGTTGGGTATACAATGGTACCTCAGTTTACATACGCTTCAGGTTACATACGCTTCAGGTTACAGACTCTGCTAACCCAGAAATAGTGCTTCATGTTAAGAACTTTGCTTCAGGATGAGAACAGAAATTGGGCTCCGCCGGCGCGGCAGCAGCAGGAGGCCCCATTAGCTAAAGTGGTGCTTCAGGGTAAGAACAGTTTCAGGTTAAGTACGGACCTCCGGAACGGATTAAGTACTTAACCTGAGGTACCACTGTATTTAGACACTTGAGAAGACACAATACAATATGGTTGTCACATAGATGATGGCACATATTAGCCTTTTGTTGCTCCAGAGTAAAACCTGAATCAAGGGATACAAATTACAAGGTAGTTTATTTAGAACAAACGTTAATTAGGAAGAATGTCCTGATGGCACAAGCTGATTAACTGTGGAACAGACGGTCTTAGAAGGTGATGAAGGTTTTTAAGCAGAGGCTAGATGGCCATATATCAAGGTGATGCAGCAAAATTCCTGCATTGGCTAGATGACTTTTGAGGTCTCTTCCACCTCATTGATTCCATGCACTTCCATAGTCATGCTGCATAGTGTACAAGTTCCTGCCTGTTATGAGCAAGTTTGTTGAAGGCCAGTGTGGTGCAGTGGTCAGGGTGTTGGACTAGGAAACCAGGGTTCAAATCCCCACTCATGAAGCTTACTGAGAGACTTTCGGGCAGTTACTGTCTTTCAGTCTACCCTACCTCACAGATGAGTTGTGAGGAAGGCATAGGGAAGGAGGGAAGGGAAGGGAAGTGGGATTCCATCAGCAGGCCCTAAGCCACAGAGCTTAGGTTATGTGCAGAAGATAGACCAGAAGTGTTGGGGCTGAAGTGTGCCTGTCTTCCCACTTCCTCCTATATATGTTCAGTTCACCCTGTTTGGTCACATGAACAGTTCCACACTTTCAAGATACCTCTGTGGATTCCAAGAACAGATCCAGGTCTCTAAAAACTAATGCAGGAAGAGCGAACACATGAGAAAATACTAGATCTGTACATTTCTAAGATATAAGCTTCAGGTCAAATATCTTGCATTAAGTCATTTTATGGTAAGTCATACAGGAAGCAACCTAGCCAAAGTTACACATTATTATTTTGAAAGTTAAGAACATACTTAACTTTGCCATAAAAACTGAGTCCAAATGTGCTTAACTTTGGACTGGATCATGTTGTTGGTTTGCAAAAGCTGCAATCCAAACCTTTTCTTTGTAGGAAAACACATTGTGTTTTCTTCATTTTTAACACATAAATATTGTTTACTTAAAATAAATTACAAGCACTTTTGTAGCCATGTGACAATAAATATTCATCCAAAGACAACTGAATCTCCACAGAGTATATTTTATAAGAGCAGACAATTGTAGGGGCACAAGCCAGTGTCAACAATGTATTATCCAAGTAGCAATTGTCTGCAGTTTTGTGAATGAATTAATGTGACCACAAGCAGAACTATTACACAGATGTTTATTGCCTGCATTCTGGTGTTTAGAATTTTAGGGAATGGAAAATACATTTATATGTGAATAGGGTAGGTTTTCTTTGGGAACTCGAACATTCTAAAAATATTCTTCAGGCCTTTGTGCTAATCACACATGAAGATCTCAAGAGAAGCCTGTGTAGCTGGAGACCACTTGGGTTGCAAGCCTCTGCCCCATCCATACTGAACACAGTATGTGTTTTATCAATGTTGATAGTGGTTTAACAGGCAATTGGTTAACTAGCAAGAAACCCAATGTTGGTAAATTACAGTATAAACTGACTTACACAGATATTAGTCCAAGAGGTGCTGACTAAGAATGTAGTTATCCTTAAGATTCCTACTTCTCAAATTTTGTAATGCGCCTTTTGGCAAAAAGAATTTCAACCAAAATCATTTAAAATCACATTTTAACATGGGTATTTCGAGAGAAAGTACTTTCAAAATATGTAGCTAAATATAAACTTTCATGCAGACTTTTTTTTAGAGAAAAAGGAAGGCTTGTGTGTAACTGGGACAGAACAAAACTTATGAAGACACAGGCAAAAATGATACAGACCAATAATAGACCAAAACCATCCTTGAGGGTTCTTAACTTTCAAAAATTGAAGACAGGAGTGCCCACTTCCGGAGGCGGCGCGACCGGTAATGGCTGCCTTCTCCGAGTAAGGAGAAGGGAGCTCCGCTGTAAACGGGTCGTCCGCTACGGCGAAGCGGAGACCCATCCAGGAAAACCACAGGTGGCAGAAGCCTGTGGTCTCGGGACCCGGCGGGCGCCAGAAGCAGCCCCCAAAACGTTGAAGGGACCCCGTAAGGGGCTCCGGATCGCGGAGGGGGTAGCGGCGCTGTGGGTCGTTGCGCAAACAGCGAAGTGAAGCCGCATTGCTGTTGCCGGTCAGCGCTGTCCTTTCTTCCTGCAACTTTTCTGAACTTTGGAAACTACAACCCGTGAGTAAATTTGGACATTGAAAACTTTCTGAAACTTTCGTCAACTTTCTGAAACTTTTTGAGAACTTTATGGAACTTTTAAAACTTTTTAAAAAAAAAGTTGAAATTTGGCTGAAAACGGAGTGAGAATAAGCAGGAAGCCCATCTCCCGCGATACTGAACTTTAAGCAAAGAGCAGGAGGAGTGGAGACAAAAAGTTATGCTTTAACTAAATGCTGGCACCCTGTTAAAGCAGTTTTCTGAGTGAAAGACTTTGAGCTATTGACTTTTGCTGGTCATATGTGGGATGCACTGATATTCTTCTTCTGTGGTACCAGTGGATTATAAAATAAACAAGAATCTCTGGTGCTGGAGCTGCCTGAATGAGCACCAGTTTGCAACTTTGGATATATTGAATTCAGGTTTTGAAACATTCTGAGCTGGAACTGGATACTTTGAAACTGTTGCAGTCAAGGCACTGTAAGAAACACTGTCTTGCTTTAAGTTTTACTCTGCTAAAAATAACACACTGTGGAGGCGATAGACATGGATTTAAATTTATAAGTTTAACTTGGATTTGATCTTTTCCCTGAAGACGTATTAAGCTCCCTCTAGAGGATTTTGGGCTTACAGCAGTGACTTTGTTTTACTTTCCCTTTCCCGGCCTCTGTTTGACTATTGCATCTGGGACTCTGCTTTCTCATGGGAACAACTTGGATTGACCTTGGATTACAGATAACTTTGGAATGAGTGGCGCAAGGAGAAGAGGAAGGACTAAACAAACAACTTTAACTTTATCTGCAGCCTCACAGCGTAGATCTTCTGTGCCGGCCTTGCCTTCCACTTTGCCTCCAGACATAGAGGCGGCCTCCCTAATACAGGCAGGGGAGGGTGAGACAGAGGAGCTGCACCTGGGAGATATGGCTTCAGGGACAAGTAGCTCTGTCTTGGAGAAAATTTTGGAGAAACTGGAGGCTCTGGACAAGAAGGCTGATTTGCATACAGCTAAAATTGAACAGAACACAGAAAGTTTGAATAAGCTGACTGGACAAGTTGCACAGAATGCCCAATCCATTGGAGAATTAAAGGAGGCTGTAGGTGAAAATCGTAAACTGGCTGAAGATACTAGTCAAAGATTGGAAGAACTTGAGAAAGAAGTAAGACCACTCAGCAAACAAGTTGGAGAACATCAGATTTACTTTTTGATGACAGAACTGCGAAACAGGGAGACCAACTTGAGGATACGGTCAATACCAGAGGTGGAAGAAGATAATCTTATTGAATTTCTAACTAAGGAATTTGCCAAGTTTTGGGAGTTAGAGGAAAAAGACTTTAAAATTGCATCTGCTTTCAGGCTTGGCAGAGTCAGAAGGACAGAGAAGCCCAGAGATTGTTTGATAACATTGAGATCAAAGGAGGAAAGGGACAAGATTTTGGGCCTGCACTACGAAAAGTCACTAGATATCTTGGGTAAGAGAATTGAAATCTACAAGGACATTCCTAAGCAGTTGCTGGACCTTAGATCTAATTACACGGAATTGGCAAGACTGTTGAGAAGCAACGCAATTATCTTCAGGTGGGAGTTTCCACAAGGATTATCCTTTACCTACAGAGGGAGAAAGATCAAAATCAAAACAGTGGAAGATAGAGACAAGTTTTTGGGAGCACACGGAGAAGACCTCCACAAAGGACTTGGATTGCCAGCGCCAGAACCTCCAGGGGAGCCCGCCCCCTCGGATCCTCAAGGACCGGAGAACAAGGTACCACCCCAGAAAGAATAACCAGATCTATCCAGGATGTCTCTGCAGCTTTTGAGTTGGAACATAAATGGCTGTAACAGTCCCGAAAAAAGGTCTAAAATTTTTCATATTTTAAAAAAGGAACAATTGGACATTATATGCTTACAAGAAACGCATGTGATTAGGCTCCATAGAAAGGTGTTAATAAATAAAAGGCTTGGTCAAGAATTTATATCATCGGATACAGTTAAAAAGAGAGGTGTAGTGATCTATGCAAAAGAGAGCCTCTTACCAAAATTTCTCTTTAAAGACGAAAGTGGAAGAATCCTCGCAATAGAAATACAGTATCAAGGAGAAAAAATTTTGATATTAGGAATTTATGCTCCAAATGAAGGAAAATCGGATTTCTATAAGAAGTTGCACGAGATCATGCTGGACTATCTGGATTACAACAACGTCATCATGATGGGGGACATGAATGGGGTCGTATCAACAAATATGGATAAGTCACAGAACCAGAACATTACTAAAGAGGGAAGACTACCTAAGACCTTTTTTGAAATGACTGACAATATGGACTGGGTTGACATCTGGAGAGTTAGAAACCCCTTGGGAAGAGAAGGAACATTCTTTTCTGAAGCTCAACTGACTTGGACACGAATCGACCAAATATGGATAACTAGAAGTCTGGCACCTAAGGTGAGGAAGGTGGAAATCTGCCCCAAAACATGCTCCGACCATAACGCCTTGAGAATGGATATGACATTGATCCCAATCGGCTCCTTTAGATGGAAGATGAATGATGGCCTGTTTAGAGATCAAAGAATTGTAAAGAAGGCCCAAAAAACCTTAAAGGACTATTTTGAGATTAATTTGAACACTACGGTGGAAAAAAGAACTATCTGGGATGCAAGTAAAGCTGTGATGAGAGGGTTCTTGATCCAACAGAATTCCTTAAAGAAAAGACTGCAAAATGAAAAGAAAGATAAAATTCTGGAAAGTATCAAAGAGTTGGAGAAGAAGTTAAGATCTAACCCGAAGTCCCAACCGATTCTGAGAGAAATTAAACTTTATCAGGCGCAATATTCCAAGCTGATAAATCAGGAAATAGAATGGAAGATTAAAACAATGAAACAAAAAACTTTTGAATCGGCAAATAAATGTGGGAAACTGCTAGCTTGGCAGTTGAAAAGGAGACAAAGATTAAATACAGTAACAAACTTAGAGGTTGAAGGAAGGAACATTCAGAACCCGGGAGAGATTAGAAAGTGCTTCCAGAGGTATTTTAAAAAGTTATATACTCAAGGGCCACAAGATGAAATAGAGATTACACAATTTTTGGAGAGAAATGGATTAGCAAAGCTGTCAGAAGAAAACAGAACAATTTTAAATGGCAAAATAACACAACAAGAGATTGAACAGGCCATCCTGAGTCTGAAACAGGGCAAATCACCAGGGCCAGATGGACTGACCTCTAACTACTATAAGACATTGAAGGATTATTTGATACAACCTTTGTTGGAGGTCAGTAATGAAATAATGGAGGGGAAGAAGGCGCCTGAATCGTGGAAAGAAGCATTTATCACATTGATTCCAAAGTCAGAAACTGAAAAGACACAACTTAAGAATTACCGTCCCATCTCCCTTTTAAATGTGGATTACAAAATATTTGCAGATGTTTTGGCACGAAGATTTAAGAAAGTTTTAAGTGAGATAATCCATAAAGACCAGGCAGGCTTTCTCCCGGGCAGACATATGTTTACTAACACAAGGAACATTATAGACATATTGGAACTTTTACAAACAAACATAAACACCAAAGCAGCTTTAATTTTTATAGACGCGGAGAAAGCCTTTGACAACATTTCTTGGAAATTTATGAAGGGGAACTTAAAAGAAATGGGAGTGGGACGGGGGTTTGAGAACGGGATTGAGGCAATATATTCAGAACAAAAGGCTAAACTGATAGTTAACAATGTGGTTACAGAAGAGTTTAAAATTGAAAAAGGTACACGACAAGGCTGCCCGATTTCCCCATTACTGTTTATTTCGGTTCTGGAAGTGCTCCTGAATATGATTAGGGGGGACCGGTTGGTGGAAGGGATTCAGGTCGGAGCGAAACAATATAAACTTAAAGCTTTTGCAGATGACCTAGTTCTGACATTACAGGAGCCGGAGTCTAGTCTGAAAAGAGTACTACAACTGATTCAAAACTTTGGTCGAGTGGCAGGATTTAAGTTAAATAAGCAAAAAACTAAAGTTCTGGGGAAAAACATGACAGATATTGAGTTGGAACAGCTTCAGAAAGAGACAGAACTAAATGTGGTTAAAAAAGTTAAATACCTAGGGGTTAACATAACAGTAAAAAATCTGAGTTTATTTAAAGATAATTATGAAAAATGTTGGTCAGAGATTAAGAGAGACTTGGATAGTTGGTCAAGATTAAAACTTTCATTGCTAGGCCGAATAGCTGCCATCAAGATGAATGTATTGCCAAAAATGTTATTTTTGTTTCAGACACTGCAGATTGTAGACAAGACAGAGTGCTTCCGGAAGTGGCAGAAAGATATCTCTAAATTTGTCTGGCAGGGCAAAAAGCCCAGAATCAAATTTAAAATATTAACAGATGCGAAAGAAAGAGGGGGCTTTGCCCTGCCAGACTTAAAGTTGTATTATGAAGCTGCAGCTTTCTGCTGGTTAAAAGATTGGTTACTTCTTGAAGATACGGATGTCTTGGATTTGGAAGGTTTTAATAATGCGTTTGGATGGCATGCATATTTATGGTATGATAAAGCTAAGATAAATAAGGCCTTCAAGAACCATATTGTCAGAAAATCAGTTTTTAATGTCTGGACAAAATATAAAGACTTACTGGAGAATAAAACTCCGAGGTGGCTGTCACCCCTGGAGGCTAAGGCTCGGAAAAGAGCCAATATGGAGGCCAATTGGCCAAAATATTGGGAGATAATAGAAAAGGATGGTGACAACTGGAAATTGCAGAGTTTAGAAAAGATGAGAGACAAAGTGCGAGACTGGTTACACTATGCTCAGATTAAAGAAGTGTTTAAAAACGACAAAAAGTTAGGATTCCAAGTGGAAAAGTCAAAGTTAGAAACTGAACTGTTAGAACCTAAGACTAAGGTACTTTCAAGAATGTATAACTTGCTGCTGAAATGGAACACACATGACGAAATGGTAAAATCAACAATGATAAAATGGGCGCAGGATATTGGGTATAATATTATGTTTGAAGATTGGGAAAGGTTGTGGACCTCTGGGCTGAACTTCACTGCATGTAATGCGTTGAAGGAAAATGTGATGAAAATGATGTATAGATGGTACATGACCCCTGTCAAACTGGCTAAAATATACCATTCGTCTGATAGCAAATGTTGGAAGTGTAAGGAAAATGAAGGAACATTTTTTCACCTCTGGTGGACCTGCCCTAGAGTGAAGGCCTTTTGGGAGAAAATATATAATGAATTAAAAAAGGTGTTTAAATACACCTTTACTAAGAAAGCAGAGGCCTTTCTCCTGGGTATTGTCGGCCAGAGTGTGTTAAAAGAGGACAGAACATTCTTTTTGTACGCAACAACAGCAGCAAGAATATTAATTGCCAAGAATTGGAAAACTCAGGAGCTACCCACTGTGGAAGAATGGCAGATGCAACTGATGGACTATATGCAACTAGCCGAGATGACCGGCAGAATTCGAGACCAGGGAGAAGAAAGGATGGAAGAAGACTGGAGGAAATTTAAGACTTATTTACAAAAATATTGTAATCTGGCTGAGTGCTGAATAGGATGCCAGTGCAGACAATTGTCTACCATTAAAATAGATTTAAAGTCGAATTATATGTCAAACCAAATTAAGATTATTAATTAAGATGAGTTAAATGATAATTTGCTAGAAAATAATTTAATAATGATGTAAGTGTATGCGGGAGGTGTGGGGGAGTCCCATGTAACAATTGAAAGATGTTAAATGGATAACGATAAGTGCTTATTTGATATATGTTTTATTTGAAAACTTAATAAATATATTATAAAAAAAAAAAAAAAGAAGACAGGAGTGCCTGGCATGCTCCGGTCCATGGGGTCACGAAGAGTCGGACACGACTAAATGACTAAACAACAACAACAATCCTTGAGGGATTTATCCTGGCCCTGCTTTGAATATTTTTTTACCTGATTTTTTTACCATTGTGAGCATCATTTCAAATGGACTTGAACAACAATACTTCTCAGGAGGTTGAACTTTCAACCGTTCAAAATTGCAACATATTAAGATGCAGGATCTTCAGAACTACTATTAAATGAGTAATGTTTAGGTTAGCCATTCTTGTTTATAAAATCCATCAGGAAACAAATATTGCAACCTTGGTAAGCTGTCACTGCTCAACCCAAAATAAACATTTCTCACCCTTCCTTTAGGTTGAACTTCACCATGACTCATCCTGAAGAAAGGTTTTCATGAAGGAGCAGGTACCTGCTTCTAAGAGGCAAATTAGGATGGGGAATTTCGGAGAGGCCGGGTGTGGTCCACATTCCACCGTGCCAATTTTTTTGGCATCATTCTGCTAGCTCCTTTACCTGTCCTTCAGATAATACTGCACAACTCTTGCCTAATAGAAATATTAGCCAGAATTAGTTCCTCAGAATTAGCCGTGTGCTGCTGCTTTTAAGTGTGCAATTGTAAATAACGGCTATCATAAAATGCATTTATTTATTACATTTTTATTCCGCCTTTCCTCTCAAGAGCTCAAGGCTCCACCCCCAACCTGAAGCATTCTTCTCATAATAATCCTGTGAGAAAAGTATGGGCAAGTCAGTATCTCTCAGCCCAAGTCAGGGCCTGCCCAAGACATTTCCCTGCCTGCGGTGAAGGACAAGATAGCACCACCTCACAATTCCATGTGTGGAAACTGACTGGACCAAAGGATAAATTTGTTGCACAAGCAGAACACCACAGTTGAATATCACCCCTAAAATGTAGCTGATACACATCTGCTGTCAGTATATAACACAAAAGGATGACGGGATATTTTTCCAAAAAGCCCACACTATTGTATCCAATCCTTTTAACTAGAGATCTCAGGGATTGGACCTCAGAGCTTTTGCATGTAAAATCAAGATTTTACAGTTGTTTTGACATATTGTTGGCCGCTACCTCAAAAACATCCAGGGCAGTCAGGGGATGGTGTGTGTATACTCCCTCAAGCTGCAAGGTAATAGCCATTATTTTTTTTTGGGGGGGGGGAACCAGCATGCAGGAGTTAGGAGACCTGGGCCCGGGTTGCGTTGGGGTGTGTGTGCTGTGTTGGCTGAGAGAAGCTGCTATCATGTCCCATTTATAGTTTAATAATTCTAAATGTTGATTAAAAGTCAAAACGAAAGTCCTACACATTTGTTGCTATGGTTGTTCTACACTCCTTAGTCTATTAATATAAATAATTGCCACTTGTATTTCATTATTGTTATTTTTCCTCCACGGTGAAAACCAGCTGGTGTTATATATGCTGGCAATCTGTGCTGAAATACAAGCTCATATATACAGGAAAAGGGGGGTAAATCATGAGAAACCATTATCCCCAGCCTGGATTCCTGGTGGGTGTACTCAGTGCAGCCATTCTGAAGAGAACTGAGCATTCCAATTCATGCTCATTAATGTAGCTTGTTTCTTTTATTCAAGTTGCTAATATTGACCTTTATCTCTCTCATTTTTGCAGCCACCCAACATCATTTTTCGATTCACTGTCCCATACATCTGCATTCCTTGGCTGCGAGGCAAAACTATCCCCGTGTTTCTGCCTGAAAGTAACAAATGTCAAATCTGCTTCTGAAGTCAGGTCTTCCAACATACAAGAGTTGTGCCTGTTTGGGGTTATGAAGGGAAGAATATGAAGCAATCTTCAAGAACACAATTATTTGGGGAAAGAGATCAAAAGTCTGATCACATATACTGAACAAAATGGTATTCTGTGCAGCTTCCAGCTACATGTATGAGTCAGGCTTCCTTTATTTCACTTTATTTTATTTTAAAGCAATAGTGAGACTTCAAAACACAAATCTTCAAAGTCTTTCACCATCTCTAAAGACAGAGAAAGAACTTTACCCAAAAGTATGAAGTCGATCACAAATTGCACAGGCCTTAGCTGGAGCTTTGACTGTATCCTGATCAGGATCCTTTGGGTGAGTGCGAAGTGCTAAACTACATTTCATAAAATGTGATTGTGAATGAAGCACTATAATCAAAGCCCTACTCTATCCCCAAGTTTGCATCTGTATCCTGAACCTATCTACTGTGAATCTACTGAACCTATCTCATTGAATTCACAGAGAATTACTCACAATCGATTGCCAAACATAAGCATTCATCTTTGCATGATCTGAGCTCAAGCCGTGCAACAACGAAAAAGCTGTGCATTCAGTCCTAAATGGTGCTATTTTCTTAACAGCCAACGCACAGAACGTTAGTATTACCTTACTGTAGAAAGGAGTGGGTGGGGGACTTATGATAGAATGTATTGATAAATGCATGCAGTGTTACACCGTTTATTTAAGCTTGGAGCAGCGTACACTTCTGAGAGATTGCAAAGAGTTATAAAATGTTGCAACCAAAATTTCCCTATTCATATTTAGGCAGAGAAAGAGGCATCGCACAGAAAGCATTTAAAACAAATAGCTGGAAAGGAGAAGGGGCGAAAGCAGATGCCTGTTTCCCAGGAGTCAAGATTTTAAGGAATAAGGTTCACCATCTCTTGCAGTGGCAACTCAATGAGGCTTTTTTTGTGTTTGTAGTGGAGAGCAAAACCTTTAACCAAGCCTTTGATGAGGAAAGAACTAGCTGTCATGGGGCACGGTACTTAAAAGGTGTAAGAGCGTTTGTCACTAGTTTGCTAGTCTTGGAAAGTAGCTATAATTCTAGCTGTTGACAATGAAAGGATCAAAGGAATGAAACACCTCGGCCTTCTGCGCCCAACCCCCTGAAGTCAATGCTTCCATTAAATAAATCACAGCTCCTGCGAGACACCGAGCTTGTGAGGGGACCAGCTCTGAAACGTTCCACTCATTCTTGATTGTTTTGCTCAAAAGAGGAGTTTGCTTTTGGCTTCTCACACTGTTCCTTGGATTCCAGGCACTTTGGTGCTTTATTAATTCAGATCCCTCATTGCTGGGGAGGTGGGTGTTTAAATATAAAACACTGTTTGCATTTCACATAATACTACCATTAGTTTTGTTTGCTCCAGCAAAGCTGTAAGAAGGGGGGGATAAATCCATGGGGAAAGTACACATGCATGCAAAGTCTCGCCAAACACATTTGCCAATCAAACGGCCATGCATGACGGAGTTTGCACAAAAGGCTTTCACAAATGCATAACTCCAATTAACATAAAGTTTGCTTTTAAAAAAAGAAAAAAGGAACAGGGGTGCATGGAAACTCAGTTTTGAAGGCTAATTGGAAATAGCCTCTCTTGGCTCCTAGGGTGCGAGCAAAGATTCAACTAAATATTTTCAATGGGCTTTTCAAGCACATGGCCTCCAAGGCAGTAAGATAATATGTTTCCACTTTCAAAGGCTATAACTTTCTTTCATTTATTTTTTTAAAGGGAGGTGTAGTACTGCATGACAAGGGGACCATATGCCTTATCAGTCTTCCTAAGACAGGGTTGACATCAACAGTGAAAGCAAAATTGTGCCACACACACACACACACACACACACACACACACACATACACACACCCCTTGAATATTCTCCTGCCCCATCATCAACTCATTTTATGGGATTGACTGGGATTTACATGAAAAGGTTGCTAATCACCTCAGGCAAACAGCATGATCAAATAGATTAAATTAAAAGCCAACCAGCCTGGACAAGAAACACAGAGAATGTGGATTCTATGAATGACATACGTACCTATTGTACTTGTCTACTGTAAATTATCAGGAAAGGGATTTCGTGTGGCGGTTGTGCTATAGCTGAATGCGTGTCATCTTGAGCTCTTTGGAAGTCAGGGTGGGACAGAAATAAAAAATATATACAAACATAACACTTGATATTTCTTCACTTAGTCCCCTCCAATCTTCTTGGAAGCCAAGAGAAAGTTCTCTGAAAAAAAATCCTCCCCCTCTGTCACTGTTCTTCTCCCCCACTTTGATAGTGAAATACTTGGGGCAAGGCAATTTGACACTGGCTTCTGTAACAAACCTGGTCAGGCAGGATTTCTCACACACCCTGCACAAAAGACTAACCCTTCACAAAGTACTTATTTCAAATTTATGTCAAGGTTGAGTGCACTGCAGCCAGGGAACTGTTCTGCGAACACAATGCAAAGGGCTCATAGGCTAATCACTAAACCAGTGGGTTTGTGGCAAAGGGAAGTGGGGGGTGGAGACTTGTCATGCCCATTCCTTAATCTAACCACACACAGTTACAGCCAGAAATATAGAATTTTAACCAAGCACAGTGAAAAGCCACAAAGCTCTTTGCTTTGACTTCACCATTTTTTGCTGAATATTAATAATAGAAGAAGAAGATGAAGAAGAAGAACAAGAAGAAGAAGTGGTGCTGTGGCTTGCATCAAATTCCTGGGTTTACAACCCTGATCAAAGGTGATACATTAGGTGTATCTAATTAGGTGATTCTAATACAAACTTTGAGGCTGCAACATATCACTTCCTGGGGTGTGGAGCCTGAGAATTCACTTTCCGATTGTATCGTGAATAACAGCAGTGGAATTTTGTTGAACAACCTAAGCCCTTCTTTTAAGAGGGTGATACAAAAGCATTTGCATGTTAAGCAACAACGCAGCATTGTTTTCTATGTGCTTTGATGCTTGCTGTAGGATTAATTAGCTGTTCGTTGGAGTAGCTGCCTTCTTTCTCTGAATTCTATCGAGGTGGGGTTGTGGTGGCCATGAAGTAAACATACAATTAGCATGACAAGGAAGAAGTAAACTACAGACATACATGTGACTGTGAACAACCGGGACATCCAGTTGAATGAGGACATGAATGGAGAACCTCATCTCCTGTTGTGTAGGCCAAGCTCAGCAAGCCACCTAAGACCAAGTTCAATCTAGCTTCAGAAGGAGTAGGAGTGAACAACACTGGCACCTGTGATTAGCAGAAAGTATAAAGTCTGTGGATTGGCTACGCCCAGTGAAGACATGAGTAGGCTGGTCAACAAAGCTGCTGGGCGGGGGGGGGGGGGGGGGAGGGCAGGAGACAATACAGACAGGGGAATAATAATAATAATACTTCTCTAAGGAGAATGAGACAATCCTAGAGAATCTCCATCAATACTTCTGCCTTGTATGGACTGAGCCACAATCAATTCACCTTTGTCCTGCCAGCCACTGATCCACACACCTGTTTAGGATAACATCTCACCTGCTGCTGCTGTTGGAAAACACTGATGGCATATCACCTGAAAATATTCACACAGCCTAAAAGAGTGGTTTCATGTAGTGTAAAAAGCCATGAGGAACAAGGAACAAGTTGGAACTTAGCAGCAGCCCATATGATAATTTCTTCTTTGGCAAAGCAACCATTCCCTATGACCTACTTGGATGGCAGGAGTGGAGCCACTGCAACTCTCCCAACTCTGGTATACAACTCTGAATTATATTATAAAATATAGCCGAGAGTTCCAGGAGAATTAGCAGGATCACATTCTTAGGATGAATCACCAGGTTCTTGCTTTGGCTTCCCACAGGCATCTGGTTGGCTATTGTGAGAACAGGATACTGGACTAGATGGGCCATTGGCCTGATCCAGTAGGCATTTCTTATCCTCCTAGGACAACTAAGGCAGCTTCAATATCAAAAGCATGCCTAAAGCCATGTACAACTTGCCTATATAAGACTACCTTTGCCACTCTTCTAGAAAGTAGCTATTCCTAATATTTTCATTTGGTCTGCATCTTTTAAGCAAACTGATCTCATTTGCTGGATTAATGCATGAATCAGAAGGTAATTGCCCTTTGGATTTCACATTTTCTGAATTTTGCCAGACGTTCTCAGTTTTAAAAAACTGCATTTGTTCGTTTTGTCTCTGTTGTTGTTTCAAAGAGTGCATTTTAGGATAGGTATGTTTAGAAATGTGTACATTGAGATGAATGTGAATTTATGTGCATATTTTGTGTTAAAATAACATTTAAGTATGTAGTAAAGATGAACTTAAATATGGATTTATTTTTTATATTAAAAATGAATTAATTCAGAACTGAAACACGAGTGAACTTACAAATAAATACTTGCATCAGAAATAGACTGGTCCTTCCATCCTACTTTCCAGAAGAATATTTGAATAATTTTATCACAACAGCAATCATACTCTGGATTACTCCTCCTCAGCGAGAAGCATATTTATCAAAATGATTTATCCGGAGAATTTCTGTCGTAACAAGTTCCGAAAAGCATGTATGAAGTTACAAGTAGGTCTTAACCGTGGTCCTCCAAGGTGTGCTGATTCCTATGGAACAGCAAGAGTGGGAGGCTGGGAGGGGCAGGGAGAGATGTGAATAGTCTTTCCAATGTCTACTGGGTATCACAATGTGATCCAAGTTCCATTTATGGGCGTTTACACTATTTCATAGAATCAAAAGGGTTTATTTATATTAGAGGCACTCCATATATATTTAATTGATACAGTTGCTCAAATTTCTTTATCCATCTTAATCCCATTCTCGCCCCACCCTATGGGTGCACAATAATGTCATATTTCATCCCTGTGATTTCCCAATTCCTGCAGTAGTATCATCTTTACGGGAACAAAGACATGATAAATTGAAGGAAGTGGTGACAGCAATCTTATGCGTTACTGGAGCAGGGGGATAGTATTGCTATCCTCTGTAACAAACACAGAGATATCAAATGACTTGTTGGGCAACACATGGAACTAGCGAATTTGGATTTTTTTTATGGTCCCATTGAAGTGAAAGGAACTACACTGATTTCTACTAAAGTACTCAAAGCCTTATGGGCTGGGCAGTTATGGATGATTCCAATCATACTGCTGCAAATTCAGATATTAGTGATAAACCTATGATAACAAGGCATTTCATACTGCAAGGTGAATAATCACAAAACCAAAGAAGTATAGTATCATTTCCTCTAAAGAAGCCTTTCATCATGTAGTTAAAATCCAATGGTGGAAGACCTACCTACCATTTCACAAACTATACCTGTGAATGAGGTTCATAATTTTTTTTAACTTGGTCTCCCTGCCCTCAACAGCAAGTGGGCATGCAAAATCAGTGTACAGTCATGTGTAGGTGGTTTCAGTGGCAAACTCCAAACATAGTACAACAAGTCCCACATCCTGCTAAGCCACTCCTACTAAACTTCCATTAGCTTCACCCACTCAAACCTTGTGCTTCCTGCTCCATTCTAGCTCTGTCCAGAGAAGCTCTTTCTATCAGCTTTTACAGCTAAAACGACCTTCCATGGTTAGAAGCACTATACCTCTGAATACCATACAGTGGTACCTTGGGTTGCAAACACTTCGGGTTACAGACTCCACTAACCCAGAAGTAGTACCTCGGGTTAAGAACTTTACCTCAGGATAAGAACAGAAATCGCACAGCGGCAGCGGGAGGCCCCCTTAGCTAAAGTGGTGCCACAGGTTAAGAACGGACCTCCAGAATGAACAAAGTTCATAACCAGAGGTACCACTGTATTCTGGTTACAAACAAAAAGCAAAATACTGATGCCAACGTAGCCTGCTTATCATCTTCCTTGCTGGCTGGTTGAAATGGAGATTACTGAACTAAATAAA
Organism: Podarcis filfolensis; assembly: GCF_964270895.1. NCBI lineage: Eukaryota > Metazoa > Chordata > Lepidosauria > Squamata > Lacertidae > Podarcis > Podarcis filfolensis. Next base: position 74,140,170 of record NC_139603.1, read on the forward strand.
AATAACTTACCCCAAGTCTAGACAAAAATCAGTGAAAGACTGAGGTGATATATAGCACTCATTCTCCTTCAATTAGCTTCTCCCCTAATTATTTCCCAATACCAGATCCCTTCCAGTTTTACTTCTTCCAAAAATCCACCCCATTCTCCAGATTACCTTCAGTTTTTCTACAGTTTCCTCCCATGCTACTCTTCTACCTTTAAGCTTAAAGAAACAGAAGAACAAAGGTGATGTAATTTCACAAAATGGCAGCTGGCCAATTTTAACCTAGCCACCTGCCATTACCACCAATAAGCCAGCCTCCTCCACCATCCATGCCCATAAAGCACAGGTGGCTTCACAGTGATCGAGTTTTATTTCTAGGAGCGGGTGTGCAGCAAATCTTGAGAATCCATTTCTCCACCTGTACACTGGCACCCACAGTGAAGTCAAAAAGTTATAATCTCCATCCTAAGGGCAAAAACATACTGTAAATGTAAATCATACACTTTGATTCTCTTGGGTCTGGGGTGTTTAAAGCAAAAGCAAGCTTTGTTTTAACAGTAATACTCTTAAAATATGCATTAAGTTCAGAAGCTATGTATAAAGTACATGAATCTTTTCGCCACCATTTTGAACATCAGTCTAATATTCTCAAGCTTTATTTGCATGGTGGCATGGCTGACCGCCATCAGTTTGGAAAACACTGCTTGTTAGTTAACCACCAACGTGGAATGAGTGGAGCGAAGGGGCTTGCAACAATCGTTTTGCGAAGTCTTCAAAGAACAGTTGTCCCAACCCTCTTTTGTTGCAATTTCTCTTTGAACGACTGGTGCTCCGGGGCAGATTAGCAGATCTTTGAGTGGTAAATCCTGCATTGAGTTATTTGTAACATTTAAATTTACTTGAAGTTACTTGAAGATAAGTTAATGACAGGCAACACAGGGAAGTTTGTATTTTAACTCAAGATCTTGCACTAGACTAAGAATGAATCAAAATAGGTCTACACTATACTTGTGCAACAGACTATTATTCACTTCCATTGTTTGATACAACCTCTTTACTACTCAGGTCAACCCTCTGTCCCACCTACTTAGAACAGTACTAAGCTTCCCAGAATTCAATTAACTTCTACCAATATTATAATGCCTTTATAAAAATGTACAGTGAGAGCACACTAAAAATACTGTATACAGATTTAGTTGCCATAGAGCCAGAAAGGGGCTATAAAAATAATCATAGATTGGAGCACCTCTCTTAGGGGTGGGGAAGCTGCTTAGTTTGGCAGAAGGAAGGCAAGTAAAAGGAAGGAGGAATATAGGAAGTAGAAACAGACGTTTTTCTTCCTGTCTCGTATCACCAGAATCTGGAGACAGTTAACAAAGCAGAATGGTTTTAGAATCAGGATGAACAGAAGTACTTCTTGACGTAGTGCACAGTGAAGATTATAGAATAACCTGGCACAAGCTAAGGCGATGTTCAGCAATTTACATGGCTTGGAAAAGGAGATTAGAATATTCCATTAAAGAGATAGTCATCAATGGCTACATGCAAGCTACTAGCAATTGAGGAACAACAGGAGAGGACAACTATCCATTTGTCCTGTTTGTAGACTTCCCACAGGTATTTGGGAATTCCTTGTCCCAAAGTGAAGTACATAAAGTCCCAGAGAACAAAGGTATACTTTAAAAGGGCAGAGTGACTCTTAGCCTGGACTATCAATGAAAGCTTGTGATATTTTGGCAAGAGAAGTGAACAGGCTTAAAATTGTGCTGTATGTTATTGTCCACTCCTGACCTTATGTGAATTACATGTGAGAAACAAGGCACACCCTGCAGGCTGCTTATTCTCCAAATAAAACATGGAGTGACTTTTGCTAATGAAATCCTGCTACCATTTGCAAAACCCCACAAGCATTTAGAGCACCTTTCTCAAAAAGACTTCAGGCCAAAACTTACTGCAAATGTCAAACTTCTAAGCTGGGTGTCGAATATAACATTTTGAAAATCTGAAATCAAATTTAGGAAGAGTGAGGCAATCACCTCAGGCTGCCAGCTGCAGCAGCCACTGGCTATTCCTCATATACCCCCAGCCCTTCCTTCAGTTGCCCCATGGTCTCTACCAGGCCCAGTCTCCAAAATCTGACCTGCTGCCTCAGGTTGTTGGAAGATACTATTTTGTCATCAGTGTTGAAACAACATTCAACTGTCAGTCCAGTTGGCTTTTGTATGTGGAATTGGGAAGAAGACTCTCTTGTACTTTACCTCAGGCAGCAAAATGGCTTGAGCCAGTCTGCCTGTAATGTAACACCACATGATGTGTTTCCTCATGTATGAGGTCAGACTATTTGTCATTGAAACCGTATATTGTTGGCAACAACTCTCCATATTTTCAGGCAGATGTCTTTCTTATCAGCTGAACCTTCTAACTGGAGATGCTAGGGATCTGAACCTGGGGCCTTTTACATTCAAAGTATGTCATCTACCATGACATACTTGGTAGGTATGGTCACTCCCCAAACTGTAGCGACCTACACATTAAATGGATAACGTGGAGGACACAATCTATGTCGTCTGTTGTAGCTCCATATTTGGGGTTTTCCAAACTCCCTTCAGTTGTTACAGACTCTAGAAACTTGAATGGAATGGGTGGAATGCAACATCACACTAAGGTGACTGTCCTGTCAGCAATAGCATTTCTGCTTGCCAGAAAAACAGATCTCCACATTCCTCCCCCATGTTCTGGGGGTTCTCTCAACCGAGAGGTGCAATTTGGAGAGGGTGCAAGGTGAGGGGAGAGTACCACTGTTGTTAGTAGGACTCATTGCTTTCGCTTTCACTAGCACAACTTAGTTGAATCTGTCCTTGATCATTTGTGCCAACCTAGGCAAGGAATTTATGTGCTCCCCCATCCCCACCCCAAAACACACACTTAACGTTCAGTTCTCCCATACTGAAGTGGGGGGGCATTCCTTCTACATCCCAGATCAAAACGACTTAGGCTGCCGTCCTAACTGCACTTACCTGGGAACAAAGACTTGCTTCTGAGTAGCCTTGGTTAGGGTTGCGCTGTGAGTCACACCAAGACAGTCACGTAGCTGTTTGGGTCCTTCTTTTGAAGCTCTTCATACTCCTTTAACTGCTGTCCACACCCAACACTTATCCAACACCAATTAGCCTTAAGACCTCACTGATAGTTTCTGTTTCATAACTGCATGGATGCTGAGCATCCGTGAGAAATTCATCAAACATACCTCAGAGGTTCTTGGGGCAAGGCCATTCTAAATGAAATTCTCATTTTAAAAGTATAGCTGAATTCATTGCAAGTGGGGAAAAGTCTATTTCCAGTAAGTTTATTACCATGTACATCACATTAAGGGAAGCCTGGGGCAGACATAATATATCCTATATTTACGTGGTTCCAAAGGGCTTTTTGAAATATTTATATATAATGTTTTATGTTGACTCCAGATGCTCCCTTTGTTGTGTTAGATAGGAATATCTGATGTTCATTAGCAGTTACCTCGGAAAGATTCCTAGTTGCGTGCAAGAGGAAAATAGTTTGACGACTTGTAACAACAGATTTCCCAAACAAAGAAAATGTGCCCTTTGATTGATTTCGGGGTGCTATTAGTTTAAACCACATCATGCATTATGTATCATTTGTGCTTTTTTTTTTTAACAACTACAAGTAAAAAGAAGGAGGCTAACGTTCAATCTGGTGTAGTGTTGCAGGGATGGCTATCCTGTGCCCCACAACATCATCTTTCCCAACTGTTGTTCAATGTGGCTGGCGCTGATGAGAGTTGGAGTACAAAACCACCTAGAGGGCCACTCTACGCTCTAGAATACTGGAGTCAAATTCTCCTTACCTTCGGGTGGTCACAAGGTCGCTTTTTTTTGCTTTTTTTCACATTTATCTCCCACCTATACTCCAATGAGCCCAAGGCAGTGCATACGGTTCTTTCTCTAGCTTTCGTCTTCTTCACAACAACCTTGTGAGGTAGGTTAGGCTGGCAGATGGTGATTGACCCCAAGTCACCCAAGTGAGTTTTCATGGTTGAGTGGCTTGGGTAAAAAAGAAGAGTTTGGATTTGATATCCCGCTTTATCACTACCCTAAGGAGTCTCAAAGCGGCTAACAATCTCCTTTCCTTTCCTCCCCCACAACAAACACTCTGTGAGGTGAGTGGGGCTGAGAGACTTCAGAGAAGTGTGACTAGCCCAAGGCCACCCAACAGCTGCAGGTGGAGGAGCGGGGAAGCGAACCTGGTTCACCGGATTACGAGTCTACCGCTCTTACCCACTATACCACACTGGCTCCCAAAAAAAGGCAGTGAATATACTGAACTATAATCTCACAATTTATGGGGATTGAATGAGGATATTGCCATATCATAGATAATATGTCGATTATCCCTAGTCTCACTGCCAGAAACTCCACCAAAACTACAGGGAGACCAGAGCTCTGGAAGCAGAGAGAGGGCCTGTAAAAGCCCTGAGTCAATCACCTGAGTCAGCATTCTATTCCAAGAGCCAAGTGAAATGTTTGGCAAAATTAACTAGAGTTTCTCACAATATAAGCTGGAAATCATGGGGGAGTAGATCAATTGAAATTAAAGGACATAACTTGGCTATGTTAATTAATTTCAATCGGTCCGCACTATGTGAAGCTTAGTTGAATGCTACCCACATCATTTTCAAAGCCTATTCAAGTTCAAACAGATCGTTGCAGCTGCAGTTATCATCCTTCTTTTTGGAATTTCTGGAGATAAGACTTGAGAGGTCTAGGTTCATGATCCTGCTCAACCATCAGGTCTCCCAGCTTTACATATCCACCTCATGAGGAATGATGTGAAAAAAGATCAAAGCAGCAATGCTAAGATACAGTGTGGCTGCTTAATGCCATTGATTTCCACAGAATTCGAACCTATATAAAAACTGAACAGCATTGTGTAATGGTAATTAATAACAATCCTCAAAGGCATCAGACTCCAAACTCATTTTTGTGGGAGTTTACAAAGGCTGAATAAAATTGCCACATCCACTTGTCTTCAGCTGAGGACATGTCAAACACATTTCAAGAAACCATCACTATTTTTTTAAAAACGGGTGTTCTACACTCATTCAATGCTTCTTTTTCATCTTGTCATTGGCTGTGGAATTTGCAGTCAACTTAGTGACAGTAATCTCTCCCACCCCTTTCTGTTATTTCTAAGAAGGCACAGAATGCATGAGCCTGAAAAATGAAATAATATTCAAGACCCTGAAGTGTTCACGCATACAATCTGTTAATAAGGCCTAGTGAAGGCTGTGTATGTGTGTGGAGGGGTTGCGGCGGGGAGATATCAAGAAAAGATCATCTCTATTTTGGAAATGAATGGATGCAGGAAATTCTGCCATCCTGAGGGACAAAGAGAGTAACATGCAGTTGACACACGTTAAAACACTGAGAAGTGACACTGTCATTTCGCTAGACCAGCATTACAAGCATGTTGTTTTTCCAGTTCCAACCTTATTTCCATAGGCTATTCACACCATCCTGACCTAACATGACTAGTTGTAAATCCATTTGTTTGTGTCAAAAGTGTCATCACAGCTCAGTAAGCCACAGATGTCGCAGTGTTAAAAGACTGGATTAAAATAAAAAATAATGAAGAAATCAGTGTTTATTGAACATTTGGTTTGAGTCATTATGAATAACATGCTTTTCAGACTACAGACATATCCCTCTCACACTGCTCAATTCTCTTTTTCTACCTCCCACCTTTCCTTCTGATTCCTGATTAGGATTTCAGCAGTAGGAGTTTCAGGCTTCAGGCTGTGTGCCCACAACATCCATACACTGGGAGCCGGGGTGTGTGTGTGCCCCACTTCCACAACTTAGTATTCTACAACAGTCATACATGTTGTGGCAACAACCAGGGCTTGAAGACAGACACCCTACTGCTTCTATGGTCCCTAAAAGCTGTATCCAGAGCTGTATTCCTTCTTTCTTGTTAAAGAAGGACTAGTTGCAGGGGCCTGATTCTTACCCTTGTGTTTCTGGGGTTGCCTCTGAGGAAGTGGGTTGGCTCAACTGGGTTTTGCTCATGAAACCTTAAACACGATATAAGAAAAGTCTTGCTGTCAGATCAGGTCACTAACCCACCAAGTCCAGAATCCTAATTCCACAGTTGCCAAACAGATGCCGTTCACTGGAAGTTTTTGTGCAGAGGTAAGATGGCCATCTGTCATGGATGTTTTAGTTGAGATTCCTGAACTGCAGGGGGTGGGATTTGATGACCCTCGGGATTCCTTCCAACTCTACAATTCCATGGTGCTATGAATATTTAGAAGTAAGATTGTATACCTATGAAGCCCACTATGTTGTCTCCTGGGGAATGTTGCCAGGTGGGTTCTTAGATGTATCGTTTCTCCCAAAACTTCATGGGGATACTGTTTAGTACAATGATGGCCAAACTTGGCCCTCCAGCTGTTTTGGGACTACAACTCCCATCATCCCTAGCTAACAGGACCAGTAGTCAGGAAGGATGGGAATTGTAGTCCCAAAACAGCTAGAGGGCCAAGTTTGGCCATCACTGGTTTAGTATATTAGTGAGGGTATTTGAAAAGGACCAGAAATGTTCAGCTCCCAGTTAACCAGCTGCCCCAGGTGATCAAGGAAGCAGGCTGTTCCTACTCTATGCTCCCGTCAGCCCACCACTTGCTTGTTCATGGCCTCCATGCCGACAGAGCTGTACCAGAAGGTCCAGGAAAGCCCTTTAAAAGGCATGGCTGCCCATAAAAATGGCTGCGATTTCCAACACACGAACTGTAGCAATGCATGTCATGTTGCTATTACTGTTAGACTGGTCACCAGGGATGATTACTATTATTGGTTTTATATGCTGTGTTATAGTGTGATCTAAACATACATACTCAGAATTAATGCACACTGAGTTCAAAGGACTTCTTTGTGCTTTAATAACTGAGTTTAGTTAGTTATACAGTTCTTGATATTTCTGTAACTTTATATATAAAGTACCCGGAAGCTGTGCCAAACACTCCGAACGATGCAGCACACATTTTTTAACACACATTAACAAAAACTCTGTGTGTGCAGCATTCACACAGATGCTCTGCCTAATCACTCAACAAATCAAGTACGGTGGTACCTCAGGTTACATACGCTTCAGGTTACATACGCTTCAGGTTACAGACTCCACTAACCCAGAAATAGTACCTTGGGTTAAGAACTTTGCTTCAGGATGAGAACAGAAATTGTGCAGTGGCGGCGCAGCAGCAGTAGCAGGAAGCCCCATTAGCTAAAGTGGTGCTTCAGGTTAAGAACAGTTTCAGGTTAAGAACGGACCTCCGGATCAAATTAAGTACTTAACCCGAGGTACCACTGTATGGGTATCGGGTTTTCGTGTCCCACGAATTCAAAGATGGGCCTCATACAAGAAACAAGTGACAATACGAAGGCTACTGAAACACACACACACCTCAGAAAAGGCCACTGAGTGATTTAGCAATTCTGGAGCCTACAAAACAGCCTGTTGCTTTGAAGGAAAAGAAAACCCCTGAATGGACATGATTGCCAGAACTAGTACAAATGGGACTGGGTTGTATCCTTATTTTCCCTTGCAACCTGGCCAAGAAATCTAATTTTCAGTTTGTACGCTATCAAGAATGGATAGGCAGATGGGCTCCGTTGAAACATTTCTTGCCATCTGCTGATAAACTGAAAGTGGAATGCTGTTTTTTTTTTAAAAAAAAATGACAGAAAACACTTTTTTCAGTCTGAAATATGGTAAAATGCCTTTTGGCAGTTCTCGTTATTGATTGCATTAAAGGCTGTATTGATCACACTTTGTTTTCAATCTAATAAATTATAGCCCTTCAGGTTGCAAAAATGTGCACGGCTATTCATGAACAGCTATTAGCACTCGCAGCTCTAATGCTAGCTGAAGCACATCACATTCTTCATGAAACATTTAAGTTTAGATCTCTTCGCTTGCAAAGAGCAATTGTAAGCATTCACTCTAATCTTTGCTTAACAGCGTGTCAAGGAAGAAACATTTTAAAAACCTGTCCAAACAGCAAAACAGAGCAAGGGTAACATTTATTTCATTTAGCAACAACAACAACGTTTTTGTAGATAAGGATACATTTAAAAGCACAATTGGGAACGTCTGTGCGCGCTTTAATACTTTGCAAGAGAAGAAAAAGGGCAGATTATTATACAGTGGTATCTCGGGTTAAGAACTTAATTAGTTCTGGAGGTCCATTCTTAACCTGAAACTGTTCTTAACCTGGAGCACCACTTTAGCTAATGGGGCCTCCTGCTGCTGCTGCGCCGCCAGAGCATGATTTCTGTTCTCATCCTGAAGCAAAGTTCTTAACCCGAGGTACTATTTATGGGTTAGCGGAGTCTGTAACCTGAAATGTCTGTAACCTGAAGCATCTGTAACCCGAGGTACCACTGTACTGGGCATTTAATTCAGCTTCTTGAATAGTAGATTGTAGAGTTTGAAAGGACCCCAAGGTTCATCCAACCCCCTGCAATGCATTCTGGTTAACAGAATCCCCACTTTCATTTAAACAAACAGAAGAAAAGAAAGTCAGTTTATCCATAAACCTATGTTTTTACAATTACCATTGATGGAATGGAGTGGATGATGCGTCCTACCTGTTGGTTTAATTTGTTCCTCCTCTTTAATAAAGCTTCATTAAAAGTGTAATTTTTCAAAAAAAAAAACCCCACAATATTTGATTCCTTATTCATGAGAATCTATGCTTGGACAATCACATATGATATCTTAGACGCCAGAGGACAGCTGAAAAGTTTTTTTTGTGGTCAAGAGTCCGGATTCAATGTCCTTCAATGCTCTTTCCCATTTGTTCAAAGATTAAACACTTTAAAGTACAATGTATTCCAAAAAAGGAGATTCTAAGTAATGCTGAGTTGCTGTCTCTAGCTTATGCCTTTTATTTATATTTCATTCTATCACATGGATAGAATAGTTCATCATATACATAATGTCTACAATTATACCAGCTGCAAACTTACCTGGGCAGAAATAGCCTGGCTTTCGTTATCCTGGGCTCTGGTAACCTCCATATACATTTAATGTGCTATAAGTGTGAATGTATTTGAAGACTATTTGGAAACTGAAGTTAGTAATCTAACAGATATATTCTGCAACACTTGGAACTGGATGCTATCTTCACATTGCACTTGTGCTATTGCCAACTGCACTGGCTCACAATCCATTTTGGGGCCCAATTAAAAGTGCTGTTTTTCACCTGGAAAGCCTTTAGGATCAGGGAACTTTTAGGACCACCTGTCTCCCTATCTACCTACTTGTACATTCAGGTCTCTTGTGGAATATGTTCTGCAGGCGCCACTGCCATCTGAGGTTTGGCGGGTGGCAGTGCCTCAGTTGTGGAACATTCTCCCCAAAGAGTGAAACTATTCTTGTCCCTCTGCTTGAAGAGGAATCCAAAGTCTGAAACAGGCTTCCTCAACCTCGGCCCTCCAGATGGTTTGAGACTACAATTCCCAGCATCCCTGACCACTGGTCCTGCTAGCTAGGGATCATGGGAGTTGTAGGCCAAAAACATTTGGAGGGCCAAGGTTGAGGAAGCCTGGTCTGAAAAAAACACAGTCCATGGTAGCTTACCATGCAGGTCCCAGCCTCAGACCTCAAGCTTTGGGGTTTAAACTTCCCAGTCTAATGCACGCACACAGGTGTTTAAAGAAGCATGTTAGATGGGTGTGTTCACTCCAGGAAGGACTGACGCAACATAGATGTGCATGTAGCATGCTCGGTGTGGCTCTGCCTTTGTATCCTTCCTTATCTCTGAGGCTGAAGGGAATGTTTATGTAAAACAACAACTGAGCATAGCAACTGTTGTGTTTCCAAATCTACACCCGTCACAAAAACAAATGTATACCTGTGCATAAACACCTAACCTGAAAGTTGTCATGCACAGCCATTTTGGGGACCCCCCTCCCCAATTCTACACCATCTGAGGCAGCTTTCAGGAGGCAAAACCAAACTGATTAAGGGGTGGTGAAGTTTTCAGTCCTTGAAGGCATCAAAGGATTTCAAAATAAGCCCAAATTTAAAACTTCTGCAAAGCCTAATATAGTTTTCCATTATGGAAAAATCAGTAGGCTCAACACATGCTCTTTTGCTTTTAAAACCATTACGATCGAGTCTATAAAACATTTGACTAATATCTCTGATCAGTGCCTGATGCAAAAAGGGGAGGAATGGAGTTTAGAATTTTAATTAAGAATACTCCCCCCTTCCTTTCCATTTTGGTTCTTTGCAGCTAATAAACAAATGTGCACACATGCACACACACCCCCAAGCAAGTGCCAAGTCACTTAGAAGAATCAGAAGCCTGCAACATTTTAGCTGACATTAAGCTCCAGATGTAAAGTGTGACGTGTACAATGTTGTGTGTGTGTGTGTGTGTGTGTGTGTGTGTTTGCTTGTTAAGTAAAAACCTTTTTAATGAAGGGCTGGAGGGATCTATGCTGATTTGTATGCCAGTGGACCTTGTGACATGAAAGACTTTACGGCTCAATCTACATCCCTATGAAATTGAAATTCTTAGTTTCAGACGTTTTAGTGCAATTGAATTCCAAATAGATTAAATTGGCTTAAATCTAAGTACTTGAACTGAGTACATTAGAAGCGCTGCGTCAAATAACACATTACAGCGAGATGAGTTGTCGGAAGTTCACTATCTCACCATGAGTCAGCGGCTACCAGGATATACCCAAATACTGGCATGGGGGAATTCTGAGGTAACTGTTTCCAATTTTGTCCTCACAATAACACTGAAAGGTAGGTTAGGTTGTGAGACAATGACTGGTCCAAGGTCACCCAGTGAGCTTCATGGCTGAGTAGCGATTTGAACCTGGTCTGCCAATAAATAAGATTGACACTCTAACCACTGTTCCATGCTGGCTCTCTAGACCATGAGTAGGCAAACTAAGATCCGGCCCAATCGCCTTCTAAATCCGGCCTGTGGACGGTCCAGGAATCAGTGTGTTTTTACATGAGTAGAATGTGTGCTTTTGTTAAACATGCATCGCTGGGTTATTTGTGGGGCATAGAAATTCATTCATTTCCCCCCCCTTCAAAATATAATCCGGCCCCCCACAAGGTCTGAGGGACAGTGGACCGGCCCCCTGCTGAAAAAGTTTGCTTGTTCAAGGGTTTCCCAAACTTTGGTCTCCAGCTGTTTTTGGACTACTATTCCCATTATTCCTGACCACTGGTCCTGCTAGCTCAGGATTATGGGAGTTGTAGTCCCAAAACAGCTGGAGATCCAAATTTGGGATATCCTGCTCTAGATGGATACACCACACGGTAAACACACATAAACAGCATACAGGAAATACAACTTTCTCCTCTCCCCCTGCCCCCCCAAGATGTATTTCAAGCACCTTACACCACAAACATGAAAGGCAGCTGGTTATGTGCATGCATCAGAAGAACCTATAAATATTTTGAGATATTCTTCAAATGTCTTATGCAGCCTATAATAGTTATATATTAAGACTGTCTTTGATTTCATTGTTTTTCCCCTTGTACTATCTGCCTTAAAGCCTTTTAGTCATGTACAGACGGGAGAGGTGATAGCTTTGAAGTGCCCAAGCTGCAGCAAATATGCCTTTTTATTGTTGTTATTATTATGATTAAGTCTGAAGGGGTTTCGCATGTGATTTGCTGCAACTTTAGAGCAAGCTCAAAGATTCAACATAACTTCAAGGCTGCTTCGTAAAAAAAATGCGGAGGTCGCTCAACTGAACAAAGACTAGATTTCTGTAAAACAAACAAACAAGTACAGCGGAACCTCGGTTTTCGAACGTAATTGTTTCCCGAAGACCGTTCACATTCCGAAATGTTTGAAAACCGGGGATCAATGGGCGGTTGGCAAAATCCATTGAAAAAATGGAGAAACACGCCTCGGAAGCCATTCGACTTTTGAGGCGTGTTCGAAAACAGAAGCAATTACTTCCGGGGTTTTGCTGTTTGGGTTCCAAATCGTTCAGCTTCCAAGACTCTTGAAAACCGAGGTTCCACTGTAAATGTCCAGTGGCACCTTAAAAACTAAGGTGTTTATTATGGCATAAGCTTCCATGAGCCAAAGACCACTTTGTCAGATTCTATTTTCTTATAATAATTTATAGGGTGAGAAGTTGGGGAAGCACCAGATGGTCTACTTGAACCCTCACAAGGCTCTTAAACAAATGATAAACTCCACACACATGCACACACAAACACACATGCATATAAAGATGTAGTGTTATTTTTGATTTCCTTTTCTGTGTGATAGTTTCCTCACTCCCTGCAAATATAGCGCAAATGAGTCATGATAGGGTTTGTTGGGTGTTTGGGATTTTTTTTTGCTCCAAAACAGCTGTGATCAGATGCTATTTGCAGGAACAGCAACAGCAGAGATTTGCACCCCACCTAACTAAAATTAGTTTGAAGTAACCAAACTTCTCATCTGAACATATGACTGCTCCATTTTTATTTTAATAAAAATGGCATTTTCTCACACAAGAGAAATTTGTGGGCTCTTGAAAACAACACATTAATCAAAATCTTATTTCCACAAAGTTTGTGTCTTCTAAACTAAAAGTTCCCTCTCACCAGAAAGCATGTTTTAAGATTTTATATGAAGAAATATCAATATAATGCAATCAAATTTGACATATTCAGGGTGGCGTTTTTGCCACAGCAGAATGTGGACAAAGTGGCTGGAATGTATAGGCTAAACCACCATTCCCCAGCCTGGTGCCCTCCATATGTTTTGGACTAAAACTCCCATCAGTTCCAGCTAGCATGGTCAACTGTGAGGGATTATGGGAATTTTAGTTTGAAATGTCTGGAAGGTGCCAAGTTAGGTAAGGCTGGATTAAATAAAAGTTAATGGGTTGATTGTTTCTCTTCTCCTGGCAACATGCAAGAAAAGGTGAGTGAAAGTAATACATAACTAACACATTGCTTTTGAAGTGTAAAGTGCCAAAAGAACAGAAATGGAATATACAAGGGTAATGATTTTCTAAACCAGTATTGGTTTCTTGCATTTATTTCAATAGAAGCAGGTTCAGGAAAGGTAACAAAATGCTGTGATATTGCAGCATAACGCATAAGAGGCACAGTTACAAACCTGATACGCTGCCCACATCACTAGGCTTTCTTATCGAATAGGGCATGGTTAAAGACTTTTCTGACTGGCTCTGCAACAACTCAATTTATCTAGCTAATTTTGAATAAGCATTCAAACTGATGTTCTCAGCAGAATCTTATTTGTTCCCAACCCCTTAGCAACTTTGGTATACAGTACCGCTCACATTCTTTGTTCTGCAAACTGATTCACTTTTTCCTCAAGGTTTTTGATGTAACATCCAGGCACTATATTATTATATCACCACACCCGAATAATGATTTTACCACCCAATACATTTCTAGGCATTTCTTCCTGAAACATACCTAGCTGTGGCTGAGTAAATATCCAGAGGGCGAGGTTACCTCCCTACCCGATAATGCATGAACTGGATCCACACAATGCAGATACATCCACTTAAGATGGGCTGGCTTAACATTTTAAACATTGCTTTCTGCTGAACTTTGAATACTCAGTCACAAAGAATATCTCCACTTGCATGCAAATTCAACCCAGTAGTTCTGAAGTTCTGCCTAAACTAGTTTAAAACATAACAGGATTTTCAAGTTTTGGCAATTCAACAGCACGGTTGCCCCCTTTTCTTTTTAAATTGGGGGGTAATCCATCTAGCATTTGACACCAAATGTTTCCAATCAGTTTCTTTAACACTTTCCTGGTTCGGCGATTATTTTAGGGTGGTTGTCCCCCCCCCCCCGATGCAGTTTATACTTAGAAGTTAAGTTCTCTACATCCCCAAACACTGAATTGTGGAAACAGGTGCTTCTAACAAAGCCAGAGGAGTTCGGCAGTGCTTTGACCCAACATAGCTATGTGCATTAGTAAGACACAGCACCCGCTGAGTTTCCTTCAGTTAATTAGAGAACCCGTATGGCAAGGAATAGCCTTGACTATAAATACTTCCTGAAAGATTCCTAACAGAGTCAAAGGAAATGAGGGGAAAATGAAATGCAGCTAAAGGGAAACTATTTCAGATGTTCCTCCTTTCAACAAGCTATGATTTTGAGGATACTGAGGCCTGGGTTACATTGTGCGAGATCTTTCAGAGAAACCAAAAGCTAGCGCAGAAATAATATGCACAAAATTAGGGCATTCGTTAAAATACTTCTTAATTCTATTGGTTTCCAATGGAAAGTCAGAAATAACTTTGAAGTGTTCATTGGGTGTACTCCTAGCTAAGTGTGCATTGGATTGAAGTCTCTTTCCTACTGATTTCGAAGCGTGAACTGCTTTCTTAAAATTTTCCCATTTACAATCAATGGGATGTTAAAGGAGATGTATTTTCTGTTTTCTGTATCCATATTCCTGTATACAAGCCAGAGGCAGGGAACCGTACTTTAGCCTAAAGCACACACACCCTTTCTGGGCAACAGGGAGGGACCCGAGCCAACAGTGGACATAGCAATGAATATAAATTTTAACTTTGTACATTAGCCTAGTTTCTACACATATTTCTTTCTATCCTCAGTTGAGGGAAGCAAGAGTTCAAGGACACATTCCATCCTGGCAAAAAACATCCAGGGAGGATATGAAGCAAGACTGGAGAAAGGTATTGCACAGGGCAAGAAGATAGCGAATGATAAATTATCCTTAAACTGCAACTTGGTCTCCCCACCCCCCCACCCCAAAAAAAATCAGATTGAATACGGCAAGTTAGAACTCTATAGATTTCCTTTTTCTCGTGCCAGTGATTTCCTACAGATCATTATTTCATGCCACATTCAAAAATACATCAAAATAAGTGATGTTTTTGATATAGCTGATCCTTTTCTTCAAATACTCCCCCCCCACCCCCAATGTATCCTGCTGAATGGCAAGGAGACAAGTTTGCAATTCCATAGTTTCCCCCAGTACTTCTGTGTGCAGCAGAGGCGTCTGCAAGTTTTGCACTGCCTGAAATGACAGCATGGGGCTTGAGTCTGCCCACTGCCTCCCCCTCAGGCAACCTACAGCTACCTATGTCACTACTGTGCAGGAAAACAGCTACCCCAGAACCCAGAGATTACCAAAGACTTGCAAGATATGCGTTTGCATAACATACTGGTTAAATAAAATGAGCTAAGGAGTCCCAGATACAATCATTACCTGATGCAGGCAACCATTTCTCAGCCTCAACCCTTCTTCCCATATATGCAATATAGGAATAATAATGCCAACCTACCTTACAGCTTCTTTGTATAACTGAGATGATTTATGTGCTACACAATGTTGGCCAAACTCAGAGTAGAGCCACTGAAATCAACGAGTCCACTGATTTCAACTGGTCTACTCTGAGTACAACTCAGCTGGATATGCCCCTATACGTTAAAATGCTTTGAGCACTGAGAAAAGGCATTATATAAAATACTAAATATAATTAACCAGGCAACTTGCTTTATTTGAAATCAATTTAGCACGCTTGCCCAGAAGAAAGAGTTCTCAAAGCAGTAAACAAGGTTGCTTCACTCAGTCGCTACTAAAACAGCAGCCAAAGCTTCCTCTACCACTCAAAAGAACATTTTTGCATATCAATAGACTCATCCTGTATCAACAAACCTTTAAAAGATAAATTGCAGCCAGGCTAAAGAAGAAAGGGATAGAAATATCGATATTGTGGAGTGCTGGAAGATATTTTTGTGCTTGGTTTTCTAAAATGTAAAAACATCCCAGGGAAAGAGTGGGGGAAAATACTAACTAAAATGAAGTAATTCTACCCAATATTCTATAACAACTTTCTGGTATATGTTCACTTTCTACACAGTTGAAAATCTTGACAATCTCTACACTGGCATAATGCCCGGTGCTTTTTTTATGGAGGGACGCAGGGGTACACATACCCCTAAACATTTTGTGAATCTTTGTACTTTTGTCCATTCACTGTATTTATTTTTCCCAATTTGAACTATAAAATGTTGATTTTCTGGGGTCAAAATGAGAGTACCCCTAAACATTTTTAAAGAAAAAAGCACTGATAATGCCAAACCATAGATTGTTCTCCTTTGACATGGTAAGTTATTATTTTTCAATACCAGCACCTTAGTTAAGGATTGGTCACAAAGCAGGATTTGAAACCATGGTTTCAGTTGAAATAAGAACATATTTGCATGTTAAAGTCAATTAAGGTAACTAATGCCATCCCCGCCCCCGCCAGGTGTTATGCCATACCAAACAAATGCCTGTAATCCCCCTGCCTCATTTTTGTAGTCTAAGATATGAAGCAGAAACATGTTTCTGAATCTTATGGTTGGACACAACTTTGTACAAACGAGCATTTTAAAAATTGGCTGTAGACGCTGATCACCACACGAAAACACACGCACAAGCCTGCTGCATGAAGAATTCATTTACCCAAAGTAATAGCAGAATTCATGCCCCTGTATATGCTGATGAATAGTAACATGAATGAATTGTGTATATTTATCTACCTACCTGCATCTAGCTGAGGGGTTTTCCTATGGCTGGAAAGGAAGAAGAATAAGCCTTCCTAAAGTCCCTGTCTGCTGAATTTCCTAAATAAAGATGAATGCCATCCCAATGTGTCCATCCCTCCAAAAAATTAGCCTCAGCTCTAGCAGTGAAAATGCCACAAGTCAATCGCACACTGGAGTATCTGCACCTAAATACACGCAAATGCTCACTTAAATGCTAGACAACCCCATAGCCGGGAGATGCACGGCTCTGCAGAGAAGGCAAAAAAATCAAGGATCTGGTTCCTATTTTGACACTGATCTGCTCTTTGACCTTCTTTGGTACATTTATAGCACCTGCTAAAATGTTCATGTGTTTCTGCTTTGTCCATCTTTAGAAATCTTTGATATCTAAAGGTAAAACAAAAAGCTATGTCTCTTATCCCCCACACCACTAATTACATGGTTACCAACTTCATTTAGATACTTTAAACAAACAAACAAATAACATGCAAAAAGATAGCTTTGTTTATTTGAAACTCCCCAAAGGTTTGCCCACACCCCAGAATAGCGAACAGCAGGCTTTTCTGCAAGGAAAAAGATTTGCTCCTCAACATGCAATGTTCTCGTTCCTTTCATTCGTACTTGTACTGAATTCTAATCTTGTAAAACTGAAAAGGTTTGCTAACTGAATATATTTTATTTAAAGACCTCCTGCTTCTTCCCAAGGCCAGCACAATACTTTTTGCAGCCTGACGCAGAGCTGCCATTGGCAACCTCCTGCAAGTCAAGGTACCTATGGCTGGTCAAGTTATTTTGACACCTATGGCAAAAAAAATCCCTTTTCCTCCTTGCTCTCTGGCAAAATATAATATTTTATACCACTCCAATCCATATCAAAATATGCAAGAATGCTACAACCCTCTCCACAATATTGCAATATTAGTGAGTAGCAGGGCTGTCCCAATACCTGAGGTGAACCACTGAATGACAACCCCTCCCCTGCAGGGAAGAAGGGGTTAGTGAAGAAGACGTACCATATTTTTTTGCTCTATAAGACTCATTTTTTCCCTCCCAAAATGTAAGGGGAAATGTGTGTGTGTCTTATGGAGCGAATGAAGGCTGCGCAGGTATCCCAGAAGCCAGAACAGCAAGAGGGATCGCTACTTTTGCTGCGCAATGATCCCTCTTGCTGTTCTGGCTTCTGGGATTCAGAATATTGTTTTCCTTGTTTTCCTCCTCCCAAAACTAGGTGCATCTTATGGTCTGGTGCATCTTATAGAGTGAAAAATACGGTACATCATGAACAAGGGGAGAATACACTGGTATCTCTGCCCCTGTAGATCATGCCCCCTGAGCTTGCCTCACTTTGCCTCATGGGTGGGCCGGCCCTGGTGAGTGGTAAGAATTAATAAAACATACTGTGTAATTGACATAGCTCAGTTTATTCTGAATATTTTGATTTTAGATTGGAAGACTAGCTGCTCTAACAATAGAACTCTTATTTTTGTTTTGTTTTTCTTTCGAGAGAAAATAGGTCAGCTATTCTCAGTTAGCTTTCTCAAATGCTTCTTTTTCTCTGAACAAAGCTCTCCTTCGGGATGTTTCCCAAATAAACCAAAATGAAATATGTTGAGGTTGGACTTTGTGATGTGAGCGTTCCATACACATAGAGCAAGCCCAACAGGTAAGCAAAGGTTAGACCCACTCCATACTTCATTGGAGCAAACCGAACTACACTTTCATTGCCAAATCACACTGAATAATGCTTACTGGACTCATTCATTATGCAATCAGTTCTTGGTATCTCCAAGGTGGGATCATTTTGAGCCAGATCTATAATGCCTACTTCCTGGCAACGCTACAGCAAAAAACCGTTGATGGTGGCAATGGGGAAAAGAATACCTGCACCATCTAAAATTAACCTGTTAAAAAACTGTGGTACATGTAACTTAAAAAAAAAAAGGCCCAGGACTTTAACCTTTCAGCTTATGGGTCACTGCTGAACTCAATAGTGAGCATACCATGAAATACGGACTTCATTAGATCCCAAAATGGGTAATATTAAACCTGGATATGTGACTGTTTATGAGTTCTTAGAAACATAGGAAGTTGCCTTATTCAGACTTGGGCTATTAATCTATATAGTTCAGTGTTGTCTACATCGACTGGCGATGGCTCTCCAGGGTTTCAGAAGAGGGTCTCCCCAGCTTCACATAGTGATGGAGGGGATTGGACTGAAACCTTATGAAAGCCTAAGGTTCCCTGGCACCCCGAGCCACTGCCCTTCTTCCAATATAGCACTGGCAGGAAGCTAATATGTTATAAAACACATTAAATTTATAGGAGCCCACAGCTTCTGATATATATATTTTTAAGGGTAGGCCTGTAATAGGTATGGGTTTGTTTCTGAGGATTCAACAAAGATGCTTATGCAGTAGAGAGTACAAAAGTTTCACCTCCTCAATTCCTAGTTCCCAACACAACCAAACAAGCGCCAAATGTTATATTTAATTACACCATGTGTTGTACTTTTAATAAAATAAAATAAAATCCCAGACCTACTTTTCATTATTATTTGATTCAGGTTTCACATTTTCAGCTATTTGATCCAGTGACGGTTTGCTTAGCTGTGTACTGTCAAACCACCTTAAAATTTAGAAGGTGATTAGATGTTTTACTGCAACAGATGTGCAGCCTTCTGGGGTTCTGTGCTTTTCTTTTCCAAATGTAACATCATCTTGCAAAATCAGCAGGAATGATTATCGCAGTACAACCAAATTTAATGGCAAAGGCAAACAAAGATCACTTACTACTGCAACTAGCATGTATAGCTTTGTACAAATGCTCTTAAAACGATTCCTTTACAATCTACTCATGTAAGTCTGAATTGCTTCAAGTGCCAACATCAGTAATGTGTGCTTGATTGCCGAGAATCAGCTCGGAATAAATGAACCATAAACATGCACAGGCAAAAATATAAATAGAATTTCCTACCCGTAGGAGGGACTGAGATTCATCCTTCGCCTTGTTATCACCAGATCCAGGATATGGCTGAGGGAGTGGTCCAGCTTTCTCTCCGCTTCCTTGGGGCACCCCTTGCAGGAACCCCTTGGTCTCGACAGGCAAGCCATAAACAGGCCGTGCAAGATGGGCAGCTTCTACGTTTGGACTATCCCTTAAGGGCTTTGGCTGCTCTTGGCCCACAGACACTGTGGTCAGAAGGCCCAAGCTTGTTTGGGTAAAGGAAGGGCTCCCCCTCAAAATGTCCACTCCTCTCCAAGGTGCACCACGGTGATCGTCACTGGACCCATCAGGCCAACATTTCTCCTTCAGTACTTCCTTCTCGTCCAGCTTTTCCCTCTTCACTATACTTTCAGAGACGGGCTCTCCCAGTTTGGGGTCTGCACTGATCAGGCTATAGACCTTTAGGTCAATTTTGGGCTCTTCCTTGAGAGCAGCAGTCACCCCATGGCTATCTTCCCCATTGGCTGTGGTGATGTCCACCTCTTGGCAGTGCACAGTGTTGAAGTGCTCCAGTAGGGTTTGAGTATCAACAGCTGTAAAGCTGCACTGACGGCATTTGTAACAGTTATGGACTCTCCTGATAAGAGAGAGAAATGAAAGCAAAATTAATATTGCATAGCCTACATCCGTTTATTTCCCCAAAGACGCCAAAAATGCATAGAAACAAATATTTCCTGTTCCAGTAGCTTTTAACCATTCCAGCACTAGGTTCCACCTTTAAACCCAACATGCAAAATCGTATCTACTCTTCATTATTTATCTTCCTTATATATCTACCATTATTCTGTTCTAGGTCTGTTCTTCACTCTATGTCTCCTTTCCATCTCCTTCCCTAATCCTATGCAGGCACTATTGGTCCCATACTGACAAAATGCAAGAGCAAGAAAGGGGGCCTGCCCTCAATGTCACATGTTGCTTTCCAGATGTCTCCCCATACACTGCAAACATCTGTAGTGAGTGACCTTCAAGTGTATAGTTACATGTGTGAATTACAATCCGAGTGATCTGGAAGCACGAATGACCAGGGTTCCAATTCTCAAGGCAAGTCTTCATGTGCAAAGTCCCACTCCTCACAGATATTTGCACTGTACAAAAAGGCACTGGGACAGGATCCAGCAATGTGAGGACCAAGGCTAAAGTCTTGAAAATAATACTAATAATACTAACACTAACAACAACAACAATAATAAAGTGTGAATTAAATTTCTATTGATAAACAGGAAAAATGACAACAGGTAATACAAGCTTTGAAAAGAAACCATCTGTATTTAGAACGTACCGTGGAATAAAAAAAAATCAACACTTAATTTAAAACTGCTGCAAATTGAGGAGAACTAAATTAGTCTCTGCTTCTCACTATGTGAGACTTGTGGCATGACTAGCCTACATTTATTTTGGGGGAAAAGCTTTAACGGACTAAACTACAAAAGCTTAGACCAGAGGTAGTCAACATCGCCCCCTCCAAATATTGCTAGTCTACAATCCCCCTCAGCCTCAATTTGCATGGCCAATGGTCAGGAATCATGGGAAGCTGGGAACCAAAAACATATCTAGGGTACCATATAAGCTACCCTGGTTAATGGCAGAAGGTTTTTTTAGTCTTTAAGGTGCCACAAAACTGTTGTAGCCACGTGCTAGCATAGCTACCCCTCTAGAGATTCTATTATTTCAGTCCATCTCTGCCACTTCCCGAAATCTCAGTACCAAGGTTCTTTTTTAGATGAAGAGTTAAAAACGCAGCATATGAAGAACCTAATATCACAAAATTTAGTTGTATAGATTTATAATAATTTGTGGTCAGAACATACTAATTGAGAGAGACATCAGAAAGCAATGCAGTGACAGCAGAAGCCACATCTGGCAGAAGCTTGCAGGGTCTAATTCATGGGTAGGCAAACTAAGGCCCGGGGGCAGGATCCAGCCCAATCGCCTTCCAAATCCGGCCCGCGGATGGTCCGGGAATCAGCATGTTTTTACACGAGTAGAATGTGCTGTTTTATTTAAAATGCATTTCTGGGTTATTTGTGAGGCCTGCCTGGTGCTTTTACATGAGTAGAATGTGTGCTTTTATTTAAAATGCATCTCTGGGTTATTTGAGGGGCATAGGAATTCATTCATTTTCCCCCCTTCAAAATATAGTCCGGGCCCCCCACAACGACTGAGGGACATTGGACCGGCCCCCTGCTGAAAAAGTTTGCTGACCCCTGATTTATAAACCTAGCATCCCAATGTCCCCTGCAACTCGTTTCCCACTCACTCCCAGTGATAGACACCCCTATCTCCATGCTCTATGTACAGTTTTAGACTGGTACTAAATTAACTGCTAAGGGTGTGCTCTACCTCCACTCTCACAGAGAACATGTGCACTATATTCTACCTTCACTGTCTGAGACAGTATGATTCTAAATACCATTTCCTGGGAATCACAAATTGTGAAAATGCTGCTGCACTCAGGCATCTGGTTGGCCAGTGTGAGAGCAGTGCAGGACGAGATGAGTCTCTGGATTGATCCAGCAGACATTTCTTAGGTTCTTAAGTTACCTGTTCTGCCCCTGACACCTGTTATGGGCTTTTGTTGTTATTTGCTGGTTTAATTAAATGTGTTTGAAGTCTTATCGGAGCAGCTATAAAAAGGTGTTCACATCAGCAATGGAAATAGCGAGCTTTGGAAACCAAAAATAGTTCTATTTTTTAACAAATGGCTGTTAGAACTCATGGGAATTGTGCAAAATTATGGAACCTCCCTTGTTTTATTACCATATGTGTACATAGGTAAAAACTGGATGCATATCATGAAAACTGGAAACCAATGTTTATTTTTGTTGGATTTTTTCCCACAGGAATACAGTGAAACCTTGGTTCCCAAACGCCTCCGTTATCATATGTTTCGGCTCCCAAACACCAAAAACCCGGACGTAAATGCTCCAGTTTTTTAACATTTTTTGGAACCCGAACGTCCGACGCAGCTTCCGCTTGAGTGCAAGAAGCCACACCTCGGTTATCAAACGTTTCGGAAGTCAAACGGTCTTCCAGAACAGATTACGTTCGGCAACCGAGGTTTGACTGTAATACTTCAAAATAATTGTCTTTATTGTGATTCAATTTATTTTGCAACTACAGGGTTTGGATTTAATGATAAAATGGCAAACAGATTGTGAACCTGTGATATACACGTAATTTGCTGCATGGAGTTTCACTTAAATTGTCCAATTGTATTTGATAACTTTGCTTCCTTCAACAATATATGGTTCATTAAAAACAAATCAGAGCACAGGGAGCTATTGGAACTAAAACTGATTAATTCAAATGCAATTGCTTTGTGCAGGAAACAAATAGTATTTTTTCTTTTATGGAAATTATCAAGGTTTTTATTTAAGAGACTTGTCTTTTTAAAAGGAAGAGACCAGATTATGTGGTAGAGTATTACACGGTGCTGTGAAATGTGGGGCAGGGGTGGGGGTTGAGAGAAACTTGGATCAATCATAAAACTTCAACTAGGAAAGCAGGGGAATTACCTAATATGCAATCTCCAGTACAGGCAATATAAGTGTCTTATATACCTTAGAATAACACACATGCCTATTTTCATTCAAGCAGACCATGCAAAGTACTGTATTACTGAACTATGTAAAACATATGTTCCCACATTGGAACAATATGTTGCCAATTTCCTGTGTATGCCATAGTAACAGAACACGTTTTATGAGCTAACATGATACTGTTTTATTAGCATTACAGTAGCACACAGACTTCCCAGTCAGGATCAGGACCCCGGAGTGAGAGGATTTGTAATAAAATGGATTTACTTTTTTTTTCTTTCCAAAAAAGGCTTTGTCCTGTACCAAAACATCCACAAGTCTGCAACCAAATCCTTATTCCAAAAAATGCACATGCAGAAACACATCTTATGTATTGGAGTTCAACAATACTAAGGGATGTGTACGCCATAGAACAATTTTCCTATGCAAGGATCATATCTGGATAAGGAAATATTGTTACTAAACAAGCACATGAATTCACAATGCATACAATTTTGCCACAAATACAGTGCAGTTTCAACAGCTTTCCCAAACTGCGTACTTAAAATGGCAAAATACATGTGAATGTGTGTACATATGTGCTTTCTCCCATACATAAATTTTTGCAGGAAAAAATGCCACATATAAAGCAAACCAAATTAAGTGGACTGGGAGAGTAGAGTAAATGAGCCCTGGACTTTGTTATACAGGACCAAACACTTGTAAGAAATGTGTTATTGCCATAGCAACACTAGTTGCTGGAAAAATGAATGAGGAAATCTAGTCCAACTAAAGCCAGTGGCTAGGCTCCTACTGTCTTCATTAAGAACTGCATTTGGCTCACAAGCACACCCATCCTTTTAACAAGAGCTGATCCTTTTCCTCCTGTATATTATAATATACTAGGGAGTTTTTAGATAGTGCAAACTGAAAGTAGATGAGGCATGCCAAGATGCAGTTCACATCCTGGAAAGGAAGCTCAGATAGTGTCATAGCAGGAAAGGCAGGAAACCTACCAGAAGGCAGGTCTGGAAGTAAGGAAATAGGCAGACAGGCAATAAGGAAGAGTCTGGAAGAAATGCGCTGAAAGCTTTCCATAGCAATAATTTGCTCAGCAACCTCTGCAACTTAATAGCAGGCAAAGACATTGGATTGGCTCTCTGGGATCACAAGATTTCAATATCTGGAATGTTGTAATCAAGGACCAAAGTAGCTAATGTAGTAGAGTCTAGGTGTTTGGGACTACAACTCCCATTATCTTTAAAAAATGGTTATCTGGGGCTGTAGTCTTTATCTAAACTGCTACATCAAATCCATGTTTGACCACGCTGCACTGGCTACCCTTGGTTTAGAAAAGCTGCATAGTGGTTTGAACTATAGGGTTTGCCCCCCCAAAAAGCTCAATTGTCCTAAACTGCCAGAGGTTTGCTACTGTAAAGAGGGTGCCTAATGATACAGGAAGCAGGAAGTTGGTGCTGTGTCTGCTGAGCTCCTGGTTTGTGTCTTGCTCCATCCAGCCAAAAATGTGTGCCTCAAATTACCCCTTTCTCTAGACCTGATCTTAGGGCAAAATTAGGACATTTATGAAAAAAAGGTGGATATTCATACACCAATTAGACAGTGCAAATTCTTTCTGGTGTAAGGTTTTGTCTACATATTAAAGTAGTATAAATTATAATAATTCCAAACAAATGAATTGTGTGAGAGGCTAGCATTATCCATTTGCAGAGATCTACAACATTACAGTTCCTAGGATTCTGTGAAGAGCACAATGACGATTAAGCATTTTTTGAATCAGTTAAGATTTGCAATATGGATTATACCAGATTTCACAGGTTTCATTTAATGTATGAAAGCCTTAGAAAAACTGGAAGGTGACCTAAATATTTTGATTTAAATCAAACACCTAAATTGAAAACATCAGAACCCGCAATAATTTGTTACAGTACATTGACTTCAGTCTTTGGTTCAACATTAACACCCCAAATTTAATATAAATTAGGGCAAAAATGCTATTCACAGAATCAGCAATACACACCCAATAGGCATTTATTTCCTGTTGAAAATAGCCATGGAACCTACATCAGGACCAAAGTGGGTGTCAAAGGGCTAAAGCTCCACATTAGGATGCCAATTCAGATCACCCCCACAAAAATCTGGAATTTGTTTTTATAATTCATAAAATTATTAATTTAACAAATGGTATGTCATATACCTAGGCCCTTACTGATTGAGTGTGGAGAGAGAAAAGAGACTTGGTAAAATGCAAAAGTTTGATGAATTTAATTGAAGAAATATGGAAGAAAGAAACAAAGCAGGGTGTTTTTTTTACACACACACCAGTAAACTGATAAAGGCAGCAGGACATTTATGTAAATTTTACTCTCCTTTTTTAAGTTTTCTAAATATTAAAGATGAAAGAATAAATAGGATTTAAACCAGATTTTAATCAGAACCACATCTGGGATTTTTGTAAACAATCTACATCAAGTTAAGCAATACAGGAGAACTACTTTCTCAATATGCTATTTAGTATTGATAAAATTGTGTGTGCCTTCATTGCTTTCTTTCTGTCATGATTGAACTTACTCAAAATATGACTTGCACCAAGATACTGTTACATGATGCAAGTCCCAGGTTCAGTCATCAAACTCCTGATTTTCCTTGTGACGTTTAGGTGATCAGAGCATTTTGTGGACTCAGGTACTCCATCCCCTTCCCTACCACTCTCCTGTACAAATTCCCCCTGCCTCCATAAGTGTGCTTTAGCCACATGTAGCTTTTTATGTTTGCATTGCAGAAAACCAGGGTTAATCAGGTTTTTTAATTCCTTGTTTTAAACACTGATTCCAGGCCCGGTTACTGTTCCCATTAAACATGGTTAGCAACAATGCAGATGGAACCCACTTCTTCTTCTTCTTCTTCCTATTATTATTATGAAGTGGCAAAACTAGGCAGGTTGCTTGAGAGGGAGCAGTTAGGAAGAGAAAGAAGGTTGTTGCCAAGTTGTAGTAAGAACAAGTGCTACTTCTGAAAAGGTCCATAGAGAATTGTCTACTCAGGGCAGCAGTTTCATTTTCTAACTGTTCTTGCTTTGTGCTGCTGTAGTTTGGCAAACTATTTTGAGTAAGGCATCAAAACTATCCAGGATTAAGCCAGAATGCTGGGCTCAGATGTAATGGCAAATGTTTCTTAAAACACACCAAGATTTGTAAGCCAACAATAAACCATGGTTTGTTGTAATGAACTAAACCATGGTTGGTTGCTCAGAGTGGGTTTGGACATTCAGGCAAGCCACAAGAAGGCTAAACAATGGCTTAGCATTCCATATGAATGCAGCCTGCACCTTGATGATTTATACTAAAGGAACCATTTTCAAGAGGCTCACTTGGACAAATGTTTAACAATCCCAGATGCCCTGGGCTGTATTCAGTGCTGCAGACTGTGCTCATTCAGTGCTCATGCAACAGATTTCTGTGTGTGCAACGAAGCTTCCCTTCCTCTCCCGTCCCAACCAACCCTCTCATAAACCCACAAAATCAGATTGGAAGAGGGGGCGGGGCTGGAGCAGATAGGAGGGGATATAAGGAAAGAGAGGAAATGGAAATCTTGTTCCACAAGCAGGACTCTGTCCACACAGTGTTGGTATAACCTGGTGTCACAGACATACTATTCAAATTAACGATTAAAAATGAAATTGTGAACTGATTATAATACATTTAACCCAGTTTAACATTTTTAAAGCTTTATCTTAAAACCAAAGTTTTAAAGCTGACAAGCTTGTATATAGAGAAATATTATATTTTGCAGAATCTGATATAAACTTTTTTAAAAAATTAATAAAAAATATAGTAAAAAGGAATAGAAAGAACAATGAAAACTTTGATCATATACGGTATATTTTACAGAGCAACCATCTAAAAAAAGAGATCATATGGGTTTTTTGGGGTAAAGTATACGTAAATATATATACAGAATAAATGCTGGGTTGTTGTGCCAGAAGGTTTGTAGAATTCTAGCCAAGATTTTTTGAAGCTCAAGAGCCTAATTTTAGGTTCCCAAAAGCATATTTAGTCACCTAAATAAGTGGTGTGATTTTTTTCCAACAGTATTATGTACCATTGACGTCAACGGGAACTATATGACACTCGGTTCTTTTGAAAACTAGGCCAATAATCAAAAGGTCTAAATATAAAAATCCACTTTGGGGAATAAAAAACTATTATCTTTTCCTGGGAAGGGACATCTTAATTTAAGCAGACAAAAACATCGGCTAAAGCTTTCTCTGCAGAAGAGTATTCTCAGTCACCTGAAAGATCTTAAGACTTAAGAAAGGCCGTTCAAAGTGTGGTCAAAGTGCTGTGTAGTCAAGTTTTCCAATATGGCCCAGAGCTGCACTAATAAAAATAAATTATAATACCACCTAAGACACAGAAACAACTTTTCATCTTCAAAGCTGTTTACAATTGTTAACCAATTAATCCTAACAGCACCCCTACGGCCCGCTTGCATCGTAAGGGGGTGATACATGCTGGAGCCTGTAACTTGTGTGGGCCACAGCTGTTAGTTACATATGAGTAACAGGCGCCATTAATTTATGGGCTCCTCAGATCTAGTCAATACAGCTGACAGTTGAGCAATGTCCAGGTACTTTCCTCTTTTATCTCAACTGAATGGCTCTATTATAGTGTAGGTCCCTCCTTTTTCATTTCATGAAGCCTATTCAGTGTGTTCTCAAGATGCCCACGTTTCGTTTTCTGTAGCACAGGGGTAAACAACGTGCCGCTCTCCAGATGTTGCTGGAGGGCAAATCTTGTCTCTCAGGCTTACTCACAAAATGGCTTGAGATGATGGCACTTAAGGCAAGGCCTCTGAAGCTGATCCTAGAGCCTGGCCAGATCTATACTGGATGAAGCAGTGCTTTAGGTAATCAGGATTAGCAGATCTGGGGAATACAGGGGCTATTCCATTTCTTTCTGAAGTTTTTCTTCTTCCATGAGGCTCTTACGTTTTAAGAAAATAGTTGCTTCCTTCACTTTCATAGACTTATGGGTTAACTAGAGTATTCTACAAGTTGTCCTTTTCTGATATGAAAATTGTGCTACATCAAAGGTAGTCAATGTAGTGCTCTCTAGATCATGGGTAGGCGAACTAAGGCCCGGGGGCCGGATCCATCCTGCGGACATGTTTTTACATGAGTAGAATGTGTCCTTTTATTTAAAATGCACCTCTGGGTTATTTGTGGGGCATAGGAATTCGTTCATTTTTCTTTTCAAAATATAGTCCGGTCTCCCACAAGGTCTGAGGGACAGTGGACCGGCCCCCTGTTGAAAAAGTTTGCTGACCCCTGCTCTAGATGCTGTCGGATTACAAGTCCCATCATTGCTGACCATTGGCCAGAGTGGCTGAGGCTGATGAGAGCTGCAATCCAACAATCACTAGAGGGCACCACAATGGCTACCCTTGCCCTTGGCCATCATATTTGAGGGCAGTAGCTCTTGAGAACTAGCCTACAGTGCAAACACTCCCGGCTTGCAGCTCCTTGCGTCTTCTCACCCGAAAGGGAGGAGAGAGAAATTACACAAATAGAGGCCTCGAATCAGCTGTTACCTTATTTCCACATGGAAGGGCATGAATGCTCGCAATTGTCTGAAGGGATCAAAAGCTGGATAAGCATCTGAACGGGCCCTATGTGTAGGTAAGCTCCCATATTTAAACCTTAAGCTCCCACATTTAAACCTTAATGCTAAATAGCACACGCAATCACTTTTTTTTTACCTGTAGTGTCGAGAAATCTCCTCTTCTACCTGAGTGACAAAGTCACATTTGGTGCACGTGTGGTCTTTGCTTTCTTTGACACTCAGCAGCCCATCCAACCCTTGCGGGGCATTAGCTTCTTGCTTGACTTCAGTCGCCTGGGCTTCATGTGTGGTTTCATAGTGAAGCAGGAGAACGTCTACATCGGGGGTGGAGAAAGAGCACTGGTGACACTGGTGCTTGACTCTGGAGCCTCCTGGCATCCCAGGGGACAAGTGCAAGAGCAAGAGAGCACAGTGGGAACAATTACTTTTCCTGCAAGCAAAAGGATAAGTAATTTCTCCAAGGTGCTTTTCTGGACTACAGAGGCCTCGGGGACAAAACTGACAGTGCTTAATGGTACACTTGTGAATGTTGTGTAGCTGCTGATAATGACGAAGAAGAGGCCCCACCACTATTACATCTGGGCCATGGCTCTTAGAGTATCTAAAATCACAAAACTGACAATTGTAGCTTGTCACCATGTTGTCCTCCACTCCTGAGCTGGAAAAGTCTTTCTTTTTGGCCACGCTAGAGCCCTTCTCAGTCTTTGCTGCTAACTCTCCATCTGAATTTTTGGCTAAGTCATTATGATTAATGACCGACCCCCTTGAGAGCTTGTCATTCCGATCTGGGTGAGGGCCCCCTGCCTGGCTCCCCCCATGGTGCTTGCTGTAATGTTCTAACAGTTTCAGCGAGCTGGATGATTCACAACTAAAGCTGCAGAATTTGCACCAGTAGTAACTGGAGGCATCCGTACCGTTTTGTCTTGAGGATTCGAGAGGTTTGATGGGAACTGAGTAACCAACTGGAGTGTCATCTCCTGCTTTTATGGTGATCTTGTCTTGCCACTTCCCCAAATCTGCAGCCTCACATGATCGAACAGTAGGACTGGATTTGCTCGAGTTTCTGTCTGAGGCTTTGCTGGATTCAGAGGCAGGAACGGTGGATTTTATCTTGTTTGGGTGGGTCTGCAAGAAGTGTTGCTCCAGTTCTGTCGATGAATTGCCCATGTAGGTGAAATTGCAGAACTTGCAGCGGAAATACTTGGTGTTCCCCTGGCAATCTGGAGTTTTGCGTCCAATGCCAATAAAGGTCCCACCTAAAGTCACCTATGAAAGATGAAAAGGAGAACGTTCATTAACCATTGCGTGTTTTTTGTTTCCTAGGAAGGATACAAAAAGAGGAAAAAGCCAAAGTAATAGTTAAGAATATTAATCTGTGCATACTGTATTACAAATCACTGTGAAACACGCACGCACAAAATTCATGTTGTTCTTTCATCCCCAAATTACAGTTACCACTTACTAGGCAAGCCTAGGCAGATGTCTGAGATAACACTTGCATGGAATAACATTTTTATTGAATAAGTTGGTGCTGCCTTAAGTGCATCTGTTCAAGCGAGGGGGGAAATAGCAGGGGGCAAAGGAAGGAATACTTAAGAGTGGTGGACTGGAACCTGGAAAACCAGGCTTCAAATACCCACTTGGCCATGAAGCGCACTGGGTGGGTGCAGTCAGTCTCTGAGCCTGCAGGGTTACTAATGAGGATAAAGAGGAATGAGGGGAGAATCATGTATACCACCCTGTAGCAATATTAAATCATGCTAGAATAATATAAGAAACTTAGCAGCTTAATATCATAAAATAGCCTGCTGGTTCAGTGTCCATCTGGGCCAGCATCCTGCTCTTGCAGTAGCCAACTAAATGCCCATGGGAAGACTGACAACAGGACCTGCAGGACCCCTTGCGAGTCCCATCAACTGGCATTAAGGCATACTTCCTGTGACAGCAGAGGCAAAACATAGCCTTATCCCCCCATGAATTTGTCTATTACTCATTCAAAGCCATCCAAGTTGGCGGCCATCACTGCATCTTGCAGGAATGAATTCTAGAGCTTATCTACGCAGTGCAAAGTGACCAGGAAACAAAGCATGAGAAGTAGATGTGTGAAGAGCCGTCACTCCTAGTGTCTCATGGACTGGATTTACCAGGAAGCACTGAGAAGCAGAGCATGGATGAAAGCACAAGAGATTGAAGGCAGTCAGCAAGGCGTATCGCCAAGATGGTTACATGAGTAGCCAGCTGCACTAGGAGCTTTATTAACCCCCAAAGTAATGGAAATAAAATATTTTGCCAAAACACCAACCCCAGTTATCTCAACACTAGCCTTTAGTTTCCTTTTGTGCCTCTGCATAAAGTGTGGCCAGCATCAAACTACACACTTGTCAACTAGGTTTGGTCCTTTTGCTAGACTACGCTGTGCTGAAGGGTAGGCCTGAAAAGAGGTGTTTTGAAGGGTATAAAAAGTATGTTTTGCTCATTGGCTGCTGAATTGATGTCTACATTTACCCTTTGATATACACATGTCACAAAAGTGAGGTGGCTCAAGTCAAATCCCTAGTAAGAGAGACTCTGGCAGAAGCTATCTCCAGCCCACTGGAAAGAAGCTAAAACTAATTTCAGTCTACAGAGAATGCTACACAAGGTGTGTTCAAGGACTAGGTTTTCTTAATGTAGAGTTCCCTCAAGAAAGTCACAACACAGCAAAAGCACAGAAGGAAAGGACAAAGAACTTTTCCGAGGTCCAGAAATCATGACATCTCTAAGAACGCATTGCTTCATACTTAAGCCTCAAGTGTTCTTATGATCTGATGATCATGTATCATGGAAGGAAAGGAGCACGGCTTCTTCAGGCTTCTGTTAATAAACTCTTACACTTTCATACCAAATTGTCCAGCCCTTCCCATGAGTCTGCCACAGCTGCCTTGTGACACTGGAACAGCCCTTGCTGCTTCTTGACATCTAAACTGCAATCCTCCAATGTCTATTAATCAGAAAATCCTATTCTCATCAATGGGAAAATACTCACAGTAGGATTATAGCCTGTTTAGAAAGCCAAAGGGGAGGAAGAAAGTGTGAATGGAAAGTGAGAAAGAGAAGCTGGCTTCATAACTACAATGTCATCATTGCTTTACTTCTTGTGCTGAGACTGTGAAAATGTGCATGCTATCCATATTTCAGAAATTAATCCTTCAGAAACACTCTATACACACTGGAATCCACCCACCAGCCTACTCCAGTTTTCTCCTTAATAACTACACTCATAACGGGAGGCTGGGATTCAGCAATGTACCTCTTTGGATTTTGATCCCTTACCGAAAGACTATAAATTTTCAGCAAACACTCTGTAATGGAAGAACAGATTTTAATTTCCCCAACTGCAAAGTAAATTACTACTTTTCTGGGTGATTCTCTCATACTACATTAGGCAAATAAAGATATGCTCCCCCACCCCTTTGACAGCTGTGCCACAAAGGAGCCACGTGATCCCTGTTCATTACAGAACTGCACCATACGGAAAGATTCAAATGCATGAAGAGCATGCAATGTAAACATTTTAAAATGCATATAATATAAACGCCTTTTAGCTATTTAGCTGGAGAAAAGACGGCACTTCTTATGCTGCAGAGCTAAGCAGAGCTCGTGTGGTGAGTCAATAAATTGCTAAATGGCATTGCAAAAAAATGAGTTGATTTTGGCCCTCTCTATTTAAGTAAACACGATTTCCAAAAGACTGGTTAAGACTCCTTTTTTCCATTGTGAAGTTAATAAAGGCATCCTAAATAATGGCTAGAAACAATCACTGGGAATGGAATAAACCAGGTGCCAGGGAGCCTGGACTCTTAAAAATAGGAAGCTGGCGCCAAGGGATTTAAATAATTCCGGGTGCCTAAATATTTGGTGGCTGGCTCCTTGGAATTTATATTATTTACTCACCCTTTGCTACTGCTCAATCCAAAGTCAGGTGCCACTAGGAAACCTGGAAACACTAATAGGATGCGAGAGCAGTAAGTAGTTTATGCAGAGACACTCGTGCCATACCAAAATCCTTCAGGTCCTAGATAACAGATAGTCTATGCCATGCCAGTGAACACCACAAAGTCTTCAGATCTGCATTATGCACTTAGTCTTAGCAACCTGTTACTGAGGGAGGTTGCATTAGGCTAGTCCTCTTTGGCGAATACTTTCCCACCAACCAGCCAGTCAACAGGTTTGCCTGGCTACTCCAGATATTTGGAGAAGTTAAAAGTGAGATTTTCCAAGATCCAGCAAAAACTTTGAGCTGGCAGTGATGTTAGTCCTACTGAAATTGCCTTTGACAAAATAAGATTCTGATCTATTTTGTCCCCTATACCAAAGGATTCAGGTGAACGATAATGTAGCCACTATCTCACTGTACACTTTTCATAACCCTGTGAGATGGCCGCACCTAGAGAGGGTGACTTTTCTTTTATTATGTGCCATTTACTTATTAACATTCACATACCACTCTATAAACCAGACATCTCAGCTCAAGTTTCCAACCAAAATGCTCCCTTTTTGAAATTTAGAGGAAAGAGCATTTTCACTGATTTCTAAGTTAGTACAAACGTTTGTTGTGCTGCTCTACATTTAGATAAGTGCTGCCTTTTCCTGCAAACACCACCCTGAGAAACATTTGATCTGCCTAAAGACACATTTACAAGAGAAAAAGAAACAGATCAGAAATGCTGTGGCTCTATGCCATTCAAGAAACCCTGGAAATTAGCTTTGAAGGCTTCTAGAACACTGCTTTAAAATACAGTGGTACCTCAAGTTACAAACGCCTCAGTTTACAAACGCTTCAGCTTACAAACTCCGCTAACCTGGAAGAGTTACCTTGAGTTGAGAACTTTGCCCCAGGGTGAGAACGGAAATTGTGTGCCGACGGCACAGCGGCAGCAAGAGGCCCCATTAGCGAAAGCATGCCTCTAGTTAAGAATAGTTTCAGGTTAAGAACGGACCTCCGGAACGAATTAAGTTCATAACTAGAGGTACCACTGGATTTTTGGAGAGGAGGGGCTGGGAACAGCAAATCCTGGTAGCTAAACTACCTTAAAACTAGCTTAAAGTTAGTAGTGCAAATCTTCCCTAACTTACAGTAGCAGCTGCTGGCATTCTAGGCTAGTGATTGGGAAACAAAGCAAGTTCAGTACTGAGTTGCCAGTCAAGCAGGTATGAATTGTCTATGAGCTGCTTAAAAAGGTAAAGGGACCCCTGACCATTAGGTCCAGTCGTGGGCGACTCTGGGGTTGTGGTGCTCATGTCGCTTTATTGGCCGAGGGAGCCGGTGTACAGCTTCCAGGTCATGTGGCCAGCATGACTAAGCCGCTTCTGGCGAACCAGAGCAGCACACAGAAACGCCGTTTACCTTCCCGCCGGAGTGGTACCTATTTATCTACTTGCACTTTGACGTGCTTTCGAACTGCTAGGTTGGCAGGAGCAGGAACCGAGCAACAGGAGCTCACCCCTTCGCAGGGATTCAAACCTCCGACCTTCTGATCGGCAAGTCCTAGGCTCTGTGGTTTAACCCACAGCACCACCCGCGTCCCATGAGCTGCATAGTTCTACTTCAATAACTAGTTTCTCAAAATGAAGTGCTAGGCCATAGTCTTAGGATTTATAGCCAAGTGGAACCCTTTCAGTCCCCTTGTGCCAGCAAAATTGCCAGCAGAACTGCCGTTGCCTCATTGTAACAGAGATGAAGGCAGAAAAGTCCCTCTTCTTGAAAGTGGCACAGAGAGTAAGACGCTTGAGCCTGATTGCCAAAGGCTCTAGCTCAGGCATCCCCAACCTTCGGCCCTCCAGGTGTTTTCGACTACAATTCCCATCATCCCTGACCACTGGTACTGTTAGCTAGGGATCATGGGAGTTGTAGTCCCAAAACAGCTGGAGATCCAAGTTTGGGAAACCCTGCTCTGGCTCAATATCCACACATCACCAAGCCCTAGGAGGTGAACAACTGAATGATTATTCTCGGTAGGATTTCATTCTCTTCTTTCTTCACTTCAAATCTAGTTCGCTGTAATGATAGTTGATCAACAAGAATCACCAAGTTAGTGGGCAATTTGCAGCTGTGTCCACAAGCTGCAATTACCAACTATGGTGTGGTCAAAAGGGCAATAAAGAAAGCAAATGACAATGTAAAACTATGGAGTATTCCACAGAGCTATAGGACCCTGAAATAGTGGCCTCTCTTACACACTCTGAAGCCGCCTTCAAAACAAAGAACTTTTAGTCTTAGGGTGATGCCACACATACAAAAAAATGTCTGTATGTACCCGAATATAATTTTTGACCTTAATTTCATTGTGAATAACCCTGTAAAGAACAAAAATGAAACAATGTGTGATTTGCTTTTGGTTTTTTTTAGATTGTACCTGAGGCTGTTAATGTCTTTCAATATAAAGAGTGCGATTTTTCTGTTTGCTTTGGTTTTTTGTTTTCATTTGCCTACATCGAAATTTGCTTTGAAAGTGAATGAATGAATTTATTATTACGGTCACCGACCAGTTCCAGCCCACATACAATATCAAGGAAGTCATAAAACACGATAGGGATACATTTGAATTTGCAATTAGGTATAACAGGGACAATACAGTGGTACCTCAGGTTTAGTACTCGTTCCGGAGGTCTGTTCTTAACCTGAAATTGTTCTTAACCTGAAGCACCACTTTAGCTAATGGGGCCTCCCGCTGCCGCTGTGCCGCCGGAGCACAATTTCTGTTCTCATCCTGAAGCAAAGTTCTTAACCTGAAGCACTATTTCTGGGTTAGCGGAGTCTGTAACCTGAAGCGTATGTATCCTGAAGCGTATGTAACCTGAGGTACCACTGTATAGATATAGCAACAATTAAAAATATATAAATTAAAACATAGTCACTAAAATATAACCTAAAATTATCATTTAAGGCCTTAATTATTATGATAGCACAGCTTGCTTTGAAAGTGTATGATCACTTATTGTCCCACAAGACATTAGTGGAAATTATATGTACCCTTGCAGGGGTTTGGCACATTATGCCTCCCATCCATCTTCACTTCTGATCAGTGAGTCTTGATTGTAACTCAGAGGGCACATTGACTGGAGCAACATCATATCTTTACCTCTTAATATCCTTCCAATCCTCAACATAGGATGAGTAAATCTTCCATTGCCCCGCCCCCTTGAGGTATTGGCTAAGGTAGGAATGGGGAACCTGCGCCCCTCAAGTGATGGCATGGCCAATGGTCAGGATGATGTGAGTTGTATTTCAACAACATCTGAAGGATCTCAGTTTCCTCGTTCTTGAGCTAAAGGTAGATCCTCATTGCTATTTTTGACTTCTGATTGCCAGTGTGTTCAGGCTCCACTTAGAATCAGGACTGTGGAAATAATGCAACATGCATTGTGAACAAAAGCCAATGTAAACCCAGTTATTCCTAATGAAACTTTCACTTTTCTCCATTTGGCAAGAGGATAATTCCACAAAGAATAGTGAAATTGCAAGAGTCAAGACCTAACACTTCTAGAGACTTAGGACCCTGTAATGGCTGAAAAAGCTTATTCAATGTACAGCATCATATCCAAATGGCTATGACTGCTTCCCATCACTACATCTGGGGAGGGGGCACTTGTATTGTGAAAAGCAAAGGACAATAAACTTGTGCATCTAGTTGTGATTGACCAGACGCATTTCTATTGTCTGTCAAAGCATGCACTTGCATTGTTTTTGTATTTTCATTGGAGTCTGACAAATATGTCAGCTGTCAAAAAAACCCCAAGTCATTCTCAAGTGACAATAATCACCATCTTTCCTTGAGGCAAGAGTAATGCATGTGAAAAGCCTAGCTGTTATGGGACACCCGATTTCTTTCTATCATTATCATCTATCATTTCTTTTCTCTCACAAAAAGCTGCAAATAGCACAATTTTTGGAGCAAGGCTGAAACCACCAGGGGTACCAGTGGTGCCAAACAGGACTGGAAGCAGGTTAATATTATTTGCAAAACAAATTTGCATCATACCAAAATTGCCTGTTTCAATTGCCATAAAATTGAAACTGAAGAGTATCTGATGCAACTCTTAATTTTTTCATAATGTTCTCAGAGTGGCCAATTCAGATATTTCATCAGCCCACAATAATGCCTGCCTGCTCCTGTCGTTCAGTCCCAGCTCCTGCCCACCTAGCAGTTCGAAAGCACCCCTAAGTGCAAGTAGATAAATAGGTACCGCTTTATAGCGGGAAGGTAAACGGCGTTTCCGTGTGCGGCACTGGTGCTGGCTCGCCAGTGCAGCTTCGTCACGCTGGCCATGTGACCCGGAAGTGTCTTCGGATGGCGCCGGCTCCCGGCCTCTTGAGCGAGATGAGCGCACAACCCTAGAGTCGGTCACGACTGGCCCGTACAAGCAGGGGTACCTTTACCTTTACCTTTTACTAATATTCTGTCGGGACAACCCAATTAGATGGGCGGCATATAAATAATAAAATTATTATTATTATTATTATTATTATTATTATTATTATTATTATTATTATTATTATTACTACTACTACTACTACCACTATGACAACAACATTATTGTCAGGATTAGAAAAACTTGTTTACAGTATGTCCTGTTCTTGACTGTTACAACAAAATTAACTGAAAACCTAGATGAATTCTGGGGTGCAATGGACTATGACCAGTTAGTATTACATTTCATTGTTTCCATTTAAAAAGAATGTACCCATTCATGGAAGGTAGTAATTGTTATGCAAAAAAGCAGTTTTTCATGCAGTATAAACTATACTTAAAAAACAATCAAGTTAAAAAGAGAGAGAAAGAAACCAGCTTCAATGCAAAATGATTAGCAGAAGCACAAAAGCAGCATGAATACCAAGATCCACTTGGGGTTATTCTGGTCAAATGCACATTTTCAACATTATCTGGATCCATATGGCACAGATCAGTAAAAGGACAGTGTTCGAGTATATAGAAAACCTAGAGAGACAGACATATATGACGATATAAATTACTTGACTCCCTTGCTAGTCCCAAGGACAAATCACTCACCAAATACCATCATATTCCCCAATATACTCTTCTTACCACCCATTTACTGGCTAAATAAAAAGGTAAAGGTACCCCTAACAGTTAGGTCCTGTCGCGGACGACTCTGCAGTTGAGCACTCATTTCACTCTATAGACTGAGGAATCCGCTGTTTGTCCGCAGACAGCTTCCGGGTCATGTGGCCAGCATGACTAAGCCGCTTCTGGTGAACCAGAGCAGCGCACGGAAACACCGTTTACCTTTCTGCCGGAGCAGTACCTATTTATCTACTTGCACTTTGACGTGCTTTTGAACTGCTAGGGGGCAGGAGCTGGGACCGAACAACGGGAGCTCACCCCGTTGCAGGGATTCAAACTGCCGACCTTCCGATTGGGAAGCCCTAGGTTCTGTGGTTTAGACCACAGCGCCAGCCCTAATTCCTGGAGATATAAAGTGACTAGCCAATTCATACCCTGCCATACGTCTCTTGTATCTCCCCACACGATCTAAAAATCACTTACTCCAATTTTTAGACCACTCTTAACTACCACAGAATGTACACAGTTACTTTTTTAAAAGAAACCTACAGTATTCTTTAAGTGGCAGAAACAGGAGGCGTTTGTGGGACACTTAGAGAAGTGTAGAAGAGGAAGGCCCATGGGTCTATCTATGGCACAGAACAGATTCAAATCTTACACTTTTGCATGCTCTCTGCCTTAGAAGTCTGAAGGTTAAATTGCACCAATACCAAGTGGGAGTGTGCATATGCAATTTAATGAATAATGCACAGCCTCTCATTTTTTGAACTTGCCATGTAGCATCCTTTTTAAAAAAAAATTGCATCCTTGACCTGTAGGAGATCAGCATATGAAGCAATAAACCTCACCCAAGTCTCCCTTTCACTGCCATGAAGACACAGCCAAAGGTGGAGGTACAGTCAATTTAGGGGAAGGTTATATGCAGACATGTCTACAGAATGGGTTTGTTTTCAGCGTGGCCCAAACATCTTAGGGTCCCATTCAAACTTTCTTTATAGCTTTGCAATAGGAACCACTGGAAACCCACATATTCAGGAGCTTCTAAATGCTATGGATGTACCATGCAGACACATTGCCAGCAGTCTCTATGTGAAAGCTGTAACTTCTCATTCAGTCTAAATTCTAGGAGGGAACATTAGGTTGGCTACTGGATGGGCAATCTGAACATATTATGCCTGTGTTTTATTAGCTGCAATGGCTCCCAAATTTCCAGGCCCAATTTAAAGTGGTAGATTTAATCCTTAGAGCACTAAATGACACGGAACCCAGAAGACTGTCTTCACCCTTATGTATCTATCCAAACCTTAAGATTATTTTAGGAGGCCCTAGGTGCCTCCACCAAACAAATGAGAAAGTTAATTGCCAGAAAGAGTCTTCTTTTGAGCCTACTCCTTCCATATTTAAATCTCCCCATTTATTGTGAGATGCCCAGAGAACTCTATTATGGATTAAGGGGCATAAAAATGTCGTAAAATAAATAAGTCCATATCAGAAGCCTGAAGGTCTCCAAGCACTGATCGTCACATTGCTAAGATCAGTTAGACTTTTTATGGGCAACAGACTTCCTCCAGGACAGGTGGGCAGAGCTCAAGAAGTAAAAGACCTTCCTCCCTAAATGAATTTCTCTCTCTTGTAGGGAAGGTCTTTTAGAGTATAGCCCTGTAGGACATGTGAATGTCGGAAATCTTCAAGGGTGTGAAGATACTGTTTAATGCACACGCAGAGAGAATAATTGGAGTGGTTCCTAGGACTGCAATGAATGCCTGGCTTTCTGGAAGAAAACAGGTTATGAATCACTCTGAGTTGGACAAACTGATGGAGATTTCCATTTTTAAAAATTCTTTCCATCAGCTAAGAATTAATCCAACTAAATGAAGTTGCAAAATCAAATGGCAGCAAACCTTCCAATTACTTAGGTCACAATTTTCAACCTTTAATCAGGAAGTGAAAGGCTTGAGATACTTTACCAATCCCCTGAGTCACCCAGTCTCCCGCATTCAGAATGGCATTAACTATCCCACAATTAACAAAGTTCACCATGTTATGCAGGTCAGAACAGATGCTAAGATTTATAGCAAGATCTGTAGCACCACCCTGTAGCACCGCCTTCAGCTTTGATAACAGAGAGTGCTTTTGTGTTATAGCTGTCTTCTGTGAATGGAACAGAGTTCACATACACAGCAATAGGTTCTCCCAATTTCACTTCCATCTGAAGTCTCCTGTGTCCCTCTAAATATGTTCCTGGGTCTTGGGATATGGGGCAGTGGGCTGCAGATAAAATAGAATTGGTGGCCACACTGTTCTTAGGATTTCAAGCCACAGTCTAAATATAACATGCCAATATGACGAAGGTCTCTGAAATATTTTACTTCTTCCAGAAGATTGGGAAGACCTTCACTGTATCTTATGAGAATTATTGTGGACCCATCAGGATTTCCTAATTTGAGATGTTCCTGGGTTTGCAATTCCTGCACACTGGGAGAATCAGACCAAACTGGCCCACAGCAATCTACATGACTGATAGAGACCAGCACAGTCAACCTGTGGATGATCATTTCAAATGCCTCCAGTGATCATGGCTTCAAACTAACAGCATTGAAAGTACTGAAAAAGACTCTGAACATGTATAAGTAAAAACAAATTAGGGCAATAGTCAGCGCAACGCTCAAGTTCACTTAACCTTGCCATGAGAACATGAAGAGTCCTGTTGGATCAGAGCAAGGGTCCATTTAGTAAAGCATGATGATGATTACAGCAGTCAAGCCAGTTGCCTCTGGAGAATGCCCAAGTAGGCAATAAAGCAATACCTGCCCCAATTTCTTCTCCTTGCAACTTGTTTTCAGTTGCACATTATTGGAAGTTCCAGTTAGATGTTGTGGATAACAGCAGTTGATGGGCCTAGCCTTCATTAATTTGTCGAATCCCCTTTTAATGACAGCCAAACCAGTGGCATGTTCTGGCAGTGCATGTTCCGGCAGCAAATTTCATCAATTGGAGTTGGGTATCTTGGGTACTCCAGATGTTGTTGGGACTATAGCTTCCATTATCCCTGACCACTAGTCTTGCTGGCTGGAACTGATAAAGAGTTGGGAGTCCAATAACCCCTGGTTATTCCTGCTTTAGCCTTTAAGGAAAGGCAGGTGCCCGAACTCTTTTGATCATTCTGGTTACTCTTTGAGGCACTTTTTTCCAATTCTACTGTCTACCTTTTTAAACCAAGGTGACAGGAACTGTACAAAGGACTCTGAATGCAGCCACACCATTATCAAGTCTTCAATGACTATATGGAGATCAATTCTGTCTCTGCCTCTCTCTTTTGTGCAAGTTTATTTACGAATACTTCTAGATGACAGCAGTGCTTTGAATATGGAACCAAAATACAATCTATATCAGATTAGCTACCCCAGAATAATGGGGTGTTGTTAATATAGATAAATCAGAGTGCATGTACAAGTTGTTACCATCCACTGAAACATTACAGAGGAAGGGGGAACTAGTGAAACTCTTACTCTGCTCTCAGCCCCTCCAATTAGGTTCATGCATATTAAACCCTCCAATTAGGTTCATGCTTATTCCACCCTGATGTAAACATCTTTCCAGGGTTGGTCTGTTAAAACTTTCAAACAAAGACCCCAATCCTACAATTATTTCATGTGAACGAATTCCTGCATCCACGCCAAGTGCCATATACCCTGCAGGTCCACCGCTATGAAAACTCAAAGCAGGATGGTGGCCAAAAGGAATTTGTTCCATTCTAAACAATGTTAAGTATTTTTACTCAATGTTAATCTTTGAAATGAAAAGGGAGAGAAGAAGAAGGGGAGAGGGGGAGAAGGATCGATCTTGGCTGTTCCTTGGAAACTGGATCTGTATAAATCAGTACCCGGAGGCTGCCAAGCTTCTTACGACTGATGCTGCAGACCATGACAGAGAAACAAATCAAGAGGCTAATGAGTTTCAGAAATAAGTTTGCATCCAGCTTGCAAATGAGATTCATATTTCGACAAATGTGACAATGTATTTTAGTTCCTATGGAAGTGAGTCAAGAAAATACAGCACCCGAATGCAGATAATGGCTGGGAGGCTATATACCTGAAATCAGTATGTAAATCCTTAATTAGCTGATAAATTAATAGGCAAGTCCTAATTAACAGATCAAAACAAAAAAGAAGTATTGGCAACACCACAAGGAAACAATTTTGCATATAGTCTCTACTTGAAGTGCATGGTCATTAAATTTGAAAATGACCATCAAATTCATAAATAGGGGCTTACAATCTAGAGTTGATGCTGACTCGGTATACTCGGTCTCCACCCCAATCATTCTGCCTGGATACTGAGGTCCAGCGCTGAGGGCCTTCTGACAGTTCCCTCGCTGCGAGAAGCCAAGTTACAGGGAATCAGGCAGAGGGCCTTCTCGGTGGTGGCACCCACCCTGTGGAACGCCCTCCCATCAGATGTCAAGGAAATAAACAACCACCTGACATTTAGAAGACATCTGAAGGCAGTCCTGTTTAGGGATGCTTTTAATGTTTAATAGATTATTGTATTTTAATAATTTGTTGGAAGCTGCCCAGAGTGGCTGGGGAAACCCAGCCAGATTGGCAAGGTATAAATAATAAATTATTATTATACAGTATTATTACTTTTAGCAATCCTTTTTTTCCACCCCAAACATTGCAATGTGAAATGCAACTACATCCGAAATGCAATGTACAATCCACTTTGAGGATTGGCTGCCATCATGCATGAAAGCAACAAGGCACACACCATTGGAAGGTATATGGATTGTGGTCCAAGTTTACGGAACAATATAGAAATTGAAGATGATAGATACCATTACTGAAAGTATAGTCCAGATGTTAATTGTTCTTTTTTTCATAAACTAATGAAGAAAAACATTCAACCTTCAAGGGAGCATTTTCCAGGATAGTTTGAAGGAACCCCTGTGCACTGCAGATAGTTCAGGGTAAATTCTAGGGTACATAAATCTCCATCAAATCTCCATGTCCCATCCATGGCTGAGACACAATCGGTCAGGACAAAAGACCACCTTCTCAGTGGCTACACTCAGATTGTGGAATTAACTTAGTTCATGAGCTCCACTGCACACCATCCTTCACAGTTTGTCACTGACTGGTCTAAACTTCCCTGTTCTGGAAAGCATTTGTCTCACTGGGAATATGATTTTTACATGGTAGACCTTCATTGTAGAATGTTTTTCTCTGCCAAGACTGTTTTAATGCAGTTTTTTAAATATATATATATATAAAATCAACATTTATATACCACTTTTCATCACCAAGTGTCCACAGAATGGTTTCACTGTAGTCAGTAAAAACATTTCATTAAAATAATAAAGCATTTAAACAGTACAGCAAATAAAATATCACAAAATCAACACAACCATACAATCATTTCAGTACTACAACATAATACTATCCCATGATTCAGAGCAGATTAAAGCCCAGACTGCCATAACCCCAGGAGAACATATAAATCTTGATAAGCCAATTGGTTCATTATGGATCATGTAGCCCTGTGGAATTCATTTCCTCCTAAGAAGGGGATGCATCACTTCCTCTTTCAAAGTAGTGGAGACCACACCCCTCCCCGCAATGAGACATTAACTACCCAATAGACCCACTCCGCCAAATCCCTCCAGCTACCTGTAAGCAGCCATGAAGTGCAAGGGTCAAGTAGTTGGTCATACTCATCCAAGCCTCTTGTCCACATCTGCAGGCTACATTAACTGAAACTGATCCTTCCAATAAGGGTCAGTCAGTTCTTTGGACCTCCTCTGAAATTATAACCACTAGTCCCACCAAGGCTGAAGTGGAGGCAAGCAATTGTATCTTCATAAAGGTAAGGGACCCCTGACCATTAGGTCCAGTCGTGACCGACTCTGGGGTTGCGGTGCTCATCTCGCTTTATTGGCCGAGGGAGCCAGCGTACAGCTTCCGGGTCATGTGGCCAGCATGACTAAGCCGCTTCTGGTGAACCAGAGCAGCGCACGGAAGCACCGTTTACTTTCCCGCCGGAGCGGTACCTATTTATCTACTTGCACTTTGACGTGCTTTCGAATTGCTAGGTTGGCAGGAGCAGGGACTGAGCAACGGGAGCTCACCCCGTCGTGGGGATTTGAACCGCCAACCTTCTGATCGGCA
This sequence comes from Podarcis filfolensis, assembly GCF_964270895.1. Taxonomy (NCBI): domain Eukaryota; kingdom Metazoa; phylum Chordata; class Lepidosauria; order Squamata; family Lacertidae; genus Podarcis; species Podarcis filfolensis. The sequence continues at coordinate 74,184,152 of NC_139603.1, forward strand.
AGTCCTAGGCTCAGTGGTTTAACCCACAGCGCCACCCGCTAAGCAAATATGTCCAAGCAGGTGACAGGTGGTTCAGATGTTACTGTCTGTGACCAGAACACACTTGTCCTTTAAGCACTCTGAAAAGCACTGATAGGTGGCTGTTTGGATATGAAATTCACTGCCATGACCACCACGTGATAAGCACATGCTATTGTGCTTATATACTGACCTCACTATCAGATTAGTGTCACTTGTATTCTAGTTTCTGTTTGCTTCCTTATCCAAATGTGCACTCTAGACCTCAACGCTGGAGAGAGCACTTAGGGGCAGCCTTGTTGATGGCATCTCCCCCCCCCCTCCAAATCCCTATTCCTATTGTGTCATGCCTTTTAGACTGCAAGCCTGGGGGCCTTTTCTGGCTAAAGAGCAGGATACGAATACTTTAAATGAATAAGTATATCCATATATTACTAGACCTGCAGAAGCTTCTGTAGTGTGCTAGTTAAAGCGTGTGAGCTATGAGACAGATGTCCATCATTTAAATCTCACAACAACCAAAATTTAATTAGGTACCCTTATTTAATCCCATCTCTTCGATGTCAGCCTCCATCTACAATATGGCAGTAATGATATTGGCCAGGTTCTTGGAAAAAGTATTAAGATGAAGTAAGTGACACTTGAAATGCAACGTATAAATTAGAAGCATTAAATATACTAGTAATTAAGTTCTACCATTCGTTAAGCATGCTCAAGATTGAAGCTTTAGTTATTCCTCCCCCAAGACTGGGAGTTACTGAATCGCAATCCATTTCAAATGAAACAGCATTGGGGGGGTGGGGGTGGAAACCACTTCCAGAATAGGCAAGGTCGCAAGACAAATGTGTGGGCACTGGAGGGAATTTCAGCAATCCTTTTACTGCATGCTTATAAAATCTGTTCAGTATTTACTGCGAAGCATGAAAATATTAATCAGTTATTTATCTTCTTACATGTTTGGCATCAACATCTGGTGTATGCACAAGTGGTGAAGTCTAACATTTGGAATGAGTGAATATTTAATGCTCTTTTTCCCCAAACTCACCAGGAAAAGTTAGCATGCATATATATATATATATATATATATATATATATATATATATACACACACACACACACACACACACACACACACACATATATGAATGAAAGAAGATTCCAGAGCCAACTGTTTCTATCAAATAATTACTAGCTTCATATAGGAGTGTCTGGTCTATTTTAGACTATATTTCTGGTTGGAGGAAAGAACTGATCTTAACTAGATTATCTGTGTGCTGTTTCCTACCCCTTTTTTGTCTTCCTTACAGCATTTTGTTGCCAAGCCTTATTAAACGAGTACGGTCTTCATTGATCTGTTTTATTTCTAGTTCTATTTGTTCAATCTGAGATATCACGCACATCTGGTTTATTTCAGAAAATGCCGCCCAGAAAAAGCATTCAGTCCAATCTAATCAAGAACAAACTTGCCCATAAATAACAAAGAACCTAACAATATCACTGTTAGGAAGATGTAAGAGAATGCTAAAAAATAAAAAAAAAATCAAATTCCTGTATATTGACTATCACAATCTTTTTGAAAGCCTGAATCGGTTAGTTAAATAGTACATTCTAAAGAAACACAAAATCAGTTTCTGGATTGCCCACATCTCCCAGTTAATGTTCACACCATTATGCCTGCTCGGAGGTTAATGTTTCTGTGCCCCTTAATCATACGTTCCTACCATCCTTACTGCTGGATCCATCATTAAATATTGCCATTCCCAGGAACTATCACTGTAATTAAAAACTGCTGTGTCTTGTTTAACACATCATGCCAATATTATTTACAAGCCATAGGTTTAGCTTATTATTTGTTTTGCACGTTACTTGCAAGAGTACTAGCAGTTTTTGCAACCCAGCATATATTCCAGACAGTCATTTCATAAGAAACCTTTACAGGATAAATTCTTGTGAAAGAGTTCACAGAATCTCCCTACAGCCCTGTCATCAGGTGCTGAAATAAACCAAATGTGTGTCACACTGCAGTTTTAACAAGCTACAAACAGAGCCAGCCTTTTTCTACAGAACTGAAACTGTCAAAAGACGCAATAGATTAATTCAACAGGCTTTATAGAATTAACCTGAAGTTTCCAGCAAGCAAAAATTCAAGTTTTCTATATTACTTTGATGTTTTTAGTGAAATGTCTGTGAAATATGTGACTTTAATTATATCACTATTGGTGAGGTTTCTCTTTAACCAAATTATGCCATTTAGACAGCAAACATCGAGACCCAAAAAAGTAAAGTAAAGTAGTTAGGGGGATGTGGCATGATTGAGTCTAACTGAGAAAAAATAGCACTCATAATTTATAATAAAACTATCTCTAGATGAAGTACCACATAGAAAATCATTTAATTTTGTCACTAATAAATTAGTAAATTTGTATTATTGTTTCCAACTGGCCTGATTGCACTTAATTGGACTGCTTCATTTGTGGTTAGCGATACATGCTCTATTTTGTCCTGCTTACTGGAGAGGGAATGCCATTTAAACAAAAACAAAACAAACCCCTTTTTAAAAAGCATTAAAGGGTACATGGTGGAAGAGCAGAAAGCCACACACTGTACCATGATGGCAAAATAATATTTATTATTAGCCTACATAACAAGGTGGTTGTGAATGATAACAGAATTCTAAGGCAAAGCCAGCGCAATGAAAATTAAAAACCTCATTGTGACACGTGGAGACTCCAGCAAGAGTTTGGAGATGAGAGGAATTCAGCTGGAAATTTAGGCAAATTAGTGTAAAGTTGCTGAGTACATAACTTACGGAATTATGCACTACCCACCTCCACCCATAACATACCATGCAGAAGCAAAACTGAAAAGAATAGCCACAGTGCCTAAGAAAAAATACAGGCCTGCTTCTCCATGCATACTACTATGATGATGAAGTGTGCTAGGATTTATTATGGAATATTACTCTCATAATGCTCAAATGGCTTTCTGTTGTGCGGAAATGTAAGCCTTATAGGCCTGGCACCAGATCAGTTACACTCCTTGTCCTCAAGACTTAATGTTCCTTGCTCCATCAAAAATCAATAAGAAAAGCCATGGCAGAGATCAGATTGTTCATTTAAAATAATCCAGATACTAATTTTCTGCTACATTATTTCAAGAGAGTTATTTCCCATAGGACTGTATTTCCCCCCAGATATGATCTACCAAACCTGCATGCTTCCCGTTTTTAGAATCACATGGCACGAAGCGAGACTTACATGCCGAAACTGCTGAAGGCACATCCCATTCCCTTGCCAATAAAGCCATGGCACATTTGGCTGTCTGCCGTTTAAGCATCCCTAAGCCTCCCCATACCCACCCTACCACACATTGCCAACAGATTATTACATCTGTGCAAGGAAGACAAGAGTTGGGCCAGCAACCATTAGGGTGCCCCGTAAGGGTACAATCATGACCCCATCAAGTCCATACCACAAAAGGCCCATTTGTACCAGGCAAGAGGTTGACCTGACAACTGATGCTATCCCACAAATCGTCCAGGGCCTGATCATAGTGCTAGTCCAGAAACACCTGGAAAGCCACATTTTCCCCATTCCTAAGGAGCCCTTTCATACCACCCTCTTGATTCCGGACTGTATCCAATGCTAGTTCTGCTCAGAATAGGCCCATTGAAGTTAATAGATATGGCTATTAATTTAAATAGATCTGCTCTGAGTAGAACTAGCATTGGATACAAACTTATGGCTTCTAGGCATAGGCAATCTCCGGCCCTCCAGATGTTTGGGACTGCAATTCCCATCAACCCTGACCACTGGTCCTGTTAGCTAGGGATGGTGGGAATTGTAGTCCCAAAACATCTGGAGGGCCAGAGTTTGCCCATGCCTGTTCTAAGTTCTCCCCCCGCCCCGTAAAAAAAATCAAAATCAACTATCAGACGCAGAATGCAATGGAAGAAGCCCTGCATCATACTGCACAATAGATTGTGCATTGAGTGAGAGGCTGGACTAGATATTTTTCTATGACCCATCAAACCAAGCAGGATAGCTCAGCCAATAAGAGCATGAGACTCTTAATCTCATGGTCATGGGTTCCAGCCCTACATTGGGTAAAAAGGTTCCTGAATTGCAGGGGATTGGACTAGCTGAGCCCTTGTGATCCCTTCCAAACTCTGTGATTCTCTGCACTGCATCTGTTTACATAATTTATCTTGAGGAATTTGGATACTTTCATCACCAAATAATATGAGCAGCCCTATCCTTAAGGGAAGCATGATTTGAAGATTCCTTCAGTCATTACCCATTACACCCTACGAGCCCTGAATCCAGGAATAGTTAGTCATGACTGAGTCCCATTGAAACCAAATGAAAAGTCATCACTATCTGATCTGATCTGCTTCATTTGGGATTCAGTCCTGACTAACTTAAAATGTACTATCCCCGACTCAGTTAAGCAGAGAATTGAAAATGTAATGTGCTAATGCAGCAAGCAAGTTTTTGCAAACGTGTGACCTGGCTTGAAACGTAACATTAAACCGCAGTATACCGTTATGGGAATGAGAATGCTAAGGCCTTAGGTTTGAAAGCTTCTTCCTCTGCTCTCTTCCTCCAGCAAGCTTAAACAGCATTTTACAAATCAGATAAATAACTATTAGGAGTGCCCCAAAGAAGAATTTGTACGCTGGGCCTAATAAACCCTTTTCTGTGCACCTAGAGGTCTTTCCTTTTAATTCCTGTTTCATCCAATAAGGACAAACTGTAGTTAATTTAGACTATGGTTTATTGAAGCAAGCCCAAATCAAAATGCCTTTTTTATCAAAGCTGTTTGCAAACTAACCACAGTTTAGCTCATTTTGGGAGTAACAACAAACTCTACTTACTTTGTATCAGGGCCTAGGTGCTTCCAATCTCCTCCTCTGGTAAACACCAGAAGAGGTAAAGTGATTGGTCAAGCAGCTCACTTTTGTAAAGTAAAACTGTGGCACAGCATTATATCCAAACTTAACCATGGAGTCACTCACTGAGCAGCTTCTTGTTAGGTATACACTTAGACCTAAGCCTGCTTCTGAATAATGTGTGAAATGAACGATGAATTCATGCAGACCAAACTTGAAAAGCAGTAACTTAAGTGGCATTGATGTGGCTGTAGCAGCTCACATGAGATTCATTACGCAGGCTTAAAATTGTGTCCCCATGTTTTTCTTGTTAGGAAGCGCACAGGGAGGTATGGAAGTATGAGATACAAACCTGCACATCATAAGTCCCGTTTAGCAGGACAGGCCTTTGGGAATTGATATCCTGCAGGACCCCTGACAGCACAGAACAATTGACTTTCTGGAAGTCTTTGGAGTGGCTGAACTGCACCATGTTGTGGAGAGCCAAAATTTTAGTGTCAAGCTCAGCATCCTGCCTGGTGCGGTTGTGCAGCCCGAGGTGGTACTTGCGGAAGTGTTTGATGAGATCTGTGGGGTCGTTCCCATAGTAACCATAGCCACAGATGTTGCATTTGAAGTCCTGAAGCTCTGGAGACAGAGGCGCCATATCAGGGTTCTCGTTTGCCAGCAAATCTGCTTTCAATTTGCTTGGCCTTGCGTCCCCATCTGAAGGCACTTGTGGGTTTTTTGAGGCCACCGAACCCGGGCTCGAACCCCGGCCCTCGGCTTGACCACTTTGCACATGCACTGTTTCGTCCGTAGATTTTGGTGATGTGCGATGCTCATCGCTTTTCTCCGACAGATCTCCTGGCGGGGTGCAGATCACATCTTGGGTGTCATCTGCATCTGATCTGAGAGGAGACTTCAAGGACTCTGAGATTCCCCCAACAGCTGGAGATGAGAAGCCCTGCATATTTCTGTCTGTCACCTCATCATGAGGGAAGGATGGAACATTTCCTCCCTTATTGTGGCTTTCATAATTAAAGCCAGCCTTTTCGCTTGCTGCGGAGCTTTTAAAGTCCTTTTTAGTGCTGGGAGATGACTCTGGGACATGCGTGCAAAACCCCTCCTTGTCAGTTTGCTCCGCAGCCTCACTCTGCTCAGCGTTCCCTTGCATCGGACCGGCAGAAAATTCTCGTTGCCTTTCAATAGTGTCACTTTCAGGACCCGGCGACTTGAGAGTCTCGGGTTCACCTTCACTAGCAACGTTTCTTAGAGGGGGGTTCTTTTTCCGGACCATATCTGAAAGCAGAAACAGAAAAACAATTAGACTGCTTAAACTACGCAGTCAATTTATGCCACCCCTCACCCTTAAACATAAAGGTGCAGTTTCTGCCAGATACAAAATACCCACAAGCTTTTATAAAACACTGGATACTATCAGTGGCACACTTACTTGGGCACAGTTACAATGCTGGCACACTCATTTTGACTTAAATCTTACAGAAATAGCAACATTTCAAAATGTAATTTAAATAAATTTTAAAATATCACTGGTAATCTCCAGTTCTGTGCATCAGTTAGTAGCTTGACAGCTCTGTAAAAGAATCCCAGTAATGCCATGCTAAATTCTTTTTTTAAAAAATTCTTATTAGTATAAATACTTATTGATGTGTCATACTGAGATCAGTATTTAGCCTCACACATGCATGCACTCACACACACCAGATTTTTTTTTTGGGGGGGTGGCATTGGCTCCTCCCTTCCTACTGAACCCTATGCCACTCTTTGCTTTAAGATAAGAAAACCCCTTAATTGTGAAAACAGATATAGAACTGAAAAAAATATATGCTACTATAGGCTATATGAGCTATGTTTTGAGAGTGTTGCTCACATAAGAGATCCAGAATTTCTTAAAACAAACAATAAACTATGCACTCTTTCATATTTTGCATGGTCTGGGTCTAATCTCATAGTTATCAAGCAAACATAATGTTCGAATGAGAATCTTATACTTATCAGTAACTTCCATTCTATAATTTTACAGTACTGTAAAATGTTATAACTTTACTGCCTAGAGCAGGGGTAGCCAACGTAGTGCTCCCTTCCAGATGTTGCTGGACTCCAGTTCCCATCACCCTCAACCAGCATGGCCATTGGTTATGGGTGATGGGAACTGTAGTCTGACAATATCTGAAAAGCACCACGTTGGCCGGCCTAGGGTCTCAAAACGGGGGAAATGAAGTCAACCCCTACAAAGGAGGAGGATTTTATGGCAAGCACAGTACCAACACGTTGTTCAGCAACTGGGTGGGCTGAATATCGCCTTGCTGAAGATACCTCCTGATCTATACTGGATTTCTGAAGCTAGCCACACCCCTTCGGTACTATCATCCCAATGTGATTTGAGAAGAAGGGAGCTTAGGAAGAGCTGAAACAGATGGTTGGGCCATGGGCTGGGTGAGGCAAAATACACAAAAGCTTTTTTGAAGTCCCCCTCCCCCCACCCTCCTGTCTAAAATCTCAAAATAATTGCCAATATTTTCGTATGAGAAGAAGAATTTGTGAAGCTAATATTAGGCGCATCACCCTTCCACCACCCCTTCCTAAAAAAATGTTTTCCTAAAAACTGCAGTTTCATTGGACTGTATCTATGATACTCTACCCTTAAAGAAAGATACGCTTTTCCTCTGGCTTGTACACTATCAATATCATTTTTCAAGAAGACATATTATCTAAATAAAAGCCCATTTGCAGTACTTCTAAATGGAAGAAACTATCTACTGGCAAGTCATGTTAGACAGAGTGAGAATACAGAGAAAGCATATAAGCATTCTGCAATTATTATCTGTAAGACAAATAACAGATTGCACAATGCTTTATAGCGTGCCAAGAAGTTTTCCAGTTAACATTTCCACTTGGAAAAAAAAATAGATTACATACTTTTAAAATCATACCCAGCATTGACTTCATAAGGCATGTGGCTCTAGAATGCTTTTTTGTTTTTTTGCTTTTACAGTTATTAATTCTATTAGTCAGCTAGCAGGAGGGCTAACGCAACTGGCTTAGGAGGTACACGGAAGACACAGAAGACATTTTGAGGGCTGATCTGCACATCTGCAAAAGAAAAAAAAAGATTTCCTTCCTAAATTATGCATTCATGATCAGTTGGGGTTTTTCCTTACTTAAAAACATGATTATGTCTGCTTTCTATGCAGCATTAGATCTACTACAGCAAATAGTGGCTGCAGCAAACAGTTCTCAGTTTAGAAAAATACACAGCATTCAGCATGCTTTGTCCTTTTCCATATGCACTCCTTGCATAGACATTCTCGCAAATTCTGATCCCAATATTTTGTAGGTATCCAGCTGTATGGCAACTAGTTTTGGCCCATCAAGAGGGAAGTATCAGGAAACTTTGGTGTCATAGCTTAATTCAAAAGTGATGCATCACTACTACCTTCCAATAACTACATCACAAAATCACAATACATTCTTCTCTTTTGCTTCTCCAACTCCAACCCCAATCCCTCCTGTATCAGCCCCACTCACCCTATGACATGATAGACCCTGATGGGATCTCCCAGTGTACCACAATCAGAAAAGCTACTCTCTTCAGCTTACTTACTTACACACACACACACACACACACACACACACACACACACACACACACCTGATGTCTAGGATAGATTTATAGTAAGTGTAGTCCTTTCTGGAGAGTTAATAGTACTTTTTTAAACAATACAGCCAGGCATATACATATTTATTACACATATGCTTTTCATGTCAGCTACAAAACAGATAAGATGGGTTAACTTTTAAGCACGGAAATGAATGCATTCCACGTCTTTAACAACCCCCCACAATCCTAGAGCTCAGCTCTAATACCGGAAGTGAGACAGCTTTGGTATAAAAGCAGTGGAACACAGAAAGGTAAGTTAGACTAGGGGCTAGTTATTTTCTCATTCCCTGCCCGCTCCTTTTATGCGTTAAAAATTAACCCTCCAGACCCATTTTATATCCAAACCTGACCATGTGTGACGCTAAGATAAACCAAATGCAACTCAGGTGTCAGAATACAGTCTTGGGAGTCACTCAGACCAATGGAGAAAGGAAGGAATTGTTCCTATGGTCTGCCTAGTAGCAGAGAAGCATAGTCATGTGTAGGATGGAATGGGGAGGCTTGTAGCACCAAGTTATGTTCTGTCATCTGGTCCGGTCAAATGCTGTATAACTTCCCAAGCAACGGCCTCTAACAACGCTGATAATCTTTCACAAAGTTATGTGAAACTCATTTTTGAAAGCAAGTGGGCATGTCACGCAGTAAGACTCCCAACAGCTCTAGGAATTAGTTCTAGATTTCATGGAAGAAAATTGCTCAAAAGCAATGGCAAGTGGTTCATTACCTGATAACTAGTTCTCATTTTCTGGTAAATAATCTGGCCATCCAGTTCTATTGTTTACATATAACAATACAGTGGTACCTCGGGTTAAGTACTTAATTCGTTCAGGAGGTCTGTTCTTAACCTGAAACTGTTCTTAACCTGAAGCACCACTTTATCTAATGGAGACTCCCGCTGCTGCCGCGCCACCGGAGCACGATTTCTGTTCTCATCCTGAAGCAAAATTCTTAACCTGAAGCACTATTTCTGGGTTAGCGGAGTCTGTAACCTGAAGCGTATGTAACCTGAAGCGTATGTAACCCGAGGTACCACTGTACTACAAACTCAGTGGAACACAGTGGAACTCAGTGGAACTCCAGATCAGTAACCAATATCGGGGGCTATGTTAATAGAAAACAAGTAAAGCCTCACAAAAATTCAGCTCACCTCTAGTGCAACCTACCAAGTACTCCTCCAAAATTAACTAAGGTTGCACAGAAACCTAAAGGTTCAATGCCACAATACATGGAAACAAATGTGTATCTCAAGTTGGAAGCGGCAAGTCACTAGCTATGCATTATATCATCCTCCCCTTCCTCAACATACACCATGCTGTATTCCTTAGCTAGAGGCCCTTCGCATATGGAAAGCTACATAAACGCTACGCTGCATAGAAATGGCAAGAAACCTATCTGGACTGCAAACGCAGTTCATGATGCAAAGTAATGTCACTGCAAATTCTAAGTGGGTGGGGTCCACTATCATAAGTCCAAGACAAGGCAAATAGTTATATTAAAGTGTAGGTGCACCGATTAAAGAGGTGCAGATGTTTTCAACTAACTGCAAGCCAAGTTCTCCTAATTTTCCTGAGATTTTTCATAGATACGGAGCGATGCCAGTCCAAATCTCACTGGGGCAAGACAAGAACAATGCAGCTGCCGCCGCCGAACTGAGTTCTCAGAGGCTCTACATAATGCATACCTATTAATACTTTCCTACCACTCTAGGGTGTAAACTTTAATTAATTAATAGACTGCAGAGAACTTTGAAATCATCTGATGAAACGGCTTTATATGGTGCAATGTTATTATAACAACTGGAACCAAAATTATTTTCAGCCTACTGAATCTGGCAGAGGGTGTAGGAGTGAGCTTCATGTTAAAACAAAGCAACCAAGGTGTAATTTCATATTATTCTCCCTCCAGAGGAGAGAAATACCTGCTAGAGAATCACAAACTTTTTTTTTTTTTTTTTACATTAAGCATATGCAAGGTTAGGAAACAATTAATCACATACTTCTTTGGTGTAGCTTTGGCATAGCGAGCACTCATTTAAATAGGGCTTAGGCTGGATCCCACACTGTCACACTAAATGAGGGGAGATTTAATCAGCACTGACTGGCAGGCTGTCTCTCCACTCCATGCATGGCAGTTTCTTATTGGATAATTAATTAGGTTCACCTAATTTACAGCAAACTTACATTTTTATTGACAAATGTTTGTATTTAAAAGCAAAAATACCGAAAAATATGTAAGAACATTTGGGGAAGTTGTATTTTTGGCTTATGTTAAAAGTTTAATACTTATCAAATATAAAACAAACAAACATCTTTAGACAGGAAGTCTGCAGGCGGGGCTTATGTTGTTGTTTAATCGAACAGCACCGGGCAATTTTACAGGCAATCCTCCTCCTAATCATCACCATCTACCAAAGTCCATCAAAACCAGGGGGAGAGATGGTATCTATAAAAACAGATTTTTGCATCTTGCTGGTTCAGTTCTTCCCAACATTATAGGTGGCAAGCAAACTGAACTTTTAATAATGATGACATAATTTCCAAACTACCAGTGACTGTAAATTAAGGACTGGACTTACCTATAAAGTGTAAGGGCTGCAACTTCTTTCCCCCACACTTTCCCCCATGCTTCCTGAAACATGCTCAGAGTGTTCTTCCCCCCATCCTTTACCCCACACTTCCTGAAACATGCTCGGAGTGTGTGTATTAGGAGAACACCCAAAACAGCACAAAGGGGCAGGGGAGGGGCATCATTCCGACTGGCGAGCTAAAATGCTCACAAAAGTGGGACGCTGAATTCCACCCTAAGAAATCTGCTTTGCTGAGAGCATCTTTTTCCACTGACGGAGGTGGGGTTTAGTATATGGTAGCTATTATGATGACTGCTCCTAAAATTATATGTACTTCCTGCAGACTTACAATGTAGATATGTTTAATATTTTTTATAAAAATTAAAAATTACTTTTAACTTCTCTAAACTTTCAAAACACAAAACCAAAGGGAAAAGATGGATATCTGAATATGAGATGCAACATTAACAGTTCAGTCTCTATGATTAGGGATGCTTGAAGAAAACGGTGAGTTCCTATACAAAATAGACGGATTCCCCACTTCTCAGACTAATGCACAGATCAGAATTTAATTATCCACCATATTTTTTACAGCTCAAAATCTTGCAAAAATCTTAAACTTATCAAAACATGCATTGAAATATTACCTTGAAATAAAATACCGATTTAATTATGTGTTTTGAGTGAAAATACACATTGAAATATGTATTTCTATACTATGTAAAGGGTGGCTAAAAAAAAAAAAACCCAACCCCTGGTAAATAGAGAAATGGAAAAGGATGCAATTAAAGAAATAAATAATTCATCCATCTCTACATAACTATACTGAAGGACTCTTTTAGCAGATCCTGGTATCTCTGAATAGGCCTGGGAAAAGCTCCTGTCTGAAATCCTTGAGAATTCTGCCAATCATGGTAGACAATACTGAACCTAGATGGACTCAGTATATTGCAGCCTCCTAGGCCCCTAAACGTTACTTTAAAAAAAGAATCAAAAATCTCTCCCACCTCCAACAAAACTCAGATATCCCTATGAAACATTCGTTTTCAACCCAAAGGAAAAAAAGCTTGGTTCCTTCAACACTTGACTCACTGAATTTCTTAGCATAAGATGCAGTGATGGCCACTACCTCAGAAAGCTTTTTAAAAGCACTGGATGAATTTCACAGCAGAGAGATGTATCAATTACTATTAGCAAGGATGTGAAATGTTCACAGTGGGTCCAGAGTAGGTTTTCGCTGACCCTGCTTTGGGGAGTCTGATGAAGTAATGGAGCCACAACACAAACGGTCAACTATTCAACATCATAACTGCTTTCTTTTCTTCTTCTTCTTCTTCTTGGCGTGCTTTAGATGGTTAATTCTTCTGTAGCCACAAAGCCCTTTGAGATTCACTGACTAGCCTAGGAATCCTACGCTAAAATGTAATCTGGCCACAACATGCTCCGATGTTCAACATTCTCAATGCACCTGTTTAATGGACTGAGATAATGCAAGGTGGTTTGTGGCTTTATCCGTTTTGTGGGCAGAACCATGGCTAAATATCTCCTAAGGGCTTTTTTCAGACGAGTCTTGCACAGCATGGTTGACCACCCCATGCCACAGAGGACTGCAGAGCAATCAGGCTTGCAGCCCTGCCTGTATCCATGCTGCTTGCTCCCCGATTTAGGAACCTGAGGTCAAATCACAGGGGAGGGGGGGAGGGCTGCATACATTTTGTTGTCCGTGCTGCTGCGCCCAAGTTGTGCTCTCTCAGCTACCACAGTCTTAACGACGTATGTGGTATGCAAAGGAGTTACCCAGGGTTTGCGCTAGACATAAATTTTAACTAAGAAGAGAAAAATGCTTCAAGGTGCCTTTGAGAAGACAACAGAGAAGACAAATTTCTATTCATTTCAATTGGTCTACTCCAAGTAGGACAAGCTTTGGCTATAACCCAATATCCAGAAGAAGGCATGAAAGGACTAGATACATCAGCACAGCAGAAGACACAGGCAATGTCACCACTGTATTCTGTGCAACTTTTGCTTATGTTTTATTATACAGTGGTACCTCGGGTTAAGTACTTAATTCGTTCCAGAGGTCTGTACTTAACCTGAAACTGTTCTTAACCTGAGCACCACTTTAGCTAATAGGGCCTCCTGCTGCAGCTGCGCCACCGGAGCATGATTTCTGTTCTTATCCTGAAGCAAAGTTCTTAACCTGAAGCATTATTTCTGGGTTAGCGGAGTCTGTAACCTGAAGCGTATGTAACCTGAAGCATATGTAACCCAAGGTACCACTGTAGTGGTATAGTGGGAAGCAGTACCAGCAGCTGGCAACTTCAGAATATAGCTCCTTTTAAAATGAAGGCTTAAACACTTGGGTGAAGATGTCACTCATGAGAGCAGAAGACCAAAATCATGTCTAGTCCAGCATCCTGTTTCTCACAGTGGCTAACCAGATGCCACCAGGAAGCCCATAAGAAGGGGACTAAAGAAATAGCCCTCTCTCACTATTGTCTCCCAGGAACTGGCAGTGGAGAGACATATGAAATGTGGAAGCAGCATATAAACATCATGACTCGTAGCCACTGACAGCTTTGCATCTTCCACAAATTTGTCCAATCCCATCTTGAAGCTATCTAAGCTAATGGCTATCATCAAATCTTGTGAAACTGAACTCATTAAGATTCCCCTGCTAAACAGCTTCAATAGACAAACAGAGTTTGAGCATTCTGAGAGAGGAAGCAAAACTTTCCCATAGTCACTTTCTTCACACCATGCATAATTTTACATAATTTTACATATCTCATATGTCCTGCATTGCAGGAATTAGACTGGATGACCCGTGGGGTCCCCTCCAACTCTACAATTCTATGCTTCTATGATATTGCTGAGGGATGTGGGTGGCGCTGTGGGTTAAACCACTGAGCCTAGGACTTGCCGATCAGAAGGTCGGCAGTTCAAATCCCCGCGACGGGGTGAGCTCCCGTTGCTCGGTCCCTGCTTCTGCCAACCTGGCAGTTCGGAAGCACATCAAAGTGCAAGTAGATAAATAGGTACCCCTCTGGCGGGAAGGTAAACTGCGTTTTCCGTGCGCTGCTCTGGTTCGCCAGAAGTGGCTTAGTCATGCTGGCCACATGATCCGGAAGCTGTACGCCGGCTCCCTCGGCCAATAAAGCGAGATAAGCTCCGCAACCCCAGAGTCGGCCACGACTGGACCTAATGGTCAGGGGTCCCTTTACATTTACCTATGATATTGCTAGCTGTCCTCCCTAAACAGCTTCCCATATTACAATCTTTTCTCATAGGGGAGCTGCTCCAGCCCACTGACCGTTTTGACTGCCATTGTCAGCCATGTTTTTGAGCATAATGAATGTTGTATAATCCTTTCTGCAATGTGATTAAGAGCTCACAGTATTACAAGAGGAACCACACCACAGATTTGTACAAAAGCATTACAATACTGGTAATTAATTATTTTATCAATTTGCTGATGTCCCTTAGGAAAGTAATTACACTTTGTGCTTGAATAGGTGTGCAGAGTCCTGGAAAGCAGTGTCTGGGGAAAGTCTTAAGTTCATGTTTAGACTGGAGTAAATGCATAGTATATTTGCAGTCCTGCGGTTTCTGTTTATGCATGTAGCAGCAGAAATGGTATCAGCAGCTGATAAATGATAACAGAAGAGTAAAAGTTTGTGCAACGTTATCATACATTCAAGAACTTACATACAACAGAAACCACAGCCTACCATGCATATACACCAAAGTAAACAAGCCTTAAAACACCACTCTAGACATTTTGCAGGAACTTTTTCTGAAGACTTCTTAGACCATTATAAACTAAAAAGACATGCACATTTTTTAACCAGAGTGCTTCAACCTTTGTAGAAAAGAAAAGCACATTCTGTCGTGCCTTGTCCATTTGCGTTTAAATTAACTCCCCAAGCGTTAACTATTCCCAATCCTTTAAATAATAAGACATCTTAAATCCTTCAGAGATATAGTGTTGTCTCCTTCAAACAGATCTCATCAAATAAATCTCTTATTAATTCACATCAAATTAAGCAAGCATATGCTTGTGAGAGCTAGACAAATTAATAGATGCCTAGCTTCCGCAATAATGGCTGAATTAGGCTTTTAAGAGAGTAGGTTTCAAATACAGGTCTAAATAATTGCTTGGAGAAATATAATTCCCACTGAAAGCAAAGGGAGATATTTTAGAGGTAGAAACAGAAAAACAGAAATACTTCCAAAAAAGGATGAGAAATACGTCACAGTAACTATGTTTAATACCAAATTTATGATTTGCATAATACAGTACTCCAATTTACAATTACATTTTAAAATGAAAAGCACTGTCTTCAAGTTTTGCTACCATTGCTGGCATCCATCTGTCTTGAGAGACAATGGAGTGTGCCTCTAGGGATGAAGTCAAACCATTGGAGAATCACAGCACCTGCTGTGGCTGCAGAGTCCAGTAACTGCTGCCTCTCTGGAGTGCAAGCCTGGGCAGTGTGTATGGAGATCCTCAGTTGCCCAGACCACAAGACCAGACCCTCAAAGTGTCCCTATTTTGCAGAGAGAAAGGCTTCGGGAGTAAACCTCAAGAAAAATTACTACCATACTGTTGCCGTAACTAGCATAAAAGCCAACCTTTTGTTGTTAGCCAACCAGCTCTATGACAACCTCTAAATAATCAGTAAGGTCCTCTCTAATTTGGAAGCAGCACTGAACGATTTAACCGAATAACTACCCTAAGAGGTGTCAGGCTGAGAGAATGTGGTGTGCTCAAGGCCGCCTAGCGTGCTTCATGGCTGCGCATGGAATTTAATCTGTCCAAACCCATCACTCACATCTCTTCCACTACATGGATTCTTGATGTGTTGAGTCCAAAACCAAGAACACCCACCTTTTCTCTATACAAAACAAAAATTTTGGTTCAGCTTTGGAGGTCTATAAATGTCTCTGAAGAAGAAGAAGAGTCTGGATTTGATATCCTGCTTTATCACTACCCGAAGGAGTCTCAAAGCGGCTAACATTCTCCTTTCCCTTCCTCCCCCACAACAAACACTCTGTGAGGTGAGTGGGGCTGAGAGACTTCAGAGAAGTGTGACTAGCCCAAGGTCACCCAGCAGCTGCATGTGGAGGAGCGGAGACGCGAACCCAGTTCCCCAGATTACGAGTATACTGCTCTTAACCACTACACTACACTGGCTCTCTGAAGCTATCTGAACCATTTTAAACCACTTGAATATGAACAGCAACAGCTGTTTTGCATCTTGTCCTGGGCACTGCAGTTATAAGGATACAACAAGACGCAAGACCCGAATCATTGTCTCTTTTACTTCCGTGCTCTGTTTTCTGAGTTGTGCTTATATGCAAGGCACTTCAATACCATATTGGGCAAAAGGCCAAAAGTCTTGTACTGTATTAACACTTTAATTCTACTTGTTAACTCAAGAAAACACAGCCACAGTTTTTGGAGACTGTACCTCTGTTTGATAGTTCTGAATAGGTATAAAACCAGCTTTGCATACGGAAGTCAGCTTTCTGCGAACAGTGAGTACATAGATTGAGAGCAGGAGCAGTGATCCATTCAGACAGAGCACAGTTGCCTGGTGGTATCTCATGGGATGAAACTGCCCAAATTCAGGAGCTATGTTCAGAAATGTACCCGAACATGCAATGTTTAAAACTGGGAACGGAGGCAGCTTTCAATCTATTGTTCATTTAACTTTCTGAAAGTCTTAAATTATTGTTATTAATTCTTATTGATAATTTTATTGTTTCATTTTGTTTAATAAACTGCTTTGACCTGTTGTTTTTCAATAAAGTGGTGTATAAATTTCAGGAAATAAATACAAATAATACATTTTTAAAAAAACCTAAATAAGAAGATGCATGCAGTAGCACTGGAGTTTATAAAGATTCAAAAGAGTTTAGAAAAGTAAAAATCATCCAGGGTAGCACCAGTTTCCCTGAACCTTTCAAATTCATATGATTGTATGCTGCACTCCCTACTCCTGAATGGACAGCCCCGCACATCCCCCCATGCCATTTTTTTGGTGTGGAAAACCACGGGATATTGGACTAGTTTTTACTCGAGAAAGGAGATACAGAATTGAAAATAGATACAATGAACAGATACAGAGTGGTAGAGTCCCTCAATGAAATTGGTAGATAATTCCTTCAGGACAGACAAAAGGAAATGTTTATTCACACACTGAGTATTCTATGGCATGTACTATCGCAACAATAGCAGCGGTCAATAGTTTCAATGCCTTAAAAAAATAATCGGAAAAGATGCTAGCATTACAGGTCTGGCAATGTCTGTTGTTTTAACTCACTTGAGTTCAATGTTTTAATGTTTTAAATGTTTTAAAAAATACATATTTGTAATAAACGATCACTAAACAGAAGACTGTATTGTTGCCTTTGTCCAAGAATGCACATGAAACGCCATATTTAGAACAAAACAATAGGTTGGTTTTTTTCATCTTTGCTTGTTTGTTATTGCTTCAAACTTCATTAAAGCAAGCAACAGGATTGGTCTGCCAAGCAGGGAAAATTACAAGTAGGGAATCACATTTCTAAGTTTCCCTACCTAGAAATAAAACACTACAAAAAACCAACTACTACCACAGAGGTGGGAGGTTGGCTGGAACCTACTCTTATATAAAAGCATTTATATTTCAAGGCATATCTAAGTGATGTGCTAGAATTGTTGATTTTACTTATAGCAGATGTACCCTCTAGATGTTCTTCAACAACAATTTCTGTCATTGCTACTCAACATAGCCATATCAGAGTTGTGATCTAGACGGCACCACACTGACTACTCCAGATTTACAGAGATTCTTTTACATAGGGTGTGTGTCCAAAAGCGGTATCTGTAACCCACTCTACCCTCTCAGGGTTTAATACCTAATACGTTGGCCTGCCCAAGAGATGAGCAATATTTCATTTTTATCCAATTACAAAGTAATACATAATTTGTGATCTATGATGTTTCCTAAAATAATTCCAAGTTGCTAAACTATGGTCCTGTGATGAAACAATCCAGCCTTAAAAGGCATGACTACAGAATTACTAGCCAACGAAAGCTTCACTCAACTGCCTAGTTCACATATTGCGCTTTAAGAAAGAAGGACCTATCAGTTGCCAGAATTAGAAGTAGCAACTCTGTTCCAATTTTCTAATTTATAAAAGTATTCACTGAGGATAATTCTTGATCATCCTAGATGTGTACCTTACTTTTGCCACTTATTCAAGATTGCAAATCTGAAGATGAAACTGGCTAAGGATACTGGGAGTTGTAGTTCAACAACTTCAACCTGCACTCATGCAAGCCTGCACTAATGCATGAGCCAGAGGGTAGAGTCACACAATCATTATTCTATGTGGTTCCAGCACAGTGGCATTCATATGAAACAATATAATCTTAAAGAATCTAAAAGGCAGTGGACTCAGGTATCATTATGCCTTTTGACAAACTACAATATTGTTGATTCCTTGATCCCTAAGCAAGGACAGGGAACACAACTAGAAGATAGCGTAGTACTGGGCTAACATATACCGGGACACCGATAACTAAAAGAACTGCTTCTCCCCATATGAACTTAAACTGAACGCTTACATCACCAAGATCAGGTCTTGCACAATGTACCATAACCATCTGAGAAGCAGCGGGATAATCTCTCTGAAGTGGCAGTTCAGCTTCCACTAAAACTAAAATGTTGTTCTTCCCAGGCTTTGCTATGGCCAAAATGAATGTAATTAATTATCTAATAAATATAATTCTGTAATCAATTACATATTCAATTTCCATGGAACAACAAAAACAATGCAGAGAATAATGTAATTATTTACATAATGTTCACGAACTTAAAAATGATAGCAAATACCAAGCGTATTCACTTGATTGATTCCTATTCCAGACCTCTAATGAACACAAAAATTGCTGCGATTTCTGATCCAGTTTCCATTTCTGACGGAATTCTCCAGCATTCCTAAATCTACTGTATTTCTAAAGTGTTGTTACTTCCCCACACACAAATGCTGCCACTCTCTATCAGGCACAAGTGTAGGAGGACAGCAGCAACAAAAGAGTGGACTGTGTGTTTCCTACACAAGCAGCACATATATAGGAAAACTTGGACACAATTCAGAAACTGGAGTGTTCTGGCTAGAGCTGAATATGAACGCTAGCCAACACACTCATTAATTATCTAGCATTTAGAATCCACATTATCACACAAACTCACATCCCCCCTCCCCAATTTCATTATCAGGCACATCACATGGCAACCAAACTTACTAATTTCTCAAGGAAACATGTGGTTTCTCGTCTAACAGTGTTCTGTAATATTTATTGCACCCCATCCGTTCTATTAAACTTCCAAACTCATCCTATAAGGCTTTAATCTTCAAAACCAAAGCTCATTCAGAAAATTCAAAAGTATCAGACAACTAACCACACACCAAGTTGTTATGAACTTTGGTCACGGCATGTTTAACCTTTATAGATATTTTATGTGAACTGCTACAACATTCAAGAGACGGTGGTGGCTGTTAAGTTATATAGAGTTACATAAATAATCAGTTTTGTATACTGTGTCATCGATGTGCACGGCATTTTACAAACAAGATGATGGGGGTGAGGCCAAGGGGAAACATGTGCATTTGATTTAGTCAGAGTAAGGGTGAGGTACCCGTGGCCCTCCGGATATTGCTGGACTCCAAGTCCCATCATCCCTAACCATGGCCCAAGCTGGTTAGGACTAATGTAAGTTGGAGTCCAGCAGAATCTGGTGCCCCACCGTCAAGTTAGAGATATTTGGGCCTGTATAAATAGAAACTCAGGAGTTAAGCCAAAGGATTCACAGAAAAGATTGGTTTGTGAAGAAAGAAGTGGATCTAAGGCTGCTAATACTGTAAGGATTAAAGTACAGTATGGATGTTTTTTAAACAATATGTGCCTTGTTGAATCAGATTAAGCATCCATTTTGTCCATCCTCTCGTTTCCAACAGAAGCCAGCAAAGTGCCTCTGGGAAGCCAAGTAGCGGGGCATAATGACAATACACTCTCCCACATTGTTTGCACCCAGGCAGACAGATATGCTACCTCAACTGACATATGTTTGCCCCCAAACCTTGTTTTGTAGTAGTCCGCCTATGTTGGGAGACTTCTCCCAAAATCGTCAAAGCATTGTTTGTGAAATAGTTGTTTTTAGACCATTACCCATCAGTGGTAAAATATTTATAGCAGCACACAACTAAATCCTACAAAGAGTAGACCCATTAAAATTGTTTTAGTTACTGATTTCAGTGAATCTACTCTGAATGGAAGTATCCTTGAATTTTAATCCAACACTACAGTTAAGGATGAATTACTTTTGTGTTCTGCTGCTGAAGAGCTCCAAGTAATTCCAAAGCCAGCTACCTCCAACACCAGCAGATAGTCAAGGAACTATCTCATCCATTTTCCATTTCTTATTCTCTGTTAACTGTGGTTCACTTTTTAAAAAAATCACTAAAAAAATACAATCAAAAGATTAGCAACAACAGAAGCTAAAGCTGATCTACAGAAGAAGAAGAAGAAGAAGAAGAAGAGGAGGAGGAGGAGGAGGAGGAATAGTAGTTTGGATTTGATATCCCGCTTTATCACTACCCGAAGGAGTTTCAAAGCTGCTAACAATCTCCTTTCCCTTCCTTCCCCACAACAAACACTCTGTGAGGTGAGTGGGGCTGAGAGACTTCAAAGAAGTATGACTAGCGCAAGGTCACCCAGCAGCTGCATGTGGAGGAGGAAAGGAAAGACAAGCACAGAAAACTCCACCAGTCGACTCTTTCTCAGGAGAACTGCCAAAGAGGATGCTCTGTCCATCTCTTGAGACTAGAACGGCTCATGCAGGGGAGAAATGCTAACCATACATTTAAATGCCTGTGCAGTGCTCCAAGGATCAGACCATTAAGCTAATGCAAGCAACATGAGGCGCAGTCCACAAAATTGTTTCCCCCCAAAGAATGCATCTACATTCTAGTGAAGCCATTGCTTATAACCGAGATGTTGAGAGGAGCAGATTACACTTTGTTTCTGCCTACCCCCTACATTGATTTCAATTTATGTTATAACTGAACTTCATAATATTTTGAAATTAGTTCTCGACAGACGTTTTCTTATGTTTCGTTGGACTTCATTGTAGAGTGTGGGGGGCTGAATGAGGGGGCAATGCCACATTCCTCCCATCAGCCTCTACCATTCATATTTGTAATTTGATTTAAAGCCTGAGAATCTGCCAAGTTTAATAAAACACATAACAATGTTTCCAGACTCGGGTGTTTGTGAAACTCAAATATGTTTTCATCTAAATACTACTAAGCCACTACAAAGCACATAATCATCAAATGGAAAGTAGCAACAAATACAGAACACTCAAACAGAAATCATTAATCACTAATTAGAACACAAAAGAGGGGGAAAACACTCACATAAGAAAAACCATTTAAAAATCAATTTAATCACTTGAAGAAAGTCATTTGGATCACTGGAAGAAACCATTTGTAGCCATGGTGGATCAAGAGCTTTCATTTTCTCCATAGTCTCATTCATAATTATGTTGATTAAGAATCTTGGTCCTCTTTTTCCCACCAATGTCCCAGTCTCATTCACCAATGCCGCCTTCCTTCCAATTCTTACCTACACAATGCGGTGGAGTGGATCTATTGGACTGATAAAATCCAGAAGTTGTTTTGTTTTCTTAAACCACATCTTAGAAGCAAAGCATCTACTATACTTTCCTGGCAGAAACAAGTCTTGAAAAGGCCTTCAAGTTATGTGTTATGTGCACTGGCTAAAACATAACCTCCTTTGAAGTAATGTTGCTACCTGTGTAAAAAAATAAGCTTTGAATGTCCTGCACATATAAAGACTCAGTTTACGGATTATTCAGCTGATTTAGTTAAGAAGATGAGAAGAACCTAGCAAAGATGAGGCAAGATAGCAACTAAATGCAGGGCCAATCACACCATCCTGAATGTGAGGTTAAATCACACCATCCTGAATGGTGATGAGCCAATCAATGTTAACTTATAGCCCCCACACTCATCTGGAGTTATGTCCCATTTTCAAATGCCACACAAAACACTGGCTACTTTTATTAAAACAATTCAAGCAATTAATTCTCTTCTTAGTGAATCATACTCAAGTAAAAAATAATAATCACATCACTCATTGGAACTCAGGGAGCAACAATTAGTTCTTTGAGGAATGTTGAGGTATGAAGTTCATGAATAAGCCTAGAAGTTGCAGCTACTCAATTGGCCAATAAAGCGACGCTGTCTTAGAGCACGCTGAGATTTCTGTAATACTGTATGTGAGATTGCTCAACATCCTCTTTCACTTGATATTCTACTCATTGACACCTGAACAGTGCATCGCATTGCAAGAAGATTATATCAGATAGGTAAGTTAGACAGCGATACCAAAAATGACAAACTGCAACTAAAAAGCTTGACATCTTCAGAATGGTTCAGAACCCACTAAGTAGCTCCCGCCCCCAAAAATGGAGACCATTATTACAAACATACAAGCAAAAATATTCAAGTAAAGTCACCAAATATTTTTTAAAGGAATGAATTCATAAAGCATTACAAAAGGACTGGCGACAACATTTATTATTCATATGCGGCTTTGCCTTTTATGAATAATGCAAAATAGCCTAAACACATATTGATAAAATCTTAGTGCTACAAAAATACCTTTGTGTGGATTAGTATGTATGTAGAGTAAGAGCATGCAAAAGAATGCATATTTTATGTTTAAGATTGAGAGATTAGGTATTAAAATACATGCTGTATTTCCAAGTAATTCACATATATTCATATATTCTTGAGTGTATGTTTATGTTTATGCTTGTGTATTTCCCTCGACAGCCTGTTCCGCCAAAAAAGCAGTCTTATTTTATTTTATTATTAAAATAATCTTCTTCCACAAACATTAAATTCTACAGGTTTCCTGCAGATCTGGGAAATTATGGGCCATTCTGGCACTAAACCTCCAACATTGTTTTGATTATCCAATGTTGATTCAACATTTGAGTTGCTACACAGAAAAAACTATGGGGTTGTATCCAATAGTTTCACAGTGGGTGGCAGCTGCCCTATAGGGTCAGTAGGTCCTCTTGAACAGTTTAGATTGTGTAGCACTGAATCACCTGAAATCAGGCTGAGGAATCGCCACAGGCGCAAGATCCCTCTGCCTAATTTTGGGCAATTCCCCTTCACATTGCGGTCCTGTGCAACAGGATCAACCCAGGGAAGAAGGAGAAGAGAAATATTGGTTGTTCAAGCTGCTGTACAATCCCTAGATACAACCCATGGTGTTTTCATCCATTAACAAAAACTGGAAATCTGAACATTTTATTTATTTTAAACATTTTAAGGCCAATTTTCAATACAATGCCAATAAACGATATCTCAGCAGGCCTGTGCAAGCTTATGTACAAATATGTGGCCCTGTGCTATTCTATTATACCTGAGTGCAAGGAGCCATGCCATTTTCACACAGCATCAATCTAATATTGGTTCCAAAATTTGTGAGCTATTCAGTACATGCTGCCACACTGATGCCTGGAGTTCTACTGTACAGAGGCCTGAAAAATAAAAAAAACTGAAGAGGATAGTCAAGGAGAATACTGTAACTGCCCTAATAATCGCTCCAGTTGTATATGGAGCCCAACGTCCCATTTTGTGAAATGTGGGCATCTGGGGTATTGTGTGGCATACTTCCCCAAAAGTCTACGTAAGAACAAAAAAAGAAAGCACTGCACACAGAGATCTCGCACAAGCCTTTACATATGGCCCAATTCTGAGTGACGCTAATAGAATGCAGATATGCTTTTATTTTAGCCACAGTCTTGTTATGGTGAGGGTGTGCGTGAGGTCTAGAATTTGTATCTGTGTTTCAAACTAAGGATGCTTAATTGTATTTCAATGTCTACAAAGTGCTGCTAGGCCTTTACTACTAACATGTGCAATCCCGTTTTACAAGCAGCCTGCTCTTAATCAGCTTCCAAACGTCCCCACAAGTTTGCTTCCTTCACTTCCCCCATGCACGTAATCCTCCACAGCATGGGAAAGAGGACGGGCACATGACAGCTATTGCTGTGGTACAGCTCTGTTTCATAGCTGCCTTATTAATTAAAAGCAACAAAATGGCAGACATTCCGGCTAAATGCACAAAGACGGTTGAACCAAAACCCAGGCCATATGATTATGAAGCGCAATGAACAAAAGGCACCAAAAACACCAAAATGAGGGCTTCCCTTCACGTTTGCCACACTCCTTTCCGTAGCATGAGTAACAAACACGCAAGGGTTAACAGAGTGAGAAAGTGGTGAAAACTTGAAAACCAGTTTTGAGAGATCAGTCAACAATCCTGTACAAAGCCTGGGTGTGTGCTCTGCTCGCATCACTGTAAACGGAGCCTTCCAGAAGTTTCGTGACAACCTTTCAATCAGTTTAGCGTTTGTGCAAGAGTTCCAGTGTGGGATGCAACATACATTTTATCTCTTGCCTAGTCTTCATCAAAACAATCTGGGTTTTAATTAAATAAATTGCACTGGTTTGGTTTGGAGAATTCTTATGTCAATGCTCATGTAAAACGTAACATGTTTTTCCCCCCCTCACAAAGCCTTTCCAAACTACAAACATATGGTGCAGGGATACGTGCAAAATTCATCCCACCATATGGTGTTTTACACTTCCACTTTATTGTTGCCAACAGATGCGATGGAAGCAAGCCTCAATTACTTGAACCTTGATTACCGCAGTCTCTCAGCTAACTAGGTTGGCTGTCCCAACATCACCCCCAAAACATACCTCAATGTTAAGGTTACCATGCAGGGGTACCTCTGGTTACGAACTTAATTCGTTCCGGAGGTCCGTTCTTAAGCTGAAACCGTTCTTATCCTGAGGTGCGCTTTTGCTAATGGGTCCTCCAACGCGCCACTTCCGTTCTCATCCTGGGGCAAAGTTTGCAACCAGGAGCAACTACTTCTGGGTTAGCAGAGCTCGTAACCAGAAGCGTTCATAACCAGAGGTACCACTGTATTGGGAGAGATCTGAACAACATATTCAATCTCAGCATCTCCAAAATAGAGTTGGGAACAAGCACTGTCTGAAACCTTGGAAAGCCACTGGCAGTAGATAATGCTGAATGAGACAGACCATTGCTCTGACTATCTCCCCGCAACCTCTGCACTCTCTTTCTCTCCCTCTCTGACAGCAGCCCCATAAGAGATTTTAAAGATAGGAAGACAGTACCCTACGATTCCCAACTGATGTGCTGGGAACATTGCTCGGAGGAGAAGGGTCAAGCTAGCCAGTAGTCTGACTGGGAATGGATTGTTGGGAATAAATATTTTCCTTTGTGCATCTGGGGGGGGGGGGAGAGAATAAAGCAGAATGGCTAATTAATGTGCACCACTTCTCTCCGAAGGTAAGTCCTAAAACACATACCTTATGGCTGCCAATTCTGTGCTCATTCTCGATAATCACATATTCTAATCAATAAAAATAAGCAGATAAATATATCTTTTTGACAGCCGGTATTCCAAGCCAGTACTTTAAATATGAGCAGAAAGTAATATTTCTTTTTGTATTTTCTACTTTGCTGAATATGCAGATTGCACTCAATATAATAAAAACTATAAATCCTACAAATAAATTACTTTTCTCAGCCATTTAATTTCCCATCCCCCCCCACAACACATCCCAATCCCAAAACGTTTTACAAAGCTGTGCCTTAGAAAAGTTCCATTCCTGTACAATGCTAAGCTCAATATGTCACACATTATCTGTAACTCAAGTTCAGTGTAGCATATACATTATTGTTTCCCCTAAGTGCACAACCACCCATTCTTTATTTGTATTCTGAATGGGAAAGGTTTTGCAGTCCTAGCTATCAGTCATATTTTTGAACTACTTGAACAACTTGGACCAGAAAAACTGTCTTTCCCGACATGAGACGTCACAGAATCTTTTGCCCCTTCTCCTCCACGGCCAACACAGGCTTTAAGCAGCTCAGCTCAGCATTTAACAATTTGCCTGGTTGCCATAGGTGACAAGGAATTCCTTGCAAGCAAATGACTGGGCTGGAAGGGAAGGAGGGGCCCTATCCATTTGTCTGTCTTCAGACAGGCAAAATAAAGTAAGGAAAGCCAGCTGGATCAGCCCAGTACCTCATCAAAATCCAGCATTCTGCTCTAACAGTGACCAACCAGGACCTGAGTGCAACAACACTATCTCCTCCTGTGGTTTCCAGTAACTGGTATTCTTAATAGTTCTGTCCTACACAAATTTCCCCAATCCCCTTTTAATGCCACCCAATGTTGGTGGCCTTCACTGCCTGTTGTAGGAGTGAACTGCATAGTTTAAATATGCATTTTGTGAAGAAGTTCTTTCCCAAATCTTCCAACACTTGCCCTCAGTGAATGTCCTCAAGTTCTGCTGTCATGAGAGCGGGAGAAAAACCTCTCTACCCACTTTCTCCATACTGTGCCTATCATGTTACCTCTTACTCGTCTTTTCTTTAAACCAGTGTTTCCCAGACTTGGGTCTCCAGCAGTTTTTGGACTACAACTCCCATCATCCCTAGCTAGAAAGGTCAGTGGTCAGGGATGATGGGAATTGTAGTCTGAAAACAACTGGAAACCCAAGTTTGGGAAACACTGCTCCAAACGAAGGGAAGCCCATCCCTGAACTGCATCCTTCCTCTACCGGTCAACTTAGTAGGTGGGAACTGACTAGCCTGCTAAGATGTTAATATTCTGCATTTCATTGATGGACAGGGGGTGCGGGTTCCTTTTATCTGCAGCTAGCATGAATATGCAAGATATACAATTCTTATAGGTTAGTAACTTTTGTAGGTTGCCTCACTGAATCACTGCTGTTTCCTGCATGCTGGGTTGTTGACAAAGTGAGCAGCTCTGGGAGACTTTGCTATGGTTCTTCTTGCTTTCTGCGTAGCAGAGGTATGGGTTTAAAAGCCCTCTGCCTGGGTCTAAAGTTGGGTTAGAGTGACTGAGGGATGTAGCAGATGGAAGATGTGGATCTCTAGGGATAAAGCACCCTATGTTGAAGATCCTACGGGAAGCACTTAGGGCCAATTTGGATTCTGAACTGCCGTTGCCTAACTTTACCTAAGCATTGCTGTTTTTATTGTTTTTTGTTATTTAGAATTCAGATTAATGGGAAGCAACAAGGTAAATATATTTTATACTTTTTAACTGTGTTTATTCACATGTAACTGACAAGACAAAGAGAACAAACAAGTTACTTTTTTTAAAAGAGTGGTGGAAAGGAACCAAGCCCTGAATTACATTTTTCCCACCTCCACACATCTCTCCAGAGACTACTGTCTTCACTGCAGTAAATACATAATCACTATTTATTTCAAAAAGAGTTGGGACGAGCTGTAACTATGTGCATTTTATAGTGCAATGTTTTTAAAAGGGGAACTTCCTACAGTGATGGACAGAGCTTTATACCTGCCAACTTTTGTTGTACTGGAATTTGAAGGAATATGTTTTAGACACAGACTCACCTGTTCTTTCAAACTCTTGTTCCCTTAGAAAACAGGACGCTTACTGCTTTTGAGGGAAACACATTTATATTACCTACAGTAGCCACTTAATCACAGATGAGCTCTAATATATACATAAGCAATGCATTATTCTCCCTGCATCTCATTTCCAATACGAATTACAGGGCCTAAAAACCTGAAAGGGAAGTAATCTACTAATTATTTTTTAGATGATATTATGGAGCCAATGCTAACTTTATCCATGACACAAACTAGCCACTTCCAGAACAGGAAAGTCATTACAGATGACAATCCTGTTTCTCACAGTTTACTGAACATAAAGTGTTATTCACTATTGCTCATCAGATAATAAAAGCTTGCTTTGAGACTAAAATATATAACCTGATCGACTGGAGCCATCTTTCAGTGTAAATATCATTTAGAAAAGGCCGTAGAACCACAAAGCATGTCCATACAGGTGGCAGCTTCTCCTATCAGAACTATCCACCTGCTCAAGATGCTCATATATGGAAGTACCATCACAGTCATTTCCCTCCAACTGTTCCTATACAATTCCACAATTTCCACATCACACTTACGATTTATAAAATAAGAGAAGGGAAGAATTGACAAAGGCATCTTGGTAACAGAAACAATAATCAAGAACCCAAGCTAGTTGCCATGCAATCTCTCCAAGGGCTCCCCAGGATATTTTAGTCCTTATTCTGCATTGCAGGGGGTTGGAATAGATGACTCTTGGGACCTTCCAACTATACAATTCTATGATCCTCACAGAGCAGTGAAATGAAGGTGGCAGAGGGGAATCAATATGGGAGTCGATCTTAAGGTAATGGATGGCAAATATCGAACCTCTTTAACAGTGGTTTGGTGCAGTATCTCACATGGAATCCCTAACTTTCATTAGAAATAGATTGTAAGGAGCATAGAGCTATATTTATCTACATCTGTGTCATCTGCGTGACAATGTATGATCAAGGTGCCAGAAGTACTGCATATATGGCTGGTTCAATACGCTTTAATAAGCAGGCAAACAGATCTCAAGTCCAAAAACTGAAGCACGTAGGCTAAGTTCTCCTTGGAGGTCATGAAATGGAAAATATCCTCCTTAATCCAAGGTAAGTGGTAAGAGCTCCTGCTCCTCAGTGACCAAGGGCTATTGTGCATGTTCATTGCTACCCTCTTTAGTAAATATTTCCAGGATTAAATTCTGGTACAGATTCCAGGGCTAAGCCCTGAGAAGACCTCATAGACAGACAGATACTGAAGCTATGCCACAGGTTGCCAATTTGGCACCTGCAGGCACACATACACCTTTAGGGGCCTCCCCAAATGCCCGCTGGATCACCACTGGATCACCCTGCTGTGCTGTTCCCCCAAAAATTGGACTTGAAAAAAACTTTTGGTTGTAGCCAGTAAAAAAACCCTTTTGTTGTAGCTAAGTGTGCGCACTGCTATGACAGTTTCTCCAGTTTGCAAACATGTACCTAGGCCCAAGAAGATTGTGCTATGTAGTTCTAATAGATTTTATATTGGCTCTTATTTTTATCTGTAAGCTGCCTTGGAAGCTGCAGGGGGAAAGGCTGGGTATAAATTATTATTATAATTTTTAATCATAATCATCATCATCCTGCCGGATCATTCCCCAGACTCTTTCGAAGCTTAGGATATCCGAAGCTTCACAAAGCCACTATCTTGGTATTCTTTAAATTAGTGCATTGCAATGTATTTATTAAAATAAGCACTTGGGGTTTCAGTCCATTCTGTTGCACTGATGTCAGTCAGCAGGATAAGAATTGAAATAAATCAGCTGAAATTGAAACAACTGGGTTACAGATACCAATGCAGGAAAGCATATACGGAATCAGTCTCGGACACTTGACAATTTGACAAAAACTGCTAACCAAACTGACTCATCCGTTTCCTATTGCAGAGGACAGGCAAACTAAACATTAATCAGAGGCCCACACCCAGTCTTAAAGCTTTCTCATTTTTAATTATTATTTTGTCTCATTTTTAATTAATCTCAGTTTATGACTGAAGCAGCTCACCTGTGACTTTTGGCAAATAATGCTTCTATTCTCTGCTACACCTGACTACTTGGAGGGCCCACAACACAATAAAGATTCTGAAGTGATTTGCACTTTTACTCTGCTGTGCTTTGCATGCTTATTTTATTTATTTAAGAGATTTCTACACTACCCTTCAGCAATGCTATCAGGGTGGTTTATAAATACTAGTTAAATCAGGGCAACATATGATAAATTACATGTTAATAAATATATTTTAAAAATTGGTGAACAGAAATATCTGTTTATTGTCAGAAGCAAATCATCCGTGTTCAATGGGCTTTACCCCCAGGTAAGATTTACAGGGGTTCGATCTCAACATACGCTATCAGTTAAACACTCGCTTTTTAAAAGCATGGGATAAAAGATTCAAATGAATCATTCGGTATTATTTCAAACGCTCCCTTCACTGTGTTTTTATTTAATCTGAATTCATAAACGCAGCATAGAAACGGTACACGGTGGTATGTTCATTTTCTCCCCTGTCTTCTACTCATGACAGCCATGTTGTCTCTCAGTGTTTCCGAAACTTGGATCTCCAGATGTTTTCAGACTACAATTCCCATCATCCCTGACCACTGATCTTTCTAGCTAGGGATGATGGGAGTTGTGGTCCAAAAACAGCTGGAGACCCAAGTCTGGGAAACACTAATGCCTCCACCATCAGAGGCAGTATGCCTCTGCATATCAATTGCCGGAAATAGCAAATGGGCATAGTGCTGCTTTCAAGTCTCTCAGGTCCTGTTTTCTGGCCCCACAAAGGCATCCAGTTGACCCCTGTGAGAACAGGATGCTGGGCTAGATGGGCCTTTGGTCTGATCCAGCAGGGTTCTACTTCTTATGTTCTTATTGGCTAGCAGTCCTAACTGAGCCCACCCACATAGTCAAAACTCAACCTTAAAAGCAACTTTGTGCATCTGAAGCAATATATAATCATCGTCATCATAGTTATGTGAATGTTTCCTATCTCCAATAGATTTTGAGTTGAAGGGCCAAAGGAGAGGTAAAGCCTGAGGTAACAAGGCGGCTTTTGAAGACAGGAAAAGTAGCTATTTTGTTGAGAGTTTCAATCCTTCCCTCCCTTGCTTAGTCTTTCCCCAATCTAAATCACCATCCCCAAAGTTGCAATTAGCTCTGAAAGGAGAAAAGACAGGTACAGAAACTACACATGTCATTTCCCCTTCTAATTAACATTTGTGTTGTTTTTTCCAACCATAAGAGATCCTAATTATGGACACCTAGTTTAGCCTTGAGATGTTATGATCTCTGAAGCTCCCTTCACATGTTTTGGGTGTGATGGCTTGCTCACGCAGCGATCGGGGACAAGGGCTGTTCTGCTGATGAAGGCATTAGACACAATACTGGCCCTCAATTGGTGTGGATGCCTGAAGGAAGTAAGCCTATACATGAGCTGCTGTCCGGATTTAGGTTTTAACACTATCAGGCCACTATACAACTGGAAGTATTGATCATGTAAAGGCCTAGACACAAGCAAATGTTCACTCATGGGACTGGTGGTGCATCGAACACCAGTTGTGGAGCCCCACTTCCTGGTCATTACATGAGGATTGCTTCACAAGTAAGGGGAACTTTATATTACACAGGAAATAAGCCAGGTTTCTTATGGTAGTATAGGAATAGTAAAGGTAAAGGGACCCCTGACCATTAGGTCCAGTCTTGGCCGACTCTGGGGTTGCAGCACTCATCTCCCTTTATTGGCTGAGGGAGCCGGCGTACAGCTTCCGGGTCATGTGGCCAGCATGACTAAGCCGCTTCTGGCGAACCAGAGCAGCGCATGAAAACATTGTTTACCTTCCCGCCAGAGCAGTACCTATTTATCTACTTGCACTTTGATGTGCTTTTGAACTGCTAGGTTGGCAGAAGCAGGGACCGAGCAACGGGAGCTCACCCCGTCGCGGGGATTCGAATCGCCGACCTTCTGATCGGTAAGTCCTAGGCTCTGTAGTTTAACCCACAGCGCCACCCGCGTCCCTCATAAGAATAGTAGTACTGGTGCAATTTCAGGAGGTTTTTTTTTTATTTAAACAAGTATTAGAATAATTGTCAAATGCACCTCCTCCTCCCTCCCCCCCCAAAAAAAACCCGACTAAATTTGAGCTTATTTCCAACATTTGATTAGCAAAGTGCTATTTGCTATTAAGCTGCTTTTGGCATTATTTGCAATTACTGCATCACATACATTTACGCTATCAGCTACTGTTGAATTTGAGGCAGTCATACCAACTGAAAAACAACAACTATCTTTAGTCCTGCATATTCACTTTCATATTGCGTTGTTCAACAGAGTACACTATCGACCCAGTAGTTTCTACCTAAGGAGATTTTTGCATATTGGCAAAAAATGTTCGGCAAATAACCGCTGCCAAGATCAGACCAGCCATCTTACACTGCTGTGAGGATAAAATGGGTGACGGAGAAAACTAAGTATTCTGCCTTGATCTCTTTGGTGGAAAAGTAGGATATAAATGTGGTAAATAAGCAAAAGGAAATTACTTGTGATAGGGCTGGCATTGGTGTAAAGTTGTGGTATGTAACAAGGGTATGTGATCATGAATTGTAGGAGCATAGGATCCAACATTAAGTTTGCCTTTTCCCTGCTACCAACATCCTACCCATGACTCTGCCCTATTTTGGCCATTCCAGCAACATATTGAGAAGTTCTACTGGCATTACCTTCATGCATGGTGATAGTGTTTATGTTGTTCCACCACATCCTACAGCCTCTCAGCTGGTGTTACTCCAGTACTCGATGGCACCCTTAGATGCTTCTCTCTTCTAGCAAGCCTTTGCCCCAGCTGTCATGTGAATTGCTATCTCCTTGCCTCCTTTATTTTTCTATTTGTTGAAATATATCTGTTCTTGCTGTTACTGAACGCTTTAATATTTCTGTTAGTCACCTTGGGTATCTCGGACATGAGACAACAGTGGACTATATATATGCTATTTTCTTGTATTTATAGTTCCCTGTCTTCTATCACGAAACCCAAGATGATACACATGTGATTCCCAGGCAGTCCCTCACCCAGGCACTCATTATGTGTTTTCAAACCATGCTGTGGACACACATACACAAATCAATCCATCAGTGAATAAGGTAGCAAAGGTGAGATAGTAAATATAAACTTGTGAGATTTTTGCTGCACTTATTTGCAAAGGCTACAGAAAGGAAATGAGAAGGTTCGGTATAGACAGAAGAGTGCTGAACAGAATTCAGAGGGTTCCCAATGGCCTGATTTCTTTGTACACTTACCCAAGTGTAAGACTCTTTGAACTCAGCTAGTCACACTTCTAAAGAAACATACTTACGATTGTGCTGCAAGGCATGCAACTTAATTCCCAACTCAAGAAAACTAAACTTATGCTCAGACCGTAATTTCCAGCACTGCCAACCTTTTGTCTAATAGGGCAATAATTGATTCCCACATACAATTTGTAAAGATCACATCTGTGGAAATGACATATTTATTCCTTGAGCGGTCAGCTACCACCTACTGTATCAGGAATATTTATTCCTATATGCGTTGATTTTTTTTAAACTGCCTTTTATCCGGCATGGGCTCCTGTCTGAGACAGTAAGATACAAGCAGAAAATCTAGCTGCACAGCAAGTCTGAATTAACTATTCCTTTATGCTGCTTTTGAAAGACTGCAATGAAACAGAAGGTTCTGCTGGCCCAACACTGACAATCAGCGCACTACTTTTGGTAAAGGCATGTTTCTGATTTAGCCATCCACCTTCTTGAACAAACTTTCTGTGTTTCCATGGAAAAATCCACCTTATCACTATTAAAGAACTGAGCTACAAAGATGAACTCGGTCAACCTTCTGCTTTAAAGGAGTTCATCCAAACTCTTGATCATTTCAGTCATCCTTTTAAAAAGATGGGAAGCAGCCTTATAGAGAGTGAAACCATCAGCCCAGCTCGCTTAACACTGTCGACACAGATAGGCAGCAGTTCTCCGGGGCCTCAAGCAGGTGGTCTGTCTTCCTCAGCCCTTCCTGGAGGGATCAAACCTGGAACCTTGTGCATGCAAAGCAGATGTTCTCTGGACACACACCTACACTGACATGTGTTACGTCCTGTTCAGCTGTGTAATGCTCTGGCGCTGGCAACACTTTTTTAAAATCAGCAGCATCCTTTACAATAAGGGACATCTGGTAACCACAAGGGAAAGCTCAACGTGAACAACTACTTCCGTATCTTTTAAGATACGTAATGAACCCGGTGCTCATACCAACATTTGCCACAGAATTAAAGAGCTATCTGGACATTCAATAGCAAACATGAATTTCGCTACATTGATTTTTTTATATATAGCTGAGTAAAGCGAAGATGACGGGGCTTTGAACATCTTAATGCTTAAGGAAATAAAATACACTTATAAGCTATTCCTGATCATAACAGCCACTCCTGCTACATTCTTGGAGGTCTTTATAGCACAGCCTGCACCAACCTAGAACCTTCCAGATATTTGACTACAACTCCCATCAACCCCAGGCAGCGCAGCCAAGGTGGCTGGGAATGATGGGAGCTCTAGTCCAAATCAATGAAGGCTGTTATTATATCTTATAATGTGGATACCACATTTTAAAGCCCACAAATGAGTTTTTAAAAAATCCCTGGAGCATTCAAAGTATACAATCACAACTTCTCCGATTCATTCCCCTCTATTATACACACAAGATAGTAACTTATTTTCACATTCCTTGCGATAATTAGGCAACCCTCCTCTCTGGCCAATTTCTTTGACCACCTCATTTTGCAACATAGGACTAGAGTCTGTCCTTTATATAAAGATGAAAACGTTTCTTCAAAAAGCTGCAGAGGGCTGAATACAAACGTCAAACAATAGTTTTATATTTAAATTTAAATTTTAAAAAGCTTTAAAAGTGCTGTTGCGTAGCTACAACAAAGTCTACCAGAAACCGCCTATCAAGTTTCTGCCCCCCCCCCCCCCCAGCATCCTCTGCTTAAGCTGTAGGCTGTCCACAGACAACTGAGAACATGGAATTTTCAGAACTGAACACAAACGCTCAGCCTGGCCTTAAACTATTCAGCAGCTGCCACCGTTAAACAATACGTTGGCAAACTGCCTGCCCTTATTGAGCATTTTCCAATTTGCAATTGCTGACTCGTTTGTATAGTGACATAGTGAAGCACTGAGGATGACGTGCTTTACAGCAAAAGTCATAGTATCAGAAAGAGATTAACTCATTTCATACAACTCTTTCCTATGCTGTACAGCAAAAGTGTTGAAGACAGCCTTGGTGTCAGCTTTAGGAAATTCTTTTCATCTGCCAGTTATTAAAGCAACAAAAGACAGTTTGCCTTGCAAGCAACGCAAATGTTACCCTGGAATGATAAGCATGTGTTTACAGAAAGGTATTCACAATCTATTTTTCGTGATTGAGGTCTATCTCAACGAACTAATCAAGAGTTGTAAACCATAAGATAAACCTTGGTCACATAAACGCATGTTCAGAGAACATGCTAAGCCAAGCCATGGCTGAGTGTAGTAGCAAAATGTCCAGGGAGCAGCAAAGTGACCACAATCTCCTCCCTTGGGATCTGCAAACTTGCACATTCATGCTAGGCCACGGGTTGTCTTAGCATGATATGCAAACCAGGTCAATGTTTGCCATTGTCTTTTTGCATTACTAAAATTATGCAGGTATACTGCAGTTCCAGCAAATGTTAAGCCTTCTGTATTTCAAAATCAAAATAATTGCATCCTGGTATAATTAAACACCGGGAAACTTATTTAAAGCTTAATAATACATTTTAAAAATATTGCTTTGAACTGTGTACTATATGCTACTATTTGCCAACTGGTGTTTCCCCCACTGCAAGTGAAAATAAATATTTATGCTACACAATCATCAAGAAATATATATTTTAACACCTCTGAAATAATTTTCCAAGTTACAGTTTGAATGAACCAGTGCATTCTTCCATCTCAATCATTTGGGTCGTTATTTATGCCTTGCGTTTGATGAAGTAGAATTTACTCCACTAAAGCTAATGCCGTAATAAATTTGTTGTTCTTTAAAGTGAACAGACTCCTTGTCATTTTTTTTTTGCAGCAAAACAGACAACATGGTTGGCCCTCTGGAATTATTTAAGGTCTTTTGATTTTGCAGCAATTATGGCTTAATGTTTCCCTCTATTGAAAAGGCACACTGGAAACATATTACATCAGCCTAACTTTTCAAAATAATTATTTATCATGCTGGGCGTGGGGGAAGCATTACGTTAGAATCAGACTTAAGATGATAGTCTAAGATATTGGCCAATATGCAGCAAAATTTGGAGTTACGTAATTATTTGAAACAGTAATGCTTTTAAAGACCAATGCTCCAACCATAAACATATGTTATTGGAAGAAATTCTGCTGATTTTTAAATAATTAAGTTCTAAAGGCTCATTCATACCCTCTGCTCACATAGCTGTACATGACTGCAACCTTGGTCTGCAATCCTAACTGTGTCTACTCAGAAGTAAGTGTCATTGAATCCAGATAAATGGGATTAGGATTGTACCCGAATTTCAAAATGATACCTCATAGGAAATTTATAAACGTAGCAAATATTTGTTCATGCATCAAGGCTGCAATCCTAAACACAGTTACTGGGAACTGAACCTAATAACAAACTGGATCTTCAGACAGGGCTCTATCTCTGCCCTACTTGGAGATGGGTGACTGAACCTGTATGCAAAGATCTCCCACTGGTCTGTAGCCCTTTCCCTTTATTTCTAACTAACAAACACTACAAAGGTTCTCTTTGAAAGACAAAGAAAGAAAATATTGTTATTATTAGACTTTTTAGTTGCTTGTTGCACAGAAAGGTCTCCGAGCAACTTTTTAAAAAGCAAGCAAAAATACATCATAATATAGACCCATTCACACAAAAACAGTACATTACTACAACTGAAGGAAGAGAAACAGAGATAAAAGGCAAAGCTGTTTTCTGGAGTACTTCCTGCGATAAGACAAGTAAACTCAGCTGAAGGAACACATATTAAAGCTTCGCCAGGCTTATGGGTTTATGTGAATACCAACAGTACTCATCTGTAAGCAGATCACAAAA
Organism: Podarcis filfolensis; assembly: GCF_964270895.1. Taxonomy (NCBI): domain Eukaryota; kingdom Metazoa; phylum Chordata; class Lepidosauria; order Squamata; family Lacertidae; genus Podarcis; species Podarcis filfolensis. The sequence continues at coordinate 74,221,054 of NC_139603.1, forward strand.
AGAAATCGTTTCAGCCACTGAACTAAATAGAAAAAGAATAGAAGGCAAAGACCTGCAGTCCTTTAGACTTCTAGTGAAGACCGAGCTAGCTCCCACAAATTAGTTACAGGAGTAATGATTCACAGCCTAATATGCTTGAGGGAAAGGAGTTCTCCAAAAATAGGAAAATCTTCCTCTCTCTCTCTATTTTTATTTTTTTGCTTGATTGCAAAGCAACCCACAAAAATCACATACAAAGTTTATGTGAATTCAGGAGATGGATTTAAAACTCAAATAATGAACAAAAGGACACCAGATGGATGTATGGCAAGTCCTTTGGTTTGTCTTAAGCCCTAACCAAGCAAAAGTTCTTTGCTAGGACTACGAAACATACATACCAACACGATGTTTCCCTTCCCTCCCAAGCCTCTGTAAAGTTTCAAAAGGCTTGCTAAGCAGTGTAAATACGATAGGAAAAGAGAGAGGCAGAGAGAGGGAGAACCACAAGGATTAACTCTAACATGTCCCTGTATCATCCTATAACTTCCCCTTCGATGTGTGTACAAAAGCGACTCGCTGATCAAACAGCTTTTTTGTACTGTACCAGAGCCAAAAGCAGTCAATTACTTACTCTCATGTAGACTTTTATAAGAGATAACAGTTATCTGCACTGAATAGGCACATGCCCTTTTTTATTACTAAATTGGTTGGGAAAGAAAGAGATACAAAAGGGTTTCTGTGCAGCTCACAGCTTCAACCAGCCCTTACACAGACCAACAAAACAGAACCAAAAGGAAAAAAAAGAAAAAGGCAGACAGCCTCTCTTCACACAACTGAACCGCTCTGAAGTTCAACTCTGGCCTGAGAAATACCTAGCATCTGAGAAACAACTGTTATTGAGAAGTCAGTGCTTGAAGATGGAAAGCTTACTTTTCTTTCTGATACCTGCATCTGACAAGTCGCTTCCACTATTTGCCTTTTGGGAAGATATTAAAAGTTTGTTCATGTGAACAAACGTGCATTGGCTTTCCCCAACACCAACGAAGACGTCTTACCCGCCTTTCAGCATGAGGTTTCCAGGCAGGTTCCAACAATGGAAAAACACAGTATAAAACAGATTATAATCAAGAGAATAGGATGGGTTCCAATGCATAATCCGGCCAGTGCATCTTCAGCACCCGACAGTAAATCCTCTGAGGAGGAAATTCCACAATTTAGGGGCTTCCTCTCCTGGGCCCCACCATTCTGCATGTCTGAGATTAGTGGACGTAGACAGCAGCATCCCTCAAAGTAGCACTCGGTCGCTCCATCCGGCTGCCATTTTAACTTCCCACACAATATCTACTACTGTTGCTCTGAAGCAACACCATCTTATTAATTGGGGGCAGAGTCATGATCCGAAACAAAATCACAAGGAGAATAGGTTACCACAAAATTTTCCGTGAGGAAACTAAAAATAACTGTTAGAGCCAAATGCCTGGCTCTGCTTGGAGTGCTGGACCAGATTAACTCTTTGTTTTTAAGCGGGGAAGGGTGGGCAGGCATCAGAATTGGGCTCTGCCAGTGCAATGAGGCCTACTTGAGTGGCAGCCATATTATGCGAACACCTGATCCATACCTTCCAACACTTTAGAGTGCATGTAAGGAATGCCATTTCTGAATGCTTCTTCATGTAAGAACTCCCTTGTAATATGGGGAGAGTAACGTAAAGACTTTCAGAGAGAAATAATCTAGGCAAGCCCCTCTAACCGCTACTCTAAATTTCTACTTTCATGGGGATATTTCCTAACATTTTGGATCACTGAAAAACGCAACCCATTGCCTGTCGTCTGAAGGATCTCAGCCCGTTTTATCACCTCACTCTGCCGCACATGCAGACCGTTCTACCTCAACTACGCAGGAGAGTCCCAGTTTCCATCTGTGATAAATGCTGGAGGGTAAAGGAAAGCCACCTCAATTTCTTGGCAGGAATCGCCCAGGTTTGCCAGCATAGACAGTCGGGAGCAATAAAGGCCACAGCCGTGATTTTGCATGCGCTGGCTGGTTCAGTCGGAAGGTCTGCGTATTTAAAATTCTGCAATGTTTGTTTGCCCACGCATAGCCTGTGTTTGACAAAACAGTACATGTTGGAATAAAGGTGAGTGCTGCAGCCAGGTGAGAATTCCAGGCTGATTGCAAGAGAAAAGAGCCATCCTGAAAATGAAACAGGAACTGACTTTGATGGTTTTATCACTTCAGACTGCAGGTGGGAGGGTGTTTTTAAAACATTCTCCACATGGAGTACATCAGATAAATATTGATAGCATGCTAATTGATTAAATGTAGTAAGTTGTGGGGGTTTTTTACGTCAAGGAATATTCAAAATTAGAAGCCTCTTCATATACACTGACACGCTTCTGCAGCCTGAAGCAAGCGTACAGTTCATTACGCCACAAACTCATTTTTGTAGACTAGCTGAAAAGGACAAGGAGAAAACCATAGTCCAGGACTGGATGAAGACTGTAAGCAGAACCTCGATTTTTATTTTAAATAATTGTAGAACAGAGGATGAATATTCTGAATGTTCCCCAGAATCACTTAAATTCCCCAAAATGTCTCAGTCTCTCTACCATTTTTCTGTACAGCTCTCCACCACAGAGATAAAAACAGATCATCTCATAAAATGATATGATAAAATACAGAGGTCCGTAAGCTCTGCCCTGACCTTCTTAGAGGAATGGTAGAATGATAAATATGCAAAAGATCCACAATTAACTTATAATGCTGTACCATGGTCTTTGACTAGAACCAATTTTTGGGCCAGCTCCTCAAGTGGGGAAGTCAGGAAGCTCCTGTTCTGGGGACAGTTTGGAGAGCCCCAATAATGGAGATTTGCAATATCAATTTCCAGCAAGACAGAGAAGTACAGGAAACAGGATGTGTGTGTGCGGCAACTGCAACTCAAGGCAGGCACACATCTTTGGTACAAAAAGGACAAGGTGCTTTATCAACGAAAATGGGGAGGAGAAAGGGACCGATCCTTGCCCTAGAGGATCCTACAATCTAAACTGACATGTGTTTGTTCAGTTACTCAATCCTGTAGTGAAAAGGCCACTGAACATATTTAGCAGCCAGGAAAACTGATGTTTCATTAGTAAACACAGACCAGATGGCAACTGCCAGCCTCTTCTGCAGTGCCCACTATTTCTATCAAGTGCATTCCTTATTTAGCCTAAACATTCAATCCCTTCCTCCCTCTCTCTCTCTCTCTCTTTAAAAAAAACAACAAAACTTTCTTTTCAGATTACAACATTAAACAATTGCTGCTCAAGGATGGTAGCTTAATGGGAGGAAAGGATATACAGCAGACCTTTTCAGAAGTAGCAGCATTACGGGAGTTTCGCTGCCATCATTTTTCTCCCCTCACGTTATTAACCAAAAGTATGCCTCCTTACATATTTGTGGGAAAGGATAGCTGTATAGACAGGCTAAATGTATTTATAAAAGAGGGGCATATTGCGCGCTACACATGCTTCAGAGGATACTAAGCAGAAAAGGGCTTCTATCGTCTTACAAACATGTAGAAAGTACACATTAACCGACAGCCGCACCACAGCGAAAGAAAAACCATTAGAGAGCAGTTAAAACAAGCTGATATCCAGGAAGCCCCAACCCACAAAAACCAGTGAAGCTAAAGCAGGAATTACCAGCCTAACTCAAGAAAAGCTGTTTTGAGTTTTCCCACAAGAGTAGCTGACTAAAACCAAACATGAGCAATGGAACTAAAGTGGAGGGGCAGTTCACAACCACTTGCACCGCAGAAATGGGGAGCAAGGAGGCACTGGAACTCTTGTCTTGCGTGGCTGGGTAAAAGCATAGTATGCTCACAAGTCAGGGTCGCTGAACGAAAGATGAAAATCTAGCCTACCATTCTGTTTCCAACAGTGACTGAAGAGATGCTTCTCGAAGCTTTATATCCAAAGCAAGAAGAGCCCTGTGCGCCACAAACACACACCCCAATAGCATCAGCTGGTATTCTGTGATATACACATTGGACGAAACCAGATGGGGATCCTGTAACCCTCCAGAGGTTGTAGGACTCCAGCTCCCCTCATTCCCAGTCAGCATGGCCAATGGTCATGGGTGACAGGAGATGGAGTCCAACAACATCTGGAGGGCCACAGATTAGCCAACCTTAATCTAAACCATGTTTGGAAATGAGCCAAACTCATAGAACTATGGTTTGTTAAAGTCAGTGTGGTGTAGTGGTTAGAGTGCTGGACTAGGGAGACTCAGATCATGTCTGAGTTGGACTGAACCCTGGTCTCCCAGATTCTAACAAACAAACAAAAAACACCTCTCATAGTTGATAGATACTTCTCCTCCATGAAATTGCCTATTTTCTTTTTTAAAAGCTGTGTAAGATAACCGTCGCCAAAACATCTTATTGCAATTAAGTGTTGTATGAAGAAATTATGTATTTTATCTGTCTTGAACCTACAGCTAATACGTTTTATTCGGCAACCAGGAATTATAATGCTATGTGAGGGGAATTGAAAGAGCATCTCTTCTCCGATACCTTTTCAAATCACTCCCTGCTCAAAAGCTTCTCATTTCAATGTGGCCAAAACCCCATTTCAGTCAGTCCACTGAAACGGGTAGCAGTTGGAACTACATTTCCCATACTTTCTAGCAGTACCAGGCTCCCTCTTGAATGCTTCCGACATTAAACACGTACGCAGTAATTTAGCTGTATCATCTTTACACAGCAATGTGTAAACCCCAGTCCAGACACTTACTCGAGGCAATAAATGGCTTTCCATGTCCAAGGTTGAGAGGTCTTGAGAATTACCAATAACTAATAAGAGATAAATTACTGCCCGGTTAAAATAAAATAAGCTTAGCTCAGTGTTTTACAAAGCTTTGAAATGTTATTAGCTGCTACTGTGCATGCATGGTGATTACTGGTAGGCTGCCTCCTCTTTAGACACTTCTCACATACATTAGATGGTCTAATTAAAGCAAATGCTGACTGTGTCAACACTGACACACCAGAAACTACTCTGATGTGTGTGTGTGTGTGTGTGTGTGTGTGTGTGTGTGTGTGTGTGTGTTCTCAACCCACCAAGGGTTCTACTATTGGATGGCAGCTTCTGTTATGGGATGAGATTGTTCTTGAAAGCTCCATGTGTCCGTAAGAGTTAAGGAACTTTGAGAAAGCTAGCCTTGCAATAAGAATGGCTAAAGGCCTGTATTATAGAACATGCTTCTTCCCCTTCTCCCTCTCAAAAAACCTGGTATGTATTGTTCAGGTACACAGTGGTCAGAATTACTACTCTTATACAGAAAAGAAAAAGCAGTGCTGGGAATATCTGTGTTGGAACATGCAATGTCTAGAAGATGAACTATCTTCAGTCCAATTCATATTTTACCAGTGCATTGTAGTTTACATATAGCTGGACTATATATACTGCCTCAGTAATAAGGGTTGGATGAATGGTATGATTTCCTTCTATGGCAGCGTTATCCACATAGAGACTACAGAACTCAGAAGGAGCCAAACCGTTCACAGAGTTTCTTCCTGCTGACATAACTAGAACAGCATAGGATCTAGCCACACCAGACATCACTCACCTGAATGAGTCCAGAATTCCTTTTCACTCCAACCCTAAATACAATGCAAAGAAGTATAAATTTGGGTGTCCTCAATCTGTCTAGGATTAGGACATCAGAAAACAAGTCCTACTGACAATGTGGGAGGACCACAGCTCAGTGGTAGCACATCTGTCTTGCAAGCAGAAGGTCTAAGATTCAATCCCTGGTGTCTCCAGATACAGTGGTACCTCGGGTTAAGTACTTAATTCGTTCCGGAGGTGCGTTCTTAACCTGGAACTGTTCTTAACCTGAAGCACCACTTTAGCTAATGGGGCCTCCCACTGCTGCCGCGCCGCCGGAGCACGATTTCTGTTCCCATCCTGAAGCAAAGTTCTTAACCTGAGGTACTATTTCTGGGTTAGTGGAGTCTGTAACCTGAAGCGTATGTAACCTGAGGTACCACTGTAGTTCTAAGGAAAGTTCTTGCCTGAAACCCTAGAGAGCTGCTGTCAGTCAGAGTAGAAAGTCCTGAACTAGATGGACCTGATTCAGTGTAAGACAGGTTCAAATGTGTGTTCTTCTTTTATCAAAGGCACTGGTACAAACCTATTTCTTTTGGCCAAAAAAATCCAAATCCCCTTTAAGCATGCAGGAATTGTATTGTGTTTATGTTTGCACACCCAAACAATCTTACTAGCCAGTGCCATTAACAATTCAGGCAACTTTACTACACTTATAAAACTAAGATAATGCATTTGGGAAATTCGCACATTCATCTTTGAAAAGCAAAAGCAATTTGTGTCACCATGCATTAACATAACTTCTAAGTGTCCAATGCAAAATCAGATTTGTATGCAGAAGCCTAAGATGGAGACATGCTGCCTACATGTGCCTTGATGTGCCGCAGTGGAGGGAAGTTTATATGCATGCTTATGATGATTTACAGACACACAGCACAAGTTATAAAGGAAATACTAGCTACGTGACCTGACTATAATGATAATATCAAGCAGTTTCAATTGGATACTGTGAGCCAAGTCTCTTGTATAGAGCCACTCAGTTATTGTGGCTACATCCATTTATACCCAAGTTTCTCAAAATGGGTATGAAGAGCTACAAAAAGCTCCAACAAGTTGTTTTAAAAATCTCTTTCATTGATACACTTTGTCCTGTGCATAGCCAAATACATGAAAAGTACAGCCACAGAGAGAGCACATCCTTTTTCATTATGGACAAAGATAAGGCGTCATAGCGTCCATTTGCTATTCTACCGAGTGACCCTATAATCCTTACTTGGAATTTAGTTCCAGTCAAACCAATACTATAGGAAGAGGTAATGTAATCCATTGACTACCCCATTGCGTGGCTCAGAAGTCTTCATTATCATATATAATACCCATCATCCTATTTAATCTATTTGTTTAAATATTTATATCCCACCTGTCAGAACAAGTGTCCCAAATATCATCACTGTTCTAAATCCTAAGTACAGTAAGTGCTAAGTGTCGCAATCTAGGTCACCCAAACTGAAAGCTAACATTTTGAAGTTAAATTTAGACCAGAGTGATTCAGCAAAACTGCTTTTATAGTAAGAAGGATCCTCCTGTCTGAAACTAACAAACTTTCAAAATTGCACAAGTTTCTTCATTAAGCAAACAATTACATAGTAACAGTTCCCTAATCTATTGATCACATCAGATACCTTTTAGTGGTCCTGTCTTCTAATTTATGAGTCTCCCTCCTACTCATGTCTCAGAGTTAGTCTCCACAGAAGACTGGTTTGAAAGGCCTATCCTGCTTCAATATGGAGCAGGAGAGGAATTGAAACATTGCATCCACATCATCAGAAGAATCTGTGTACATATGTACATATGTGTACATATGGAAGCCATGCTTAGAAAGGTTTCATAAACTAAAATCTGAATGCACATAGGCTCAAACATACAACCAATACCTAGATTTAATGTGGGATATATAGTGTGCACTTTTGGCTTGCACACATTCAATTTTTAACTTTTAGGCGCTATACAGAAGTGATGCTCAGACATGTACAGGCATTCCCAGTAAGCAGGCAGCCACAATCCAACTTCCCTCCACCTAGATAGTAAGCTTAACCAAACCAGCTAAATGAGTTACTAGACGTTCATCCACCACGCTGGTCTCAATTCATTTCTGTCAAGTCAGAGTTTTGTTATAGAACCCTTGGTTTATGCAGTACAGTTTTCAGGGATCTGAACTTGAGCAACTTCATTTCCATCAGTGTTTATCTCTTGATTCTGCAATCCATGGAAACATAGGAAGAGAAAGCTCTTCCAGACCAGACTAAAGGTCTGCCTACCTAGTCCAGCAAGCAAGGCAAGAAGGCAACAGCTTTCTCTCCAGTGTTGCTCCCTAGCAGCTGGCATTCAGTGGCTCACCATCTTGCTCTTAAGCACTGGTAGATTAATGGTTAATTCTTTCTTGATCACAAAACCAGAAATCTACAGACATATTGTTCCAAAGGAATTTATAAACAGATTTGTTTTATCCCTTTTTTGGAGGGGTGGGGTACAGAGGACAGGGAACAGCTATATCCATTATGGGAACTCATGCTGAAAATATAGATAAATTCTACTTACCAGCATCTGTTCTCCAGGTTTCTTTTCTAAAGCAACTAGTTCTTATTGATCTACACACTTTTCTTATATATAATTCCATTACCACTTTGATAATAACAAGATAATTAAATACAAGACAGGGCATGCATCATACTGGGGAGTCTTTGGACTAATGAATTGTTGATCAGCACAACAGAAAGCACAATATATTCCATCACACAGGGGCACCAATATATCATTGCTTTCTTGCAGAGTCCTCAGAAAAGATAACAACATCTCCAGACACTTCTACGTGCCCCCAAATGAGAAGGGCATATAGTGCAAGGACAGAGAAGAATGAGGGAGATGGGCAAGACTGTGACTGGGTGGCAGTTGGTGTTTATTGCCATCCCATCATATTTCATCAGCCCCAGGAATTGCCCAGTTCTAGACATGCAACAACAGGATAAGGTAATAAGAATCCTGAGGCGGCAGAATGAACTGCACCAGTCTAGACTATTGCTAGGGTCATCGGTTTGGAAGGGCCACCTTGTACATCACAGAACAAACTTCCTAGTCCAACTCATTTTCTGCTGTGCTCGTTTTCTATCTGCATGGAGTTTTTAAATGTATCATTCAATAGCGTGATCACCTCCTCCCTCCCTCCAGCTTGAAGAGGTACACTCCATTCTTTCACCTGACACCTTCTCCGCCGCATATGTTGGCCAGACCTCAGCCCATCCGTAAGAAACTTAGCAACATCCAAAAGCAACCACAAGGAGTGAAAAGGGCGTTTTGCCAAGGGCTAACTGACATGACCCATATTTGGACATACTAAATTTAGTCTCATTTTGTTTTGACAGCTTGGACTGAATATAAAGCAGGGTGTAGGTGCACAGTAGTGTTTTCGGATTATTACTTCACTTCCAACAGGTCACCACGATTTGACAGAATCATAAAACCTGAACCAAGGCCTACAGACAACAGAAGTGCGAACATTGGCTCTCAACTTTTTTAATAACAGGAACACAGGAAGAGAGGTACCTGGGAGGGTCATGAAACTTTGGCTATGTCCTTCTGCTCTATCTCAGCACTTTCTTTTAGCCAATCACTCCCACTGCCGCCCCGCAAAACTGGCTTATGGGCCTTTCATTTATTACTCATTCTTCTCTCAGCATCACAGAAAGGAAACTGTTGACTGATGGATAGTACGAGCTAGAAAAATGAAATAGTGGGAAATACTGGAAGGAGTTGTGGTAAGTAATAAACCTATTCCCCAGCTGTTTGGAGGGGGTAGGGTAAGAAGTGAAAGTTGTATGAGGAAGGCCAGGTAACTATGCCTGAAAGTTGCATACCAAGATCTCTATATGGCCAAAAGCCACAAGACGTAAGACAAATCCCAGCTCAGAATTTCCTACATGGACTGGCAGCAGTCCTCCAGGGTCTCAGACAGGGGTCTGGGGATTGGGGATTGAACTTGGGATGTTCTGCATGAAAAATAGCTGCTCTACCACTAAGCTATGACCTTTCCCCTTAGTGCAGTTGCTCAGGAGGCAAGGCATCATGGATGCAATTACCTGATGCCGTGATAGCAGAAAGGCACCCTCTCTTGTAGCTGTGAACATGTGACATGACTCCTTAAATCCCTACATCTACTTCCTGCCCACTTCTGGAGCCAAGCTTCTTGTCCTTACCTTCAAAACCCTTCCTTGCCCTGCTCTCCACCCTTAAAAGTCCCTTTCTATGACTTTGGTTCATTCAGGTCCACCAACCTCTGCTACCCAAAGGTTAAAGCAGCTCTGCCCTTATTACATGGGAAGCTGTCATGTACAGAGTCGGACCATGCTCCATGTAGCTCAATATGGCCTACTCTGACTGGAAGCAGCTCTCAGGGGCTTCAGACAGGGAGCATTCCCAGTCCTAGCTACAGGTGTCACTGACTGGACCCAGGACCTTCTACATTCAAGGCAGATGCTCTACCACTTCCAGTTTTCATCCTTCTCTTTAGCTACTCCTTATGTCTGAAACCAGTTGCCAAAATGCCTCTCTACAACCACCTTCCTTACTCTTTTCAAGGGCTTCCTCTAACCTCACATTTTCCAGGAAAACTTTGAATCATGCCCTGAGTCCCAATGCTGAAAGTCAGCCAAAGTAACGCATGTATAATTGTATCTTCTTCTCCTGCTTACCCCTACTTCCAACACCCCCTTCTTTCGTTGCTTCCCTGTGTTTGTTTTAGAATGGAAGCCTCTTGGGAGCTGTCAAATCTGTTCCTTATAAAGTGCCCGGCTTGATTATATACCTCCAAGGAAGTTTCCACTTATGCATACGATGTTCGTTGTCCTTCCCCTTATCCCAGTATCTTACTGCTAAGTAGCCCATCATTTTTTGTTCATTTCTTTCAGTTTGTCCACAATCCCAAGGAAAAGGCCTACCATGGAACATGTAAACTGGGATGCTACCACCACCATCCTGCCTATTGCTGTAGGGTGAAGAGGAGAGAGGTCTGTTGCTCAAATACCATACTTTGCACCCATCCCCACAGATCAAAATTATGATGTGACATTTGCAAGGTACGTGCTGTAGTTGGTCATACTCTTCAGAGATCCATCAGTGGTTTCAATAGGGGAGCCATTTTTATTAGCTGCATAGTCCCAGACCTAAAAATCACATTTCTGTTACCCGCACAGCCATTAACTGCAGCCTCTGACATTTCATGCTCCTGAACAATCTGAATGTTCTAGGGTTGTAACTTTCAGATCATGCATAGCCACACACAGGCCAAAAGTTGCAACCCCAGCAACCCTCTGCGGCACTACAGAAAGAACTCCTTAGATTATACACTTATTACGTGGCATCTCTAAAAATATTGCCACCACAAGCCACTGGGAAGTTTGCTTCTGTAATCAAACCAGCCCAGCTACAATATCTCACACAACATAAGTCGCCTCCATGTGTGGCACAGAAAATTTGACCACCTTCTGTAATCTTAAAAACTGTCTCCCCTTATCTCCCTAACAGGGCCTTAAAATCACTGGCAGAGACATACCCAACTTTCACTGTCCCTCAGCTTAAAATGTTGAGGGATGCAATGCTGTCCTTGCTTAGCCAAGTCTGTTTGGACTGAGGGAGGGGAAATCAGATTTAAGAGCTTTTAAGAGAGAGAGAGAGTCCATTATGACATACTGCCGAATGTTATGTCAAAGGAGCCCTGGTATTTCATTTTGCAGTATGTTATTATGGACACAAATTACCAAGAAAAGGAGTTTGCTAAGCCCAGTAAGTTATTAAAATTGGCTTTCATATGCGCTTATCTTAGAGCGGGGGGAAAAGTCTGCATGTTACCATGTGCCACTGACACTTCATCACCATAGTATTTTAAAATATTGTTTACACTGATCCCAGAAGTACACAATATACACATTTCATTATACAGTAATCACCGTTTTCATTCTGCTACCCAAAGAGGAATTATGCCTCTTGCTGTAGCTCTTCTATATATCTGTGGTCAGCCACAAGTTTTTCTTCGAGTGCCACTCGGAAAATGGAATGGGGATCGGAGGTGCAAGAAGGCTCTAACTTCGACAACTCAAAAATGAGAGACTGCCGAGACCCGTTGACACCAGACACCACTCCCCTCTTTTTATTGGGGGCCAGGTGGTTTCCCTCAGGGCCTACAGGTGCCGATCCCTAGTCTACAGAATTGTTTTGTTTTTTGGGTATATACACCATGTAACCTTACGTGGCAATTATTTATTCATTAAACTTAGATGCTTTTCTTATTGAGCAGCAAAGAGTTTGAACGGACCATTGTTTGAAAGACAAAGGAAACACGAGGCCCAAATCAGAGATTGCTGAAAGGCAGGGGTGGAGAAATATTCATAGAAGAACAATCCTTAACCTTCAAAACAACACCAAAGCTTTAAAACGTTTAAATAAATCTACTACACAACTGCTGTGTTGCAGTTTAACTGCCAAACTGAAGAACAGTCATGACGTTTTTTACAGCACAACCCTATACATTATCTACTTAAAAGTAAGTCCCACTGAGTTCAAATGGGGTTACTCCCAGGTAAGTGTAGACAGAATTGTCGTGTTAATACGTAAATTATATCTTAAAAGGCTCATATACTACACTTGAGCACTGTTAGTATATTAAGCTATTAGCCTTAAAAGGACTACAATGCTATGCTGTTTGTTCTACTGAAGATCTATTTTAAAATACTTGTAATTTACCAACACTAAAACTTTAGAGTCTGCTTAAAACATTTTAGTTTAAGCCTATCCAGAAATATAGTCTTAAATGTGTTTTATCTCTTTTTAGCTACTGTTTATTTTAATCACCTTTTGAATGCTTTTAAATACCTGTTTTAACTTTTTCATTGAAACTTTTAATGTTTTATTTTATATTTTTGTAAACTGTTAGAGGTTTGCTTGTTTTACAATCGAGCATTATATAGATTTTATTAAGTAACAATAAAATAAAAACAAGTGAATGATTTGGTAATCTACAATAAAGCTTTGTAAACCTGTTGACAGAGAAAAGATGGAGCAGAACGGATTGCAACTCACATCAGATTGCACGGGCAGATAGATGCAAAAGGAGAAACCTTCCACATTATTAATCTTTGTTTTTGAAATTACTAATACTTCAGATAGGAGGAGGGATTTCCATCTTAAAGGCACATGCTAAAATATGGCAAGGATGAAAGGAGTACTAAAGCAAAACCCTTTAACACATAACTAATACGCATTTGGACACAAATGAAAAGAAGCACAGATTAACAAATTGTTACAATAAAGTATGGAATTGAAAAAAATCACTCTGAAGTTGTCTCTCTCTAAAAAAAAGTACACAGCAAGAAAAAGACAGTTGTGTAAAAATAAAATGTTAGTTATCTCAACAGCATTTAATGCAACAATTTGCAAAGCCAACAGACAGAAACTGTGGGCAATTCTTAACTCTTTACACAATGCTGAAAAGCCATTTCCCTCAGTATTCTGGTTGTATTCTAGTATTAAATGATCTGAAACAATTTCCGAAGAAATAATTGTCAAGGACATTTTTACGTAACTTTTAAAACAAAATGGCCTGTCAAGATAATTCCACCCTACACCATAAAACTATCAAAAGTCTCTTTTATGAGCAAAACGAAGGGGAGACACTTCCTAACCATTGGAGGGGGGGGGGGAGAGAAAACAAATAATAAGCAAAGAACATACACGTACCCCACTTAGAATTTCCCTTCGAAATTTCAGTGACAGGAGGCTCTAAGCCTTTCGGAATGGCCAGCGCAGCCCTGTGTTAAATGAAGTGGGTGTGCATTTTGACAGTCTTAAATGGAGCCAGACTTTTGCCTCTTTAATAAATGCACAGTGTAATAGTAACTAGCACTACTTATGAAGTCAAAGTATTTTAGCCTCAATTCCAAACAATGTGTTTGAATGGAACTTATTTCTAACAACTGGCGATGGACTAGAGAATAAGTGTGTCCTGTCTATTATCTCTTTCCTGAATGACAGTAATCTTGAGTACAGTTTTGAACAAGAAGAAGTAGTACATAGTAGTTAAGCAATCGGCTAAACATCCCAAGATGCATCCACAGTTACAGGCATGAAGGGTTTTATTTTAAAAATAATAATTATAGGATTGGAATCAAAGTAAGTAAAGCTGAATATTTGTTTTCTTATAACTAGCATGTGCAATTTTACAGGGGTGTACACACAGTTTGGTCTACCTCATTTAATTAGGAGGCTACTCAGAGAAACAAAATCTTCCTGACAGAACAGATTATTACACTAATGTAAAATCATTATATGATATATATCTCAATGTTCACTACGTCAACCTCTAGACACGAAACGAAAACCAAACAAAATCTGTGAAATATTAGGGAACAAGGGAGATGCATGGAAATTCTATAGCTTGCTAGGCTATCACGTTGGAACAAGAAACTTTCTCTGGATACAGAATGATTCGATTTTAACCAATGTAGGCACAAAAATATTACAAGAAGCTAACCGATCACAGACACCTCACATTTACCAGCAATTCAAACATTACCTGGAATTATAGCATCTAGGAGAATTCGTTCCTTTTTCTTTCGAATCTTAAACAGATCCTACCTGCTTTCAATCAAGCACACACTATTTGGGACGACTCTTCTCTCTCCAATAACAAACTTCAAAAGGAAGATAAATGTTCATTTTTAGATATGAAAGTCTCCCCAGTCCTAGTCCCAACTGAAAGTCCTTTCGTATCAGGCTGCGAACGGTTTGAGTATCATTCTCGGTTATACGTACAGCGTTTGAGCTACCCAGAGTGATTTGTTTTATGGCATTTCCACTGTGGTAAAGTTTGGTCTGAAATTCCTTTTCACATAAAAAAAGAAAAGGAAAAGGGAAGTCACAGTCTGCAACCAGGAAGGAAGGAAAATAGAGATTTCTATGCAGTCAGAATTGTTCAGATTATAAAGCATTTTGCTTGGTCTCAGCTTCCTTTCTCCTCAAACGTATATCAGATTCTTTTGAGGCAAGACATTCCGAATGCTCTATGAAGCCAGTAGCTTCTTAAACCACAATTCTCCTTTCACCCAGTAAGGCAAATTCCACAGCTGCCCCCTTCCTTACTTCTTTTTTTACTTTGGCGTTTGAAAAATTCCTCCTTCACATTGACAATGAAGGCTTCTGAAACAAAAGTTGTTGTGTGCATCTGTTTAATTGCTAGTGGTTCCAATTACAATTGTGTGCTACTCAGAAAAACATACTGCAAAGTAGTTTTATTGTGCTCACAAAACAACAGGTTGTTCGGACAAATGAAAGAGGAAGTGGGAAAGGTGAGGTATGCAACATTTTTGTACTGTCTTCAGAGCTAAGAAATGTCTAGAGTAGCAAGGAATTCTGAATAAGCAGTTCCAAGCCATCCATTCTGACAGGTTCTTAGCTATAGAAGCATTTCAGTGATTCTTCTGGATGTTTGCACAGTGGTATCATAAACTCGAAATGTATATAAAGCCATAGAATGCTCGAGACATCTACTGTACAAATCATTTGTATCGGTTTTTAAATCATCAGACTCCATATGCCAGACCTATGCCCAATGATTTGCTGCTATTTATATTTCCCCCAGTATTTGTGAGTACCATTTTCCAAAAGCTTTCTGAAGTACCAATTTCTAAAAAAACTTACTTTTAAAATAAGAGAATCCAAGCATGGTGGGCATGTACCTTTCACCAGGGCTCTTTAAAAACTTGTATATTAAAATATTCAACCGCATCCACTAGCCCATTCACAACACATCTTTCATTACTGAATTTATTTACAGTCCTTCAAGATTAATTTACAACTGATACCATTTATCTATTCATTTGCCTGGGCCATTAAGAACAATGCAACTGGAAAGAAATACAGTCAAACCTCGGTTCTTGAATGGCCCCGTTTTCAAACATTTCGACTCCCAAACGCCAAAAACCCAGAAGTAAATGCTCCAGTTTTCGAATGATTTTTGGAACCCAAACGTCCGACACAGCTTCCTCTTGAAGTTCTTGCAACCAATCAGAAGCCGCGCCTCAGTTGTCGAATGTTTCGGGAGTCAAACGGACTCCCAGAACAGATTACGTTCGACAACTGAGGTTTGACTGCAACAGCAATAATACCTAGCATTTGTAATGTCCAAATTATGTTACAATGGATACATCCACATGCAACATCAAACCATGGTTAAACTATGGTATTATGTGAAAGGGTCTTAACGTTCTAAAGCAAAGCATCAATCTTACATGCATCCCATTTTTCCTATCTTGTTCCCATGAGCCCAATATATTTAGTGTTGCATTTGAATCAAGAACTTTATTAAAATAAACTCCTGCGTCATAGGAAGCCAACTTGAAATCATAGATTATGAAGCTGATGAGTTAATCTTTATTTTAAACCAGGATCCTTGGTTCAAATGGAATATTAAGTGGAGATTCCTTAAAAGTGAAAATATACTCCAGCAATGTCTTCCCTCCCATGGTTGCATGGGAGAGAAGGAAGAAAAGTTTGGAAGCCCCAGACTTTGCACACTGGGGCTCATCCACATAGCTCTAAACTGCTGTTTAGTGTTAAGCAACGCATCTGTAAGCTCTAACACTTAGTGCTGTGCTGAAAATTTCTCCCACATTTTAGATGCGGTTTAGTCATGCTGGCCACATAACCCGAAAAAGCTGTCTGCGGACAAACACCAGGTCCCTCGGCCTGAAAGCGGAGATGAGCATCGCACCCCATAGTCAAATTCGACTGGACTTAACCATCCAGGGGTCCTTTACCTTTTTTTACCTTTACCGTTCAATCAAAGAGGAAAGAAATTACACTTGAGATTTTTCAAATGGGAGGAAATGTTTCTGTGAAATCCTTATGGAGTGCATGGCTTTTGCCACATTTTCCTTAACTTTGGGGTGGTTGACTGGTGTTTGTAAATAACTTTTCTTTCATTCTACAAATCATCTCACCAGCACTCTCCATCCTTCCCAAGTGCCAACACTTCAGTTTAAAGTCCAGGGAGCCCAAGCTTTCCATGGGGCTTTTTCAGATCAAGAAGGGTAGGCAGCAAGGGAGGCTGAGTGCGCTGGAGAAATATATCCTGGAAAGAACTCTTCGGGGCACCTTGCAGTGATAAGGTAAGCTCAGAACCACATGCCAGCCAAAATTCTAAAGAAATTCCAAATTAGTTTTAAAGTGCTCTGAGAATGCGGCAGGAAACTGGAAGCCTGTTTCACACAAGGTAAAACTGGAGGAGAGCTTTGGGCAGTATTATTAACCCTATAAAGAAGGCTGGAGCCAAAGCTGAGATATAGTAGTTGGCCCAGGGCAACACAGCCTGTTCACAGGCATGTTGATTCAAAAGTAAACCCTACTGATTCCAGGAAGACTTAGTCCCAAATAATTAGATGCAGGGCGGCAGCCTGAGCAAGTTAATGATTGGTGTTAAGATCTGAACTGGGTATATTCAACATTCTTAGCTTCTGAACTACACTACTGTGAACTCCCAGCTCACAGAATGGCTTGAAAGAATGCTCCGTGCAACTAACTTGAGATTTAGGCACTACACTGAATAAGATGAAACCCATAATAAAGTAGAGAACAAGTCCACCAACAGCTATTAGTCAGATTACCCAAACTGAGCCACTGTGTTCATAGAGTTTGAAAGTAGATGATTCAGAAAACTCCCTGAAGCCAAGCCAGATCTAGGGCTGGGCAACACTTGGGATGAGACTGCCTAGGAACTCTCTGTATGTCACCTCGAGCTCTATTGAAGAAAGGTGGGAAATTAATCTATTTAAAGAATCACCATTTGTAGGGAAACAAACTATGGGGGAAAGAGTGGTTGCTTTCATTTCCTACTTGTAAGCTACCCAAAAATGGTTCCGGATTACCACTTTTGGGAACTCTTGGTCTGATCCAGCAAAGCTCTTATTACAAGAACACTGGAGTAAAAGTTGTTTTTGAAAGCCGGGTTAAGTTGCCAGGGCTTGATAAAAGTAAGTGGCACGTATCTCCCTAGATTATCGTAGCAGTCAAGTTTAGAGAAAGCTTCCCCTCTGCACCTTCATAGAAAGTGATGAAGAAGCTAAACAAGCTGTCAGTAATCCAAAGGAGTCGCTGAATCCCAACAGTAATATTGCTGGCAAGACGCAGTGGTGATATTTGGTGGAACTAGTGTATCCACTCCTATTCAGGGCTTTATACTCTTCACCCCATTCTACCCAAGGATAGCAATGACCACTATTGCTCCCACTGCAGCTCACCAAACAAGACTGGACCGTGTCCCACCTGACAGCGGTTCTCAATCTGTGGGTCCCCAGATGTTGTTGGACTACAACTCCCATCATCCCTGAGCTCTGGCCTTGCTAGCTAGGGGTGATGGGAGTTGTAGTTCAACAATATCTGGGGACCCCCAGGTTGAGATAGGCTGCATTAGAAGATGGCTGCCCAATAATAGCCTATGAAAACTATTTTACCCAAACAACAGTTGTTTTGAAGACTCCTCCCACCCTTCAACGTACATCAGTTGTTCAGTGAAGGGTGTAGCTCAATTGGAGAGCAGTAGCTTCCAGTGTTCGAAACTCCCATTGTTCTAGGCAAATTTTGCGACAGGGAATTTCATTAGCGCAAGCAGTTTCTGAGCTCTGGGCCCAGTATTGCGCCTAAGATTTCAGATTAAAACTGCAGAGTGGAAGAGAAGGAGGGCCTTTTTCTGCCTCCCCACTTCCAGCTACTCTCTGAAGACTGGAGACCCTCTTAAGAATAATAGGGGTGGGTGGGGAGGGGAAGGACTAGAGCATGTGAAAGTGAACAAAATATTTTAGTTGCAGTTCATTCATTTTCAGCTTTGTATTCTTGTTATTAAAAAAGCATGCCTAGACATTCCGTTGTTGTGCCCATAACCTAGGTTTAAGGTGCCATTTAGCTACACTGGTAGCTTTGCTTGCAGGAGGTTCCAGGTAGGGCAGAGAATGTCCCCTGTCAGAAACCCTGGAGAGCTGTTGCCAACCTGTGCAGAAATTACTGAGCTATGTGGACCAGTGATCTGACTTGCTATAAGGCAGTTTCCTATGTTCCTAAGAATCTTGGTTGGAAACCAGCTTCCTTGCCTATACCACCTTCTCCCAATGGGCACTAAAACTGTGAAGAGCACATTCTATTCATTCATCACACTTTACTTCAGCTGAGCAATCACACTCATTTCCATAAAACAAGAGCAAAGCTGCACTAGTTATTTGCTGTTAAGAAGGAAACTTGGCATTCTGTGGGTAATTCTGACATGCACTGACCTGACGCTACATCTCTTTAACAGTTTTAACGTGCCACACTCCCTATGCCACAGTCACATATACACTTACCTAAGAGCAAACCCAACTGAAAGCAGCGAGACTTACTTCTGAATACACATGTATAGTATTGCACTACTAATATCACATCCACACCCAGTCTGGCATGTTTGGAAATACGATACAGATTTACTGAAATGAATTTTATTTCACACTGAATATAGGCATGCTGAGACGGCAGTCTTGATTAAGCCAACGTATATTGAAATGGAGGGTTGATGTGTTGGAAGGCCTCAAAACTCATTTCCCATGGTTTTAGCAGTGGGTGTAGTACAAGACACCACTACGGCTAGACAGATCATCTGAGAGTCACCTAGAAAGTACTCTGACAGGATTCCTACCAGCCGAAGGTCGGGGCAGCTGGGTACACTTGCCACGGATCTTGGAGGGCTAACCTGGCTGAGGGCCCCTCACAGGGACCAGCTGCTTTTCTTTGAGTTCATAACTTTATTCTAACTTCCACCCTGGGGCCCAGACAAACTCTGCAGGGGCCTGCAACCAGCAATAGTGAAAATGGGAAAAGTAAAGGCAAAGGTAAAGAGACCCCTGACCATTAGGTCCAGTTGTGGCCGACTCTGGGGTTGCAGTGCTCATCTCACTTTATTGGCCGAGGGAGCCGGTGTACAGCTTCCGGGTCATGTGGCCAGCATAACTAAGCCGCTTCTGGCGAACCAGAGCAGCACACAGAGACGCCGTTTACCTTCCCGCTGGAGTGGTACCTATTTATCTACTTGCACTTTGAGGTGCTTTTGAACTGCTAGGTTGGCAGGAGCAGGGACTGAACAACGGGAGCTCACCCCGTCGCGGGGATTCGAACTGCCAACCTCCTGATCGATGTCCTAGGCTCTGTGGTTCAACCCACAACACCACCGGCGTCCCTAGGTGACAATGGGAAGCAGCCAACAAAAACAGAATGGAAAACCATTAAGGGAGTTCCAGAAAACAAGTTGAGCACTTTCATCACAATTTACTGGCACAAACTAGTGAGTGAAAATAGAAAAATATCCTTTTTCCACTTTAGTCGGTGGGCCAACCCAACATTTGGGTCTTTATTTAAACGCACACTGAACAACCCATAACACTTGTAACACAGAGTCTCGTGGCACCATAAAGACCAACAAATTTATTACGGCATATGTTTTCACGGACCACAATCCACTTCGTCAGATACGTAATATATAATCCTTCACGCATCTGATGAAATGCTTTAAGGTGCCACCAGTTGCTTAAGCTATAAAAGGCTAATCCTAACACCTTAGATTAAGACATTAAATTGTGTTTTTTTTCTACCCTTAACCAAGCTATCTTTATCACACCCAAACATCCACAAAATAATTCAGACAGCCAAATCAAACCCAAACACCAAATCCATTACCTTTTAACGTTTTTATCCCAATGGCATAAACAGCTCTAAAGTAAGTGAACTGAGTATCTGCTTAGATTTCT
The DNA here is from genome assembly GCF_964270895.1 of Podarcis filfolensis. Classification (NCBI taxonomy): domain Eukaryota; kingdom Metazoa; phylum Chordata; class Lepidosauria; order Squamata; family Lacertidae; genus Podarcis; species Podarcis filfolensis. Next base: position 74,241,497 of record NC_139603.1, read on the forward strand.
AAACTTTTCCAGAGCTGACAAACAACCTCGTCGCAATGACCTTACAAAACTAGTCATGAGTAAAAGTGGAACTTGAGGGTGTGTCTCCCCCTCCTCAGTCCCTTCCCTGCCCACTAGTATCTGTGTCAGAATTCTCGTTACATCACAATAAACATATTAAAGTCTCATAACAAACACTGGGGTTTTCTGTGTAATAAAAAAAAAGGTGCAACACTTAAGGGAACTTAATTTGCATGTATTTTTAGAAGGGACATGCCCTGTGTTTATATATACACAGCATAAAAAGACATGAGAGAGAAGCAAGGATAAAAATGGAGGCACAACGAGAGAGTGAACACAAAATATATAGCATGCTCTGTGGATGAGACTATATAAAGTGAAAAATGCCACATCATTGATTCCTGGTGGAAATAAACCGAACTACTGTGTCTCACACTATTGCACCATTGCAAACAGACATCTTAAAAACAAAATAATTGAGGGGGGGTGAAAGGAAAGAGAGGGATTATCGATTAACGCTTTTGGGCTGAGGGTTGAAAAGGAGTCATATGCAGCACTATTCATGCCATGTAACATTCCAACAAACAATAGATTATTTTTTTTAATAGTGCAATTTGACAGTTAAATGTGTGGGGGGGATTAGGTGTGAGACTACAGATCAGATGAATGAGTTCATTCATCTCAGATTTAAATGTGGAACTTAACAGGACTGTCACCCAAACCAGCCCACACTGGACTCCAAAAAGTTTTTCGAAAATGGCTTCCTGGAACTAAACAATCCGTAGCCCAATTCAAGCAAGGCACCGTAGGATGAAAACAACAGGTTAGTTTTCAATTTTACTGAAGATCCTGCTTGCAGCTAAACAACTGCTGTCAAAATTGTGCCTGCACCAAAATACTATAATATTTATTAAAATGCTTTTAAAAAGAAACTAAGTAGCTCATAGCACTTTTTAAAATGTGCTTGATATAGTGTTATGTTTACACATGTAATATAGCATCTGAACTGTTTACATACCAAGGAAAGAGGGTGTTTGGGGACATGCACAATGTGCAAACATTTCATTAAAGAGAATTTCATTTAAGTATCAGCGAATTAATCCAAACCTGAACCACCAACTGGTCCAAACTGAGGGATGCAATACTATGCTGTACACTGTGGTTGTTAAGCACTTTTTTATTTTCATAATATTTACCATAAGAGTATAGAAACATTCCTACAAAATGTTCATTCGACATCCATAGAATTAAATCCTATCACATGCACAAGAAGGTACACAGTATGCAAGCCCCCAAATAATACTCTTGCACTCTATAGTTCAAAGACCACTGACACAGTAGGGCTAGGTCTTTTGATAAAGAGATCTTCGGCATATATGTATGTCCCCTACCATAACTAGAGACACTCTCTGAACATCTGGAGTTTGGGTGGCAGAACATGGCTAGAGACTGCTGTCCGTTCTTGTATTCACTCTTCCCATTTGTCCAGTGGAGCCAGAGCTATATGACCTTCAGGGCAAAGGGAAAAACTAATCACTTTTCACACATTTTTGCTTGTGAAGGTATCAGAAAATGTTAATTTATTTGCCTAGTGCAGGGGTCAGCAAACTTTTTCAGCATGGGGCCGGTCCACTGTCCCTCAGACCTTGTGGTGGACCGGACTATTTTTGGGGGAGGGGGATGAACGAATTCCTATGCCCCACAGATAATCCAGAGATGCATTTTAAATAAAAGCACACATTCTACTCATGTAAAAACACCAGGCAAGCCCCACAAATAACCCAGAGATGCATTTTAAATAAAAGGACACATTCTACTCGTGTAAAAACACACTGATTCCCGGACTGTCCGCGGGCCGGATTTAGAAGGCGATTGGGCCGGATCCGGCCCCGTGGCCTTACCCATGGCCTAGTGTAAGATCTTTTGGGTCTATCGGGGCCAAAACAACAGCCCTAGATGTTAACCAGTCTGTTTTGCACATAAGCCAAACAACTTAAATATTACTCTTTTCAAAACAGACTTGTGAGACAAACTCTTACACACACGTTTCTAGAGAATTACTAATGTGGGCCATTTTCTGTAAAACGCCCCCTTTCTACAGATAACTGCCGACAGCTCTGCCTCTTTGCTTGTGCGGCATTTCTGTGATGTGGAAAAGGATGCACTTACAACAGTAGATGAGAGAAGCACAAGTTGCCGAAAAAAACCACCATCATATATGAACATATAAAGGCCAGAACAGTGTGCAGGTACATTGTGTACATATAAGAAAGGAACATATACACACTCTTTGCAATGTATCATGTATCATACCGGCAGTGATTTTAAAACATCTCCTGTTCTATAGGTCTCATATATTCAGATATTTACGCTCCCTGTTTTAGAGCAATGCTACTGCCAACTGCCAAGCAGGGGGGGAAGTACACAAATCAAAATATGTTACCTTTGTTCAAACAATACTGCTGTTCATTATATAATAGAAACTGTCATACCTAATCTCTCAGGAACCTAGAAATAGTAGATTGTTGGGCCAGAGGTGATTTAAAATGGTTTGAGGCAAAACTGAAACATAGCATTTAAGTAAATCTTGCACAGGAACATAAGCACAATTGATGAACTTTTTGTATCATCTTCCACGTATAGGGTTTTGAGCCGCACAAATGAACTATCAACACCGGGAAGACACAAGCGTTGTATATCCTACATGCCTTGAGGAAGATATGTTTTCCAATCCCTCCTGTTATCAAAGTGATGAATTTAAGTAACATTTAAAAAGAGAGTAACGACACTCAGTATTCAGCCTACTTGGAAGAACTCCCAGTTAAATTCTATTAAAATCTGTATGCAAAATGTTTCTACACTATACTATTTCAAGATTACAGCATAAATTTGTTTGATATTATCTACAATTGCGTGATAGGCACCGATTTGGGAATTGGAGTGCTTCCCAGTTTTAATTGGTAAAAAGAGATGCAAAACCAGATCATAATAAACATAACTCCTGCAGATTTGTGTGTGGAAAAAAATTGATTTAAATACAGAGAAGTATTGGATACCAAGCAAATTTATATAAAGCCTGATCTACAAATCAGTTAACATGAAATCCTAAAATTAAAGCAGTTTTGCCTCACTGCCTTCAATGAGAGGGTATCAACTTAAATCATATACTTCATTACAACTGCCTTGCCGGTCCTGCTGTTATTATATATAAAATATATTAACAAAGAGTTGAATGTCTGCACTTCCATCTCATAGGAGTGGGTGATCAAAGGTTAATAACCATCTAAATTTATTTTATAGCCTAAAAGTACAGTTGTACCAGCTTCCCCCGCCAAAAAAAAAACCCCTACCTGCCAATGCTAAAATCAATATGAAGCCCTACTCACATCAAAATGAGTTTCCCCCCAAATGAGAATTAACATAAGCAGCCCAACAAAAGCCTTCTACAAATGAGAATATTCCCGAATAGAAAGACGCAGAAATGAAAGTTCAAGAGCAAAACTAGGGTTTGAACTCCAGGGAGAGCTGACATTTTAAAAAGCAGTGCCACTGAATTATAGCTCTCTACTTCTGGGTGGGGTACCCATCAAATGGGTGGAGTGCCTCCCCTAAAGGAAGGAAAAACTGGCACACACTAACTTGGCCTTTTGAAAGATTTTCTAATTTGCCAACAAATGAAGTCTCGCACCAACTTCACCATGAAGCCTCTTGCCTAATGCAGTTGCAGACAAGGTAGCTCGGGCTGGTGTGAAAAGCCCAACTGGGAGAATGGAAAGAGGAAACGTGATTGTGGAAGATGATAAAGCAAATAAGTTTTTAAAACCCCAACTTTTTTAAAAAAGTTAAATTACTGTCTTATGCAGCATATGTTAATGGTCGACTGTTTCCTGTCTCAGTAGTTGTTCGACTTTCAAAAGAAGTATGAAATAAGTAGCAACTGGGGGTTGGGGAGAGAGAATGAATCAATTTATTTTAAATTGTGCTTGGTTGTTTTGGAAGAGGCTAATCACCCCTTTTGCCCATTCAATTTTTTTCCCATTGTCCACCTCACATGTTTCTTGCTGTAGAATAATAGGTGTAAATTATTCCTTGACGTTGCTTAAAAGAAGAAGAAGAATAAGTACTAACCGGCCTGAGAGTAGCGATTATTAATTGAAATTAATACAGATTGATTAAAGAGGAGGGACGAAAAGAGCCGTAACATTTTTTAAAAACTTTGTGGGGACACTTTCATTTTTCTCAGCCAGTCTGAAGTTAGCATAACCTAAAATGCACCAGCATTCACAAAATGCATTCGGAGAAACGCAGCAAGGCTCAGCAGGAATGATTTTTTTATTAAGAAAGAAAAAAAACAGGAATAAAAATAACTGCATCAACAGGGTCTTTCTTCTTCAGGCTTCAAGCCCGGTTTTACTTGAGTTCTTTTTTAAAAATGGCAGTTAGGCCACTAAAACCAATCCAGAACATTATTAAAAGTTAAAAGCTACCAATTACTTCTGTCTGTTCTTTTAAAGCAAAGTTTGGCATTACGTCAGTCGGTTTAAAGAAAACAAGAAAAAGAGGGAGAGAGCGCGTGCAAGAAAAGAGGGAGAGAAAGTTTCCTTCTTGAATAAATAAAACCACCAGGGGAAGGTGTCTAGCCACTTGTAAAGGGTTTATAGCACTTTTTAAAAGAGCTAGGTACATTTTGAAAAATTAAAATATTTTTATCAACTAAATTTTGGGAGGGAATGTAAATTTTAATCTGGTTTCGGGAGGGGGCAAAAACTAATGGGAGAGGAAATCTTATTGATTTGCTTACAGTTTTGGAACTGGAGTATGTCTGTGCAAACACACAAAAAATGCTGATTGAATAGAACACGCAAGGAAAACTTTAGCACAGTTCATTTCCCCCCAATGGAAAGCGGTTGTTAGAATTTTACTTAAAACCTATCTCAACCGCTTAATATTTCAAAATCCCTAAGTGGCATGCAAAGAAATCTAACACAGAACAGTACGACAGTATCATAAACACAGAGATACAAGCATAAAAACAGTCAAACAGTATTGTGAAGTAGTTTTAAAAAATAATAATAATAACCCAACAGAAATCCAGTAATAAAAAGGTCCAATCTTACGGGTCAAAGGCAGCCTGGGCAAAAAGATATGCCTTCACAAGAAGTCTGAAGGAACTGATGGATGACGCTTCACATACGGCAGAGGGAAGGGGCAATGGCAGAAATCACTCGTTTTGGGGTTACTGTCCTGTGATATTATGTCGGCTGCAGTGCCACAACAGACTTTCCCCAGATGATCTTAAATGATCAGTCTAGCAAGGAACACGCAGCCCTCCCACGTTCCACATGCGTGCCTTGGAGTTTGTGCATGCATGTGTCTCCTTTCGGTTATCAATACTAACAAACAATGTTCTTCAGGCAGGCTATTTTATGGGATGATTCACATCCTAGAACATGCCCAACTCTGATGGGGAAATTATGCGACACTACAAAGCGGGCTACTAAAGGCAGCAAAAGGTTTCCACGCGCATTTTTGTGGAGCCGTACGGAAAACCATGCTGAATTTGGGACACGTGGTGAGGAAAGTTTCTTTAACATGTTATTCTCCCTCACACACACAACATTGCCCCCATGTAACTTAATAAGCTAGCCACCATTTTCATGGACATCTCAGCGATTCATTCACACACAGAGACTACGGAAGAGGCTGCAAACCAGGCAACTGAACCAGTGGGAATGCGCAAGTGATGTTCAGGTGAGTGAGGCTTTCCAAATGATTCCAGGAACAATTGCTAACGATTACAGGGTTCCCCTCTCACACACACACCCATCAAGAAAAGAAATTTATATTCAATATCCCCGTGGAATACTGCCCAGTCGCACGCACACTTCCCTCTAATTTTTCCGGCTGAAAAGTGGGGCATCGGGCCACACAGTTGCAAGCTATAACTGTACACTATCATTTTAAATAATAGTTGGGGGAAACTTTTAGGACAACCATTGCTGCAGGTCGCTGACACCAACTTCCACAAACCCTTCTAAATAGATAGCTCCAAAGACACTTATATAAAGTAATGTGAATGTAAATCTAAAATTAAAACCCAGTTACACCTTTAGTAAATATTTAGAATACAGTGATTTAACTGTTTTAATAAACTGTAATGTGCCCACTATAAACTGGATCCCTGACTCAGACTTATTTGAACTAATAGAGTCCCATGCGCATTAATATACTCTACTATCATAAAGAAGGGTATAAGATTATTCAGGTTTTTCAACAGAATTGGGATTAAACTGGTTTAAATCCAGCCATTTCAAATCTAGGTGAATTATGCAAATAATGAATCACTGTACTAGGATTTCTAGCACAATAAACCTAACATATGTTTACTCTAAAGGAAGCTCCATTGCTTTCAATGGGGGATACTGCTAGGTAAATGCGCACAGACAATAGCCTTAAACCAATTCCCCCTAAAATGCAATGCACTTTTATCTGGGAGTAACTCCCATTGAACTTTATAGGACTTACTTCTGAGGAGACATGCCTAGGTCTATGCTGTCAGGCTGAAATCTTATGCAGTTACCAGGAAAAGTTCCATTAAACTAAACCTTGTATCTGAGTAAACATGCATAACATTGTGCTCTTAATCCTATTGAAGTTAATGAGACAGCTTTCCTTGCTTGTACGCACTTTTTTCAAAAGTTGTCAAAAGTCAATAAAACTAAACAACAATTGGGTTTCCTTCTCATCTTCCATTAAATTGAAAGTAATCACAGAACTATCAAAATTTGGGTGGTGGTTTTAAACTGTCACAGCTAAATCATAACTCTGTTGTAACAATATAGCATAATACAGATTTTAAAAATATCCCCCTTTTAAAAGTGTGTGTGCACGTACACTCACAGCTTAGAATAAAACGTATATTTAGGAACAGACAAATATAAATACCTTATTCAGTGGTATTGATAAGAAAAACCATAATTATTAGCTTTTAAGAGAGTCGAATCAGTGGATCAATCAACTGAAGGTTAAGTTGATTAACTGATATCGTGGTATATTAAATCTGTGGGGCTGAAAATTGGTTTTGTTTGTTTTAATCCTGCTTTCACTGTGCTACTGAAATAAGAAATGAAAAGGAAAATATTAAAGATGATCCTTCTTTCGAACAAGTGGAAGCTGTCTTCCAACATATCAGAAAATTGCAAATATGCAGGTGTCTTGGAAATACGCAACTGTTAATCAAAGAGTTAACTAATCAGTTAAAAGGTAGATAATTAATCGCATGAAATTATTTAACTGACTGAAACAGCAATACTAATAGTTGATAATAAGTACCAACACCTGAAAAAGGCAACCCCTAGACCTCCTTTTAACCTGAGAACCTCAAAAGGTTGAAACTCACCAACAAAGACTTTCTTGTGTTTTTAGGGGGGCGGGGGCGGGAAATACAGTTGTATATTTGAATTACTCACGTTGTGAATTGCGAGGTGTAATACTTGGGACAGAAAACTCTACATTTATGGTTACCCAATATTGCCAAAAATACAAATCTAAACTACCTTACTAGTTGTCTTGAGGAAACTAAATTAAGCAAAGGCAAACAGCAAATGGAAAGTTGTCAGTCTGCTGGAATGAATAGCTTCATTTTACACACAAACCAAAAATCTGAATATCAGAATATATTGCTGTCCGGAGCCAATGCTTTAACCAACAGCCTGATCCCAAAAACATTACGGCAAAAGTTAAGTTTCACTGAATTCGGTGTGGAACTTAAATCCACCCATGACCATGGCCCACAAGTTTCTTACAAGAGAAAGCACATTAAAAACGTCACCAATTCCTACTTGGTTTATCTGTAAACAGAGAATTACTTTTTTCAGACTCCCAACCCGACATGTTAGAATACGTTTAATTATGAACTTCCATGAATATTTTGCCATAAACTTTTAAACGACGTTTAGTTTGGTGCATTCAGAAACGACAATCGAGATTGTCAACTGTAGCTACAGGTAAGATCTGATAAGGTTTCAATTAACGTTATTACTTAAGAATTGTCAAATATCGATAGGTCAACAGTATATATATCCAAACACATACAAAACAAACTTTGAAGCTTTCACTGCTTATTCCATGCAAAAGTAATGGTGATACCCATGCTTTTAACTTTCATCAATATTTTTAAAGAAATTTCTGAAATTATTAACTTGTGCACACTTCTACCTTTCATAAGGTGAAGGTCACTTTCAAATGGCCACACAAAGCATAGAATCATAGATAGCAAACTATCTTCGAACCACAACAGCAAGAAGGAAGTAGTCATTGAGACCTTAAGGACTGGAAAACGTAAGACAGTCCTTAATGGTTTCAATCAACAAAATATTGTCTGAATGCTGAAATCTAATGAGCAGCCACTGTCAAAAGCTCTTCAACAATTTTGCTTTTACTGTCTTTAATGAGCAGAGCTTCAGCATGCAAGCGGTCTATATGTATACAGGCACATTCTTCAAGCACAGCAGATATGGTACATTCATTAAGGCTGAAACACTGTGCACATTTACTTTGAAGTAAATCAGTAAACTCAGTGGAACTTACTTAGACTCTTAGAACTTCATAGGAATAAACAAAATAATTAAGTACCTCGTGCTGATACACACACACAAAAGTTAAAATAACAGTGTTATTTACAGTTAGAAACTATACACAGTGCTATTCCACAAATACTTGGAAAAGCTATTGTTTCCTTTATGAGATAAAGGCATTTTTAAAAAGCATTCTAAGGAAAGTATTGGCTAAGCTGGCTCGCTGAAGCCTTAGATCAGTGCTTACTTTGAGCAAGGAATTTGAATGCCATCAAACTACTCTAGAGCAAATCCTTGCCATAACAGCTTATACTTCACAAATGAAAACATATATGTTGAGGCTCAAACACCTAAAAACTATACCTGCAAGGTTTTTAGCGGGGGCAATTACGATACGATATCTTTATAAGAATAAGATCTACCATTTGATTATTGATTTAAACCTCCAAAATGTATTTTGTGTAGTGAAGTTTTTAGCTCTATCTTCAGTACATTTTATTGCTTTCTGATCTACCTGAGATCACCTCCTAATCCAAGAAATGTAGTCTGAAAACTACTAGAAACTATCACAAGCTGGCTTTAAGATATATCTTTAAAAAAACCATTCTCCCTAAAAGGTGATGTTATATTCTTATTACTATTGTCCACAACACCCAGGAGTAGCATAGTAAGCTGAGGACTACATTTCATCCTCTTGGAGACAGCTCTAAACTTAATGATCTCCCTTTTGATTATGAATATGGCACTGAAGGTTTTGAGGATTTCTATGAAGCTAATGGTTGGTGATGTGTCCTCTAGAATACACAGCTTAACCAACTTTTACATCTTTTTAGAAAGAAGGAAACAGAAAGGCCTTTATGTCTTCTTTTAAAGCGGGGGAAGTGAAGTGCTCCATTTGTTTGGATTAGCTATATTTGTAACAAACTTTCACTACAGTTGTAAAAAAAAAAAAAAAAAAACCTTGCAAAATGTTGATATCATTTCCAGACGGCTTTGTCAGCTTCACGATTTACAGGAAATAGTTTGTGTTCTCATGAAAGCCCTGCATTTACATCCATGAGCAATGGGACTTGTAAAAAAAAAAAGTTTTTTTTTAAATTAAAAAACAAATCTTTCTTTAGAGTTTGCTTTTCCTAAGATTCTAATTTGTCACTCTGGTGAAATGCTTGAAAAGGCTTTCTCACCTAATGGACTATTGTGAAGATGAGGACAAGCTGTGCCTTCTCTTCAGAAAGGACAACTGTAAACTTAATTCCTTGTTTGTCCCATTCAGGAACTAACTTTTACCAATGAATTGCACTTTACCATTTGTAACACTTGCCTTTTGTGTTTTGTGTGTAATATTTAAAACCACGAATGCCAAGAGAAGAGCAAATTAACTCTTCCAACAGCAACGTAGTGTTAAATATGTTTAAATAAAAAGGAAGAAGAAAACACAAGTCCCATCCTATCATTATTATTTACTATGATCCTTAGCAAGCAGGAGCATTCACAAGGAGCTCACGTATTCACACACAAAATAGCTGTCCACTAGAATGCTGATTCCCAATTCCCACTTGCACTTTTTCCTCAACTGTATTTTTTCCAACTTTGTTACAGTACTTCCTGCTCATTGGCAAAAGGATGAATGGAAAGAAGGTTCCTTATGAGTCCTCGTGTTTACTCCATCACTTGGCCTCTGACTTTTTTTTCTTTTTCTTTCCTTCCTTCTCTTTCAGTCAATGAAATTTAGAAGGCTGACATTTGCGGATTGGGGAAAAAACATAGCAACTTACACTGATATGAACGTACTTTGGTTCTCTCAATCTTTTTTTTTAAAAAAAGTTGCTAAAGGCACTGAAGCCTTAAATAACACATTGTTTACCGGAAAGTGGTTTAAAATAAAAATAAAAGGAATGCACTAACTCAAACCTACCCAAACATCAGAGGAAAATTCTCCTGAACAACAGAGCACAAGTCGACCCTGAGAAGTGCTAGTGAAATCTAGCAAGCGTCCCTTTATGATCAAAGGCAGAGATTAGAGAAAGGGAGGGGGAGAGACCTATGGGGTAGAAAGTGTCAAGTTTGCACAGTACCCCTTCCACCCCCCAAAAAAGGGGGGTGAGAGCTTCTTCCTGGAGCTTTTAATAACAAACCATGCCACTTGCCTCCCCTCGGTATGTTTATCCCAAGTTACTATCAGAACAACTGCAATCTTTCCTTCTTAAAGTATTAGGAAGTTTCCACCTCTCCATTCATTCAGTCCTTGGGGGTGGGGGGGATCTGCCACATGGATCTCAAGTGTAAGCAAATTATTGATTGGGGGGGGTCCTGAAAATTAAACGAAGTAACTTGTAGGAACTCAGAGAGCTGAACAGGGGTCCTGGCCTTTCAAGGGAGAAAGTTTTAAACTCATTTAAAAGATGCCGTCCCTACCACCACCACATCACCTTTTCTTTTGCTGGGGGGTGTCGGTGGTGAGAGACCAGGAGAGAGTGCTCCCCTTCCCCATCTCCTAAACGCATATATTACACAACGCAACACCCATCACACTTCTCTCCCCATCCACAAGTTACACACACATAACGCAAAAAATAATAATAAAGTTTCCTCCCTCCCCCCACCCCGAACTTACTACTTTTCATGATGGTCTCCCTCTTGAGCCTGGATTTTTGTCACAGTCCCCATTCTTCCCTTTTCTTCTATCCTTCTAAAAGAAAGCAATTTCCTCTGGGAACAAATCACAAAGGTGCCAAAACTCTGGAGGGTCTCTGCACTCTCTCTGGGTGCAAGATTGGCAAAACTTTTCTTTTTAAGAATATCTCTGGGCTTTCTTCCCCTCCACCCCTCCTTTCCTTTCCTACATTTGGGGGGGTTGGGGTTGGAGGAATTAAATCAAAGCTATGCACGTAGGAAGGGAGGGGAGTCAGGAAAGACACCGGCAGCTTTAGAAGTTCTTTTCGGGTGGGGGGCGGGAGAGAGAGAGGGAGCGCAAGGGGGAAGGGCTTCCCTTTTTTCCCTTCTCTCCTCGGCTGCTGAACTTGACCCCCGCTGACTCCACCACCAACAGGGCTACTGCAAGTTTTCAAGTCGCCCATTTCCCAAGCATCAACACATGGTTTTGACCCACAAAAGCCAGGCCAAGCAGAGAGGGAGGGAGGTTTTATTTTAAAAAAAAATTGCAAAAAAATATTTTTATAAAAATTTAAAAAACCTCCATGCACTTTCACTTCTTCTTTTGCACTATTTTACAACACCCCCTTCTTTACAACACCACCAAACTCGCCCCCTCTTTCCAACGCACCCTGGGTTTCGGAGCTCTGATTTCTCATTGCGCACGCAGACATAACGCACACGCGATATACCATTTGGAGAAGATCCTTTTTTATAAATAAATAAATGAAAAAACCAGAGTCACATACGCAGTGATCGCCAGAAGCAGGAAAGGATTTGCGCGCAACCGGCCCCCACTCCCCTCCCCTCTTCTTCCTCCCCCCCCCCACCTCCGATCTCCACCTCTCCTGCCCTCCCCAACAACCACACATACACAAAACACAGCCCCTGATGTTGTTCTTTTTCAAACCGGCCCCCCCACCTCCCCACAGGCCCGGTTCTTTAACATCTCCCACCGCCGCCGCCACCACTTACCTGTTGATTAATCAGCAGTAATAATAATAATAATAACCGGAGCAGCTTGAAAGATGGTGGAACTGTCGCTTGAGCCATGAACCGTCTTTCTGTTGTTTGCAACAGAGTTGATCTTGGATTATTTTGGAAGAGGTGGAAAGCGGGGGGGGGGGTGGTAAGAGAGAAAGAGAGAGAGAGAGAAGGAAGGAAGGAGGAGGGGGGAGAAAGGAGGAGGAAGACAGAGAGAGAGAGGGAGAAGCGGGGGTTAAAAGCAGGAAGAAAAAGAAGGGGAGGGAGAAAGAGAGAGGGGAAAATAAAGATTTGCTTTTACAACCCCCCCCCCCCTTCTCGCCCCCTCTGCTGATGGGGAGAGAGAGAGAGAAAGGGGGAAGCGCAAAGGAGGACCTGGATCTGCCTGGTTATGTTTATGAAAAAGGAAAGAGAGAGAGGGAAAGAGAGCCTGGCTTCTAGTGGCACAAACAAGCCCCAAAAAAGGAGGAGGAGGAGGAGAGGCGAGGAGGCTTTTGGAGATTGCAAGGAGATCAGCTCTTTATCAGAAATGTTATCGCTTGTCAGGACCTCAGTCTCCGAGCATTACGTCAGTTTCAAGACACCAACACTATTAATATCAAAGGGAGCCTTAGCGAGAGAAAAGCGCCACCCCAGACGGAGAGCCCTTAAAGAGACAGTGCAGGCGTCCCCTCTCGCCGCTGCCGGCCTTAGCCCGGCCTCCTCCTCCTCCTCCGGCGGCTCCTCCTCCTCCGTCTCCTCTCGCTCGCGCAATTCGCAGCGGCGGCAGCGGCGGCAGCAGCCCCACGAGGCGAAGGCGGCCGGGGAAGAATCACATCATTCACACGTCTTTGCCCCTGACGGCCGGGGAGAGGAGAGGGGGGAGCACTAGCAAGGGGGGGTGGGGTGGGTTCACTTTTGCAAAAGGAGGGAGACTTTCTCCTCCCCCCAAAAAAACAAACTCATTTTTTAAAAGGAAAAAGAAATGCCCCGCACAGGAAGTTTTCAGAGAAGCTTTTGCACCCAGTCAGCCCACTGGCTGCTTCAATGCTGGCAGAGGCTCTACGGTTGTTTAAAATGGGGGGGGGGGGGGGTTCCCTACCTGGAGATGCCAGGGCTTGAACTTGGGAAATTCTGTATGCAGTGATGCAGTGCGAAAGAGCTGACCCTGGTTTTGCATGGGGGTGGGGGGGCCTTGTCTAGGGTGGTGCAAGTTTGGGAGCTCACCTTTCCACAGGAGGGATCGGAAGAGATCCTCAGCTTGCCTGCCTTGGGAAAGATGGATTTGGAAAAGTCACAACATGAAAAAGAGCCTGCATGCAGTTTATGGTTGGAAGTCCCTTGCTCTGTGGGGGGAAGAGAGACTTAGGAACAGCCCAAATCGAGAGTTGGTTAGTAGTGCAAGTAACTTTCGTTTGCTTGTTTTTCATATTAGGTCATTCCTTTTTAATGCAACCCTAAGCAAGACGCCGCATGAACAGCCATGCCGAGCCCCTGAAGGGTTTTATCATATAGGTGGTGTACAGTTATATACAGTATGCTCTCCTATGGAAACTTCTAATTAACAAAAGTCAAATTCCCTGTACTGTAAATTATCAACCATCTATGACATTTTTTAAAAAAAAAAACCTCTAAAGAAAAATTCTCTCTGAAACAATTTTCAATGTGAAACGAGGTGGTGCTAAAAGAAGGCAAACATTTGTGGGACACTTGTAGAACCTTTTTCCCCCTTCCTATAGATTACTTGCTGTGGTGTGCTTCCCCTTTGTAATACATTTTAAATTGGCTTCAGACTTCAAGCAGTCGTAATCTAGTTTATTCTCGCTCCTAGTAAGAGATTATCCAGCCAGGAAGCATGAAAAAGCTAATTATTAGCTAGACATAAAGTTATTTCGCACAAAATGTGTTTCACTTCATATACAATGTTTCCCTGAAAAGTGTCCTTTTGGTGGTGGGGAGGGGGTGCAACTAAAAATATTTCAATTTAGCAAACAAAGCAAAAATTAATTTGAAATAAACCAAGGCCTGTTTTGCTAGATTAATCGTTCGCTTATCTTTTGTATAATATACTGGAAGATGTGTAAACTAACTCATTAATTCATATTCCTCCACCACCACCCACCCCACAAGCTTACTTATGTTCTTCTGTAGGTTTTGTCTGATAAGCACTTCATGAATACGAATGCAATAATTCACAGGCAAGAGGTGAACTTGTGAGGTAAGAAAAATGTAGTTGCTTTATCTGACATATAGCATGTTACTTTAAAGAGGGAGAGGAGAATCATTACATGATGTGGAGGACTGATTATATACTCCATCACCAGAAATTCAGTTGGGAAAGCTAAGAAAGGTAATACTCATATCTGTGGTGGAATTTAAAGTCTGTTACTAAGGACTATTTGCATTTTTAATGGTGGAATAATTTACTGTAGTACATTGCTAATATCTACTATAAGCACTCTTTGGGGAAGCAAGATCTGCACGTTTTATTTTATTAAGCTCTAAATCCGGTTGCTGAAGAAATTTTAGACAGAGACAATGTCTGGAATAATTTACGCAAACAAGGACTGGCGTTCATTTTTCCATCAATAAGGTTTTAGAAGACTCTAGAATACTTAGTTTAAACTAAACAAAGTCTTGTCTCTAGGTAACTTGTGACCCAACATGCAAGTAAGTTAATCTGGTAGCATCATGTTAGGTTCAGGAATATGAATCAGGTGAAACAGTAGGTCCCTTGGGTTAACTGGGTCATGGGTTCGACTGCGAGGGAGCAAACTGAATATGCCTGAACAAGCTTGTCAGCTGGCACTGTGAATGGAAAGTATAAAACAAAAAATAAAGGTGATTGCTTCTTACATGCCCCTGGCACTGATCGAATCAGGCTTTACAAAAATGAATTCTGTTCCCTTTCATATGGACTTCAGTATCATCACAAGGTGATTTTGAAAAAGAAATTCTAACAAAAGTTCAAACAGCTCAGTCTGTAACTTTGTCCCCAATTTCCCCAGATATGAATTCACTTAAAACTATTGTGTAAAATTACTGATAACTAACACATGTTACCATAACCACAAACTTTTTGAAATGATGCACATATCCTTTCCAACATATCACTCGAACAATAACTCCTAAGGATTTACATGGCCAGGTTAAAAAACGAAATGCTAGAATGATCCCCACCCAACACACACATCTCTACTTCATAAATAGTAAGGCCGAGCTGTATTATTTTCCAGCAGGAAAATCCTGGAAAAACTGTATTAGCAAAGCACCTCTAAAATAGTCTATCTAACATCTGCAGCATTTTCCCTTAAAATAAACCAAATATCAAAAGCAGGCTAATTAATAAGCAGCTAAAGTTAACTGGGAAAAGAGCCACAAACAATTTGATAAAAGCAAAAACAAAACAAAGATGCAGCAAAGTGTTTTGAGTTATCTTTTTCCACAAGCAAAGTTATTTATTTATGAAAAAAAATACAGAGAAAATTTCTACCTCATGCTCAAGGCTTTAGCACATGCTTCTGATTGGCACAATATGTGGATACACAAAGGGCCTCATGAGGTCCATTTAGTTAGCCTAAAATAAATATTTCCAACTCATTCTTGAGCTCAAATAATAATTGCTTGATTGTAACTTCTAATATGCATGGGTCAGTTAGTCTATTGTTTCTTTCAAGTACTTGTCCATCTGTTTTTGAGACCCTAAACATCTAAATTATATAAATTACATAAAGCAAGATACTGAAGGGTCTTTTTTATTCTGCTGTCCAGTACTGTCAAGCACATCTATTTTGTTTGTTTGCTTTAATTAACAGACTATTTGTTTTCTTTGAAACCAGGTTACCCACAAAAGTGAGACACTTTTTGCAGCAGGAGTTCCAAAAGGTGTGGGTGACTTATAATGAATATAAACATTGATCAGTTCATCCAGCCAGATTTATAAAGTTTTTTTCCCCTTCTACGGGAAGGGGGGTGGAAACCACAAAAAGATTTAAACGGAGGTGCAGCCCAGCCAAATTTAAGCATTTCCCCAGTTCCATTGCTTTCAACGAGAGTTAAGCATCGGTTTAATTTTAGCCACATTGAAATCAACAAAACTAGTTTCTTAACTCGTATTCCGCACTGAGACAAAATAGAAAGACCAGTGACGGTTACATCTTGAAAAAAAACAGCATAGTTGCCTTTGTTTATCAAGATGAAACAGCGTGCCATCTATGCCTTTATTGTTTAATGCTGAGGAGGAGGGGTGGTTTTTCCTCTCTCTCATCTTCTTGTAGTTTATTCAACATAGATACAGGGAAGGATTAGCAGTTAAGCACAAGCAAACGTGTTTTACAATTTCAACCTTTTAGTGCATAACTTCTTTACTTAAACTACTAGAGCCTATAATCACAATGATTTTACCTGATGGAACACGTTTTTCAGAAATATAATCCAACTGTTTATCCTAACATGTCATAAATTGCAATTCTCCCCCAAAGCCTGTAAGACTGACATCCATCGCTCTTAAAACGCCTATTGCCTTTGCAGACACATCATCAACAAAGGATTTCTCCATTATTATTCCCCAACTTAGTTAAATACGAGTTCTGAGGTTGCCTTTGCTCAACACACGATTGTCCTGAAGGCCATTTTGAGGTCATCCGTGTTCACATCAGGCACATGACAACCACACAGCGAGTTGACTGTTGGGTGGCAGATGAGGAAAAAAAACCCCTGGAACCTGTCCAGGCCCAATTTTATGTGTGAAAGTTCTGTAAAATTTTGCTTTATTGTCTTCCTTAATTAGGATTTATGAGGAGCATTTCCTTAAGTGTCACAGTGTTGTGTTGCAACGTTCTTGGGAATTTAAACACCATCACTGGCAAAGTGGCATGCAGTTGGGCCACCTGATTGCAGTGTGCATCCAGGGTGACATGAATCTCTCAACAGCATTTTGGTACAGAGCTCGAGAGTTGCTCCTGTTTAACAGCCAGGGCCCCTGAATTCGATGCTGAGGATCCCCTTGAGGAGATTGATACCTGACAAAGAGCCCAGGCTTTCCATGATGCTGGAAACATCACCAAAAAAAACCCAAAACTTCCTTCTGTTCTGAATCTTTCAACATTCAGAGTTTCTGATGACTTTAGTTTCTAGTATTACGACCAAGGTAGAAAAAGTTCCCTATCTACTTTGTTTTTCTTGTGAGCTCGCCAGAGGCATCTGACTGTCCTCTATTAGAAATGGGTTGCAGGGCAAGATGAATCTTTGGTCTGATCTGTTCTTCCATTCTGATAAGACGATGGCAACAACACAGAGGGATGCATTTCATATGTGAATTAGCCAACAGGCAGAACTTTCTGATCTGAAAGGCATCAAGTGCTTAGTAATCAAATAATAAACAAAGGTATGGGGACATATATATTTTTAGTCAGACCAAAGGAAAATTACATTAAATATTAGGATGAACTGTTCTGATAATGTAAGCGGCAGCAGAAACGGCTGACTAACTATGGAATAAATTTGTCAGTTTAAATTCTAAGCCAGAACACTTTTGGTAGAGAGTATTTTTATTACGACTAGTACAACTATTGTTATTATTTGGACATTAATTTAGTAGCTGAGGATACTGTGCAGTTGTTTGAGCAGTTATTAAACAAAGTGACATATAGGATTAATACTGTGAATTGTCAAGATCCTGAGGATTCTGCATCTTAAATTGCATATGCAGAGGCAGACTGTATTTAGCACGGAGAGTAGTGAATAGAACTATCCTTGAACCTAGTGAGATCTGGGTTCAGCTCTGGACTGGGCCATGAAACTCACTGGATGACCTTGGGCCAGTCACTGTCTCTCAGCCTAACCAACCTCCTGAAGGCAAAATTAGTTCACTCTTTGCAGATATGCCGCCTTCGACTCTTTTGCAGCTATGTAATAAATGCATATGCAGTTCAATCTTGTGCATGTCTGTTCAGAACAAATCCTCCCTAAACTCCATGTGGATTTCTCCCAGATGCCTGTGTGTAGAAAAGCAATCTTAATTAATTAAAGGAATAAATTGCACATTTCTTTCCTCCGGAACCATCAGTAGACTTTTGGCTTCTGTTCTGCACATTAGGTGGCAAACCTCTCTCAGTTATTGATTCATTTATATGGATCTATAGCACACAGACCATGCAATTCCAGGTCAGGTTATATGCAGTTTAATATAGCAAATATTGTTTGCCTAATGCAAACAAACCAGGACTTCACAACATCTGGTTTGGGACTACAACTCCTGTTCACCCTAACCAGTGTAGTCAATGGTCAGGGATGATGGGAGCGATATCTTCTCAGCTTGGAGAAGATTGCACTAAAACACGAAACAAAACGTGTAAAACAGCAAAACCAAACCAGCAATGATACTGCAGGATTAGTGCTGGTGGATAATTCTGATCTTATCCCAACTCCCTAAAAGAAGGCCTGGGCAAAAAAAGGATTGTCTTGAATCACCACCAATACATGCACAATTATGGGGCCAGGCACACCTTGAAGGGGAGGGCTTTCTACTG
Organism: Podarcis filfolensis; assembly: GCF_964270895.1. Classification (NCBI taxonomy): domain Eukaryota; kingdom Metazoa; phylum Chordata; class Lepidosauria; order Squamata; family Lacertidae; genus Podarcis; species Podarcis filfolensis. The sequence goes on from NC_139603.1 coordinate 74,260,218, forward strand.
CAAAGGAGGTCCTCTCATGAACCACCACCCCATGAACTTCACAGCATGGCAGATCTAACAGCAGTGCCTCTCCTGTAGGCAAGTCTATATGGGAAAGTCAGTTGCTATATTCACTGAGAGCCAGTATAAAGGCAAAATGCACTGATAAATAACTAATTTTATTGAAGGATCACTTTGTGAGAGGGGTCAAGAACTTTTTCCCATCTGAGAGCCACATTGCCTCCTGGGCAACCTTCAGAGGGCCACATGTAAGTGATAGGTGTGGCTAGAGGCAAAAACAAGCTGAGCATTGAATGTGAATGTTACCTTTGTACAGTAGCCTATTTCTACACCCACACATCCCTCTGCATCCTCCACACAGACAAGCAAGAAGCATTGTTAGAGTTCAAGGACAAATTCCAGCCAGACAAAGAAGATTGTGAGTTGGAGAGGGTGTGTGGCTTAGGTTCCCACTCTTAGGATAGGAGGTAACACACTGGAGTCATCACATTATTACTGTTTACGTTCTATTGTGTTGGCAGGAGGCAGCCAGCTGGCACTCAGTTTGCCTTGGAGTGTTCCACTGCTGATCCCTATTCCAAAATATTTGACCAAAATGTTTCTATAACTATGAAACCAGAAGATGCAAGGCTCTGATAAGAATACACTTTGAGACACAAGAGGTTTAGGAAATGGTGCTATTCCAGTTTCAACATATATATTGTAGGACATCCAACAGGAAATAGTCTCCCCCGACCCCCAGTCCCAGACCACATTCGTATTTTTATTTTATTTTATTTTTATACCACACTTTCCCCCATGGGAGCCTATGTGCTGAGCTGCATAAAAAGCCGATCTATGCAATAAAAACTTACTTAAAATACATCCTTTAAAACTGAATACAAATAATACCAGCAACTGAGATTGTGATAGACCAGGATTCCCCAGCCTGTTCTATGGATGTTTGCTGCTGCAAAACTCCCACCAGATCCAGCCAGACCCAACCCAACGTCTTCCCAATGTTTTGGTTTACAGCTTCCATCAGCCTCAGTCATTGCAGCTGAACCCTAGGTTGGCGAATGCTGCAATATAGAAGAGATAGAAATTTGGGTAAACAAAATATGACCTCCATCTGGCTGAGCACCAACAATACAGGAGATGGACACACTATCCTGGGGCGGGAGTTCCACAAATGGGGTGCTGCCATGGAGAAGACCATGTCTTGAGTCACCACCCGAAATGCCACCCTCATCCGTGGCACCACCACAACTACTGAGCAACTCACAAAGTATTTGAAATTTATAACATAGGTTAGATAGTTTGCCCAATACCACCATTTTCTTGTAGGTATTTCTAACGCATAGTAAAGGATTAAAACACCAAAGATTCTTCCCAGGTTTTGATCATGTCTTTGAATAAACAGAGGTCCTTCATAGCTGCTCCTGCTAACTGGTAACTTTTTTCCACAAGTGAAAACCTTACTCCAAAATTACAAGGAATGTCAATTCAATGCTGTACAATTTTTCCTGTTTTTCCTTAGGGCTCACTTATTTAAAACATTTTTATCTCCCACAAGGCAAATAAAGGGTCCCAGAGGGATTTGCCAATGTCAGTGATAAGAGACTCAATTCCCAGAGGCTTCCAGTCTAAACAACATGACAGAAAGGATACGGGACTGGGGGAACCAGAGAACTATTTCTTACAGAGTTCTCATAATGACCTTCTGGGATGGAAATAATTTAAGGAGAGGAGCAGCCAAAAGTTCCTGGTCTTTCAGCAGAGCTAACCTGAAATCCCATCTCTCTCCCTCTCCTTTAGCCTAAAGAAATGGCTCCTGATGATAGCTGGGGGAAGAACCTGAGAAACAGGTTCAACAGTGCATCCGGTCTAATTTTTGCTCAGTGAGGGTCATGTCCTTGTAAAGATGCACAGGGTAGGATCTCTGGCAATTATGTCATGCAGGCCATCATTGGACAACACTGGGAATGTCTCTTCTTGGAGATTAGGCAGGCACTAAGTGTTTGGTGCTTCCAGTGTGCTGTAAAAACTTACCTATTTGGCTCAGGCATTTCCAGACTGTACTGCCAGTTTTCAGCACCCTGACTGCTGTAATTGATACTATTTTACTGATATGTTTTTTTACAGATAGGTTTAAGATTTGTTGTTATATTACAGTGGTACCTCGGGTTACAGACGCTTCAGGTTACAGACTCTGCTATCCCAGAAATAGTACCTCGGGTTAAGAACTTTGCTTCTGGATGAGAACAGAAATCGTGCAGCGGCAGCGGGAGGCCCCATTAGTAGTACCTCAGGTTAAAAACAGTTTCAGGTTAAGAACAGAACCTGGTTTTTTGTTTTTTTTCTTGTAAACCACTTTGGTACTCTCTAGAGTGAAAGATGGTATAGAAATAGTAAATACAGTAAAAAATGTTATTCTGGCAATATCTATCTGCTATCATAAGCAAATTTTCAAAGCCCATCTAAACCTTTTAAAAAAAATGTTTACTATTAAAATGCACAATTTTTTCCAGATCATATTTTTTAAATGGTTTTGTATATGGATTTTTAAAAATGTTTGCATCGTTTTTAGAAATGAAGCTGATTTCATGGTTTTTACACTTCTTTATTTATGGCTTTCACTGTTTATAATTGTATATTTTTAAGTTTTATAAACAAATTTCATTAAATCTCATATATATGCAGTCAATAATAACAAAAGATAAACTACATATAATAAATACATTATAAATGTTTTAGTTAATGTTGTATCACATAGAAAAAACTGCCGTTCACATTTATGTTATATTTATTTTTCATAAATTCAATAAGAAGGTTCCATTTATCTCTCAGATTTTCTCTTTCTTGTCTGCTTTCTTTTACTCTAATCAATTTCATAAGCTCAAACATTGTTACCCCTACAAATTTTTGGTCAACCACTCTTTCACTGTTGGTGGTGACCTATTTTTCCTTTTTTGTGTGCAGCTAGCATGCAAGGAAGTACTATTAAATTCCATATTAAATCCTTATGGTTTATTTGTGTCTCTAAATGCCTTAATAAAATTATCAGGGGTCGAATGGTAAAATGTAAGATGTTATTAATAATATTATCTTTACTACCTCTCCCCAAATGATTTAAATTATTGCACAGGTCCACCAAATATGTCCCATATCCTTTTTTAAATATCCACATTGCCAATCCTTTCCATCACACATCTTAATGCTTACATTGTTTTTATACATGGAACTGTTTTTAATTGTTTTTACACCATTGTTTTATGGTCGTAAAGGTTTCATAAATGTATATTTTATTGTAACCCATACTGGGACCTTATGGTAAAGGGTGGAGAAGAGATTTTAAATGTTTTAAATTATTTGAAATTTGAAATTATTTAACATAATTTTATTCTTTTTATTGGCAAGGCTCCCGTGTCTTTAACAGCAACTTGACAGGGAGACAAGAGAAACGTTTCCTGGAGTGATGGACAAAAGCAGAAACAGTAAAATAAAAAATAATATTAACAACCCTAGGCATGTCTGTACATACACATACACACCTAGGAAGCTGCCTTATATTGAGTTGGACCCAGTGCTTTTTTCTGGGGGGTGGAACGCAGGGGGACGCGTACCCCTTAACATTTTGTGATCTAACGCGAAAAGAAACTAAAATTCTTTTTAAAAATTAGTTTCTTCTCTAGCACGGTGAATCATCAGTTCCGTTGAACAGCACGGTGTATCGTCAGTTCCGTTGCTACCCCCCCCCCATGGCAACCTCATTTCCTGTTACGGTGTTTCCTGAGTCTCAGACGCAATGAGAGGACCCCTAAACTTTTTTTTTTAAGGAAAAAAGCACTGGTTGGGTCAATAGTCAGTCTAGCTCAGTATTGTCTACAATGGCTGTCAGCAAGCAGCTCAGGACTTCAGGCAATGAATGTGTGGCATTAGTGGACAGTGGGGTGGGACAGTGGTGACTTCCAGTGGCCGGCCTTGTCCACCCCCCAACCATCCCAGTAGGTAGGAGCATCATGATCAACCACAGAACACAGCACTGCTCACTACAGTCTCATTGCCTTGCCAAGAGATGCTGTGGATTGAACCTAGGACCTTCTGCGAATGCTCTACTACAGTGGTACCTCGGGTTACAGACGCTTCAGGTTACAGACTCCGCTAACCCAGAAATAGTACCTCAGGTTAAGAATTTGCTTCAGGATGAGAACAGAAATCACGCAGCAGCGGCAGCGGGAAGCCCCACTAGCTAAAGTGGTGCTTCAGGTTAAGAACAGTTTCAGGTTAAGAACGGACCTCCAGAACGAGGTACAACTGTACTGAGCTCTGGCCCTTCACAAAATGCTTGCTTCCACACACACAGTCTTACACAGAATACGGCACTCTCTTTCTGTTCATTTATAAGGAATAATAAATACCAACTCCTGGCTCTCTTCTTCTAGTCACTACTGCAAATTAATATCTCTAATCCAACATGAAAATATATTCCCTTTATACCTGAAAGAACACTCTCTGCTACTTCTTTTACTAGAGCTGTTTTTGAATAAGTGGTTTCGACACTGTGGTCTTTCAGTGATATCCACAAAACCATTAAGGCTAATTTGTAGCATTCAGGCTTAAGCTAGCTGTGACCCCACTGGTTTAATTACAAGTACACCCACTAAATAGGTTGTGAGTCACAGGCTGAAATGTAAGAGTTCAGAGGTATGCATCTGTTTAAGAAAAGGGGGAAAAAACACCCTTGTTTGCCAGCCAAGACTCAGGCTGATCTATGAAGTCAGCCATTCAAATGTGCTAGCTAACTTTTCCAACATGGCAATAATAGTAACCCCAATATTCTTGAAGGCATCAAAATAGATAACTGTTGCACAGGTAATATAGCAATAATCATGGTATAGTCACTATCGTGCATCTTAAGTACACCACATGGATTATATCTCAGGGATTTTTATGACATCCCTAGAAGATAGGACAGTGTTGTTGTTGTTATTAAGTATTACTGCTACTTCTGAGGTGGAGTGTAGTTTTAATAAACTTTTATGAAACCTTTTAGAAACTTCAGTTTCTGTTGTCTACCTGATGTGGTATAAAGCTTTATATTGCACTTTACCTTTTGGTATTATTTGCCACCTCGGAACTTTTAGAGATGAAAGTGTGGGATATAAATTTAGCACATAAATAATACATTGGCCTCAGATTATACTCTGAGGTGTGCTGGGCTCACCCCAGTTCACCCTCAACCACCATGACCCTATATTGGCTTCCCCAAGTCCCACAGGATGCTCATGATAGCCCAGGCTGGATTCCCCAGGCCATATTTGGAATCCTGGGTGATTTCTTTCTGTCTTTCATAATCTACCCTTCATCAAAAGAGTTCAGGGCAGTGTACATTAGGGTACATTACTCTTCCGACCACCATCATTTTATCTTCAGAATAACCCTGTAAAGTAGGTTAGGTTGAGACGTGATGACAGGCTCAAGGTTTCTGGATGACTGGGCATTTGAAACTGGATCTTCGCCGTTCCTAGTCCAATGCTCTAGCCCAGGGATGGAGAACCTAGTGATCTCCAGATGTTGTTAGACTCCAACTCATCCCTGATTGGCCGGGCTGGCTGGGAATGATGGGAGCTGGGATGAAGCAACACCTGGAGGATCACAGATTCCCCACTTCACCTCTAACCACTACCCAAGAATGCCTTTGTTGTTGTTTAGTCATGTCCAACTCTTTGTGACCCCATGGACAGAGCACGCCAGGCATTCCTGTCTTCCACTGCCTCCCGCAGTTTGGTCAAACTCATGCTGGTAGCTTTGAGAACACTGTCCAGCCATCTTGTCCTCGGTTGTCCCCTTCTCCTTGCGCCTTCCATCTTTCCTAACATCAGGGTCTTTTCCAGGGAGTCTTCTCTTCTCATGAGGTGGCCAAAGTATTGGAGCCTCAGCTTCACGATCTGTCCTTCCAGTGACCACTCAGGGCTGGTTTCCTTAAGAATGGATACATTTGATCTTCTTGCAGTCCATGGGACTCTCAAGAGTCTCCTCCAGCACCTTTATACCTTTATACCTTTCCAAATGCACAAGTAGTGGCATATAATGTTGTGGTGAGAGAGTTTGTAATACCTCCTTGTAGCTACTTCCCACACGTCCAGCTGTCCACCTAATGTCAAGACACACCAACATGAGCAAGTATTCATCCATTCCCTTGACTTTATGTTACCTTTAACCCCTTCTCAGCCAGCAGGGATGGACAAATAAATGCAGGAGGTCTCCCACTGCGAGGCAACCATCTAACAGTATTGGGATCGCACCGTAGCGGTGCTGTTTGCAAAGAGTCCAGCTATCCAAATACCACGCAGTCATCAGCCAAGAGAGAATGGGGTGAGGAGTATTTGCACCAGGCTGTCACTTAATTCCATTTCTTGCAAATACATTTTTTGGTGAAAGGCCGCTTGCCGTGCTGAGCTCTCTTCCTGCACTCTGCAAGTGCAACGAAGCAAAGTGGCAGCCTCCAAGCTGTCTGCTTTCACTGTAGCCAAGATTTATTTACATAGCTTGTGGTGTGAGGTCTGAGTTTAAGTTCGGGGAGAAAAGGAAACATCTTTCAAATACATGTGTTTCACCTTGCTTTAAAAATGCACCCTCCATTGTAACAATAATGTCTTCTGTCAACATGCATTATCTGACATACAATACACAGTCACTACCGTTAAAAGCTGGATGTGTACGCCATGCCTTACTTAAATTCACCGCGATCGTTCCACTCTTGCCAATTTGGAGAACAAGGAATAATGAAAGTAGAAACATCACAAAGCAAACACATCTGCAATAAAGGCCCATTCAAAAAGAAAATGTCAACAGTAAGTGCAGCCCCTAGAGGTTTTCTTTTCATATACGATCCCTACGCTATGCAAGTGTTTTAAACCATAGAAGGCCTGCACCAGGTAGATCATACAAATGCATTTCCCTAAAAGTAGGCTTAGGAATAGCACTTGTCAAATTACAGCTGGGTTTCAAGCCCCTACGGTAACATAGGCAAGGGAGTTTGAATCACTCCCAGGACGTGTGTTGGTTGGGACACAAATTATAGGTACTACACGATCATCACCATGAGATGCTCCTGTGAGGCAGTGCTAATTCACATTGTGAGTCATCGCAGTTAATATAAAGCTTTGTACAGCTCAGGGCCCCGATATCTATCAGAGAACCTCTCTTGATGTAGGCCTATCTGAACCCTTTGGTCTTCCACTGAGGACTTCTTCTGGGTGCCCCCTCTGAGGGTCGTCAAGGGTGACCAGGGAGAGAGCCTTTTCTGTGGTGGCTTCCTACTTGTGGAAGGCTTTCCCTACTGAGGTCCACCTGACAGCATCATTAGCATCCTGTCAGCAGCATGTAGAAACGTAACGCTGGTAAGAGCCAGTGTGGTGTAGTGGTTAAGAGCGGTAGACTCGTAGTCTGGGGAACCTTGGGCTAGTCACACTTCTCTGAAGTCTCTCAGTCCCACTCACCTCACAGAGTGTTTGTTGTGGGAGAGGAAGGGAAAGGAGAATGTTAGTTGCTTTGAGATTCCTTCGGGTAGTGATAAGACGGGATATCAAATCCAAACTCCTCCTCTTCTTCTTCTTCTTCTTCTTCTTCTTCTTCTTCTTCTTCTTCTTCTTCTTCTCCTCCTCCTCCTCCTCCTCCTCCTCCTCCTCCTCCTCCTCCTCCCAGGCACTTGACAGATAAGGAATCTGCTATGTTTTTGGCCACTAAAGTTTTTGCTGATGCTTCATTGGGTCTGTTTTATATCTCATTGGTCACTGTGTGGCTACCAAACGGTGCATCAGCCAATGACATACATCTCCCCTGAATCTGCAGGATGAGCAAACGTAGCACAGTTTTACATGGTATGTTCATCTGCACAACCCATGCTGTTTTACTTTTAACCAAGTCAAGGAATGTTCAGCCTAGAGTGGCCTATCATATACCAGAACACTGAGGTGTTAAATGGTTTACTTCACAAAGACGTGAGATGATCCTAGCACCCTGGGAGAAGAATTGGATTATTCTGACCATCTGCCTCCCACATTATCAGACTGAGACTTTAAACAGACAATGCTTGAAGAAGAAAAGTTGCTTAGCTAACACCAATATTATTTGTCACTGCTGTCAACACTGAATTGAGTATCTTAAGCTAGTTTGAATTAAAATATATTGTAGGCACTAAAATTAAAGTGCTAGACCTTACACAATAGGTCCGTGTGGGACTTAAAATATCATATTAACAATGCTATGAGATTGCATATTAAGAGTAAGCTCTCACTGCTTACCCACCTGGACAATACATTTACAATTTCTATTTATTTGCAGCATTTACATATCACCCTCCATAAATAGTTGTCCCAGAAGTATGTTACAATGCAGATTAGAAACAAAGCATTTTAAATGAAGCAATTTAATTTTAAAAAACCAGTAACATATAAAACAAGTAAATAATTGTCAGAGCAGCTGAGTGAAAAACACAGTTTATGTCCATCTCCTCGAACAACTTATTCAAATGCCTGTGAATATCATAACCTTTTACCACAAATGTATTCAGGTACATACCATAAGAACATAAGATTCTGCTGTATCAAGCCACAGGCCCGTCTCCTGTTCTCACAGTGGCCAACTCTATGGCGCAACCCCATTTAGAATACGGCATACAGTTCTTGTTGCTTCACCTCATAAAGGCTATTGTACAGCTGGAAAAGGTTCAGAAAAGAGCAATCAAAATGATCAAAGGGATGGAGCAACTCCCCTGTGAGGAAACGTTGCAGCATTTGGAGCTTTTCAGTTTAGTGAAAAGGCAAGTAAGAGGAGACATGATAGAAGATGATAAAACTATATGTGGTGTGGGGAGAGCAGTTAAGAGAATCTTTTCTCCCTCTCATAACACTGGAACTTGTAAGCATCCAATGAAACTACTGTATTTTTCGCTCCATAAGATGCACTTTTTTCCTCTTGAAAACTAAGGGAAAATGTCTGTGCGTCTTATGGAGCGAATGTGTGGTCCCTGGAGCTAAATTGTGATCCTGCTTGCTGTCCTGGCTTCTGGGATTCAGAATCTTTTTTTCTTCTTGTTTTCCTCTTCCAACAACTAGGTGCGTCTTATGGTCTGGTGCGTCTTATAGAGCGAAAAATACGGTATCTGTTGAAGGAATCAGGACATACAAAAGGTGGCATTTCCTCACGCAGTGCACAGTTAAACTATGAAACTTGGATAGCTTTAAAAGAGGATTGGGCAAATTCATGGATGATACGGCTATTGATGGCTACTAGCCATCCATGATTGGAGGCAGTATGCTTCTGAGTATCAGCTGCTGCAAATTGCAGAAGGGGCAAGTGCACTTGTTCTTGGGTACTGCTTGTGGGCTCCCCATAGACATCTGGCTGGCCACTGTGAGAAGAGAATGCTGGACTAGTTGGGCTACTAGCATGGCTCTTCTTATGCAAACAGTGTATATCTCTCAAAGCAGGTAAAATATATTCCTTGCAAGCCATTCCCCTTAAAGTTCTGGCTGCACAGTGTTAAACCTTAGTGGCAGCAACCCAGTACTGTTCCCTGCGCTAAGCGGGCTCAACAAATTATTTGGTTGTTGTATTTTGGACTAATCCTAGATTCTGAACCACCTTCGAGTTTCCGAACATACTGCAGTAGTCAGACACACAACACATTTACCCCTCGTCCCTGTAACACGTAGATAAACACCATATCGAAAGAAGGCAGCATAATATCCTACATAACCACAGGCCAATTCCTTGTGTTGCAGAGGCAGATGATAAAGGGGTCCCTAGCATAAGAATAGCATGGTTGAATTAGGCATAAAAATGAGAGTGAAAAGTGAGATGAGTGCTGGTAACAGACTTGGGCAGAATAAAATGAGCATTAAGGAAAAGTAGGGAAAGACCTCAACATCAATAAGGGAGGGAGGTACATTGATTTTACAGAAACCTACAAGCCCCATACCTTAATCCCAAATTTCTGTTATGAGATCTCAAGTATAAGGTGGTATACAAATTAAATAATAAAATTTAGGCAAATCATGCCCCTCCAAAAGTTTTTTTTTTTTTAAGAACAGTAGCTAAGTATCAGTCACAAAAAGTTAGGAGGGCCAGCCTCTTTTAGTCCCCACCCCTAATCATAATTTATGCACTGGCAAAGTATAAAACAGTAAATGAAAGGAAAATGAGGGGTGTGGCTAGGGAGGGGGTGTGGCCTTAAGGGCCAGATGGAGAGGCCTGAAGGGCCATATTTGCCCCTCATCCAGCCTGATGTTCCCCACCCCTGCTCAAGGGAGCCACAGTCCATTGCCTTCATGAGTTGGTCACAATAAGCAATAAAATCAGGCTCAACTAGCTATAAGAACGTCCATGTTTACAGAGTACACATGCTAGGATAATACATACAAACTCACAAGGAAATGTCATTTTAAAGAATGTAATACTTTTTAAAACAATATCACTTCACGGGAAACCACCTATTAATCAACACTTGACTAATTTGAAAGCTCTACCAGATCTCTCTCAGGCCAGATCCAATCTCCAGACTTGAACCCGGTCACCCTTGCCTTGAAGTAAAGGGAGCATCCAAGGATGAGAAAGCCAAGCAACAAAGGCACCCTTAGAGTCGGAAGAGTTACTTTCCTTTCCTTATATGCAGTGTGTCTAATTTATTTGTCCTCTGTTAGTCTTGGCTGCTTGCCATGCTTCCTGCGTGAATTGCCAGCACTAGCATTGCCTTTGCCTAACAGAAGATTGCATGCCCTGTGATATAAGAGTTTAAGACAAGAGAACCTAAAGAGATCCACCTGGCACACCCATCAGCTCCTGTCCACCTACGTAGTGCATGCTGTCAAAGCCACATGATACAGATGTGCATGGAAGTTCACCCACGACTATTAAAGAAAACACACAGGAAGACTACCGGCCTCTCCAGTTTCTGCTACAGCAGCAAACCTCAGTTGACTCCTAGGCCTAATATTGAGGCCACTTTCGCCACACTGTACTTCTACGCTTTGTGCATAACTGTTAATACAGGAGCCTCTGAGTGTCTGGTTCACATACATCATCAGCTTGTAGGTTTTCATAGGTTTATGTTTGCTCAACATGTGTAGAATCTTGGGTGGGACCAGGGACTACCATATTTTTCACTCTATAAGATGCACTTTTTCCCTCCTAAAAAGTAAGGGGAGGTGTATGTGCGCCTTATGGAGTGAATGCAGGCTGTGCAGCTATCCCAGAAGCCAGAACAGCAAGAGGGATCACTGTGCAGCGCTCCCTCTTGCTGTTCTAGCTTCTGGCTTAGCCCCTCAGTCCCTTCCCCCACCTCCCGAAAAGCCCCCAAGAGCTGTGCTCCCTTTAAAGAGCTGCGCGGAGCGTGCGTGCGGCTCTTGGGGGCTTTTGATGGGCTGCCCTTCTCCCTCCTCGGGGAAAAGCCTGCAAGCGCCGCACACATGCTCCGCGCGGCTCATGAAAGGGAGTGCTGAGCAGAGCCTGGGATGCATACAGGCTCTGCTCAGCATTCCCTTTAAAGAAATTTTTTTTTCTTGCATTCCCCCTCTAAAAAATAGGTACGTCTTATGGTCAGGTGCGTCTTATGGAGCGAAAAATACGGTATGTGCATTGTGAGTAGACTCCTTGTCGTGAACAAAGGCAGATAGACTGTGAGGGAGGGGAAGGACTAGCTCAATGGTAGAGTATCTGGCTTTCATGCAGAAGGTCCCTGGTTCAGTTCCTGGTATCTTCAGTTAGGGCTGGGGAAAACTGCCTGAAACCCTGAAAAGCCACTGCAGGTCAGGGTAGACATCACTGAACTAGATGGACCAATAGTCTGACATGGTGTCTCTAAGTTCTATCTATATGTGTACACAGAAGAAGCAGAAGGTCATTTACAAGCCGAGGACCCAGGTCACTCTAAAAGTTCTACTGTTACTGGGAGCCAATTTTGATACTGGCTTCTCCTGAATCCCATCACTAACAGAAAAGCCACCACATGTGCAGAGCTTCCCAGGCTCTTAATGTTTGAAAAAAAAGGCCTTCCAATATGGTCAAAATCCTGCAGCATGTTTCATTTCTGTTTATTGTAACTGTAACAGAAAATATGGGCAGACAGCACTCGGCAGGAACATAGGAAGCTGCCTTACACCAAGAACACTGGTCCCTTTAGATCAGTATTATTACCTGTTCTGACCGGCAGCATCTCTCAAAGCCTTCAGACAGCAGATGTCCTCTTATCTGGAGATGAAAAGGACTGCACGCAAGGCACATGCAAGGCCACTGAGCTGTGGACTTTCCTTCAATAGGTTTACACTAGACAGTACAAATCTGAAATGAATCCTCCGTGGGAATTATTCAAGGCAAGTCAGAAGTTGCATTCTTAATGGAAGAATCCATGGGAAATTTTGATGATGACAATGAAGAAGCCAGCTCTTGCTTCCAAAAGCAGGCAGATTGCAGTAATGACTAGTGACTGCCAGCAACCAAGTGTTTCTATATTCCTCATTTAGAGGGTAACATGTGAACAGGCGCTGGAATTTCCTGAGCTTCTGATACATGTACCGATTTCTGTCACAAATGAGGTTCGATGAGGACTTACCATAAGAACACAAGGCAAATCCTACTGGATCAAACCAAAGGCTCCAGGATTCTCTGCCCACAGTAGCCACTTCCCAGATGTTCCTGGGAAGTCCACAAGTATGAAATGAACATGCTAGCACTCTCTGGCTTGTGTTCAACACCAGTAACAGTAAGAGGCATACTGCAAGTAAATGCCATAGTATGACAAAATGCCCATCATAACCAGTGGGCTGTGTGTGGAAGACGAGGTTGCTTAATGCAAGAGCATCTGAAGAAGTGCAGTATATCTCCCTGCAAAGTATTCAGAGCATACCGCACCCCTCTCCGAGATCTCTGTCAGCAAGGACCAAACCACCCAGAGGCAGGAATAAAGGGCAGGTTTTGACCACATTGCTACACTGTTCTCATGTGCAGCCCACATGGCAAGCTGATGGTGGTTATTCTACTACCCGAGAATAAAAGTATCACCCTATTTGCATAGCTCCACCCCCTCATCTGCATAGTTTCTCCTGCATTCTGATTATGCAGTATGTTGGGAACTTCACATAAAATATATTGCTCATCTAATAACTGTGTCCAAAGCTAGTATTGCGTATGGATTTGAACCCATAGTTGCCAAGCCTAATATCCTTTTCCACAAATCATGTTCAACCTCATGAGTTATGTGGGCAGCTTTTCCTCCCCCTTTTCCTTAAAGTAGGTAAATGTGTAAATCAGCAGCACAGGAAAGACTCATTCAGAAATCAATGTATACATCACAGCACATTCATTTCCTTGCTTCTCTGTCGTTTTGTTTTAATTAAACCAGTTTGTGAATGACATACTCCATTGTTGTAATGCAACAATGGTCTTGTACAAACAGCTCACGTCCCTTCTTAACCAACTCCTACCCATTAAGAAAGGCAAAGGGCATATTTGGTTTCACAACCTACTAAAATATATTTAAGAAGAAAGAAAAGCCATGATTGCAACTCCTTGCGAACAATGCAAGCAATAAATACAGTAAATTACTGTTGTGTGTAAGACAATATACTAATGTTAACTGAAGCAATAGAATTAGAATACACACTCCCTCTGGGAACATTTCTCTCACACTCCCCCCCCCCCTTTTAAGAAGGAAGTTGAGCACAGTCATAAATAAATCAGTGTGTTTGCTCTTGCTAGACTGGAATGACAGGTCTTCTAGGTACTGCTGCTTGCTTCGCTTTGACAATTGCTCACCGCATAGCAACACTCACTCTGAACCAAGAGGAGCTGTCAATATGAAATACAATGGTTCATCGGGACTCCCCTAAATCAATATGGGACATCACGTAGTTGAGCAAATGGAACTTTCATGTTCAGAGCCAATACGCCAATGAACACCATATGTTGAATGGTCATTACTTGCATGGTGGAACTCCAGAGGTTGGCCTCTGTTGGAAAGACAATGCTGAACTAGGCAATATCCAATAAGGCAATATCCAATAAGGCAATGGATAAAACATTCTTTTTAGCTCAATTCTTGGAGCTGTTGCCACTACTAGGCAATGGCTAGCAGTTTCTGGTGTGTAAACTAGATCTCAAGAGAGCCAGTGTGGTGTAGGGGTTAGTGTCGTCAGACTAGGACATACAGACCAGGGTTCAAACCCATTCAGCCATGAAGACTACTAGGTGACCTTGGTCCAGCTATTCACTCTCAGCCTAAGCTACCCCACAAGGTTGTTCTGAGAAAACATTGGGGGGGGGGGACTATAAATGCCATATTGGGTGCGTTGGGGGGGGGAAAGGGGGATATAAATCAAACAAACAAACAACTCCTGCCTCCCCAATAACTAGCGCTTTGTGGCACCAACATTCCTTTTGTGTGTAGGGCACCCATGCCAAGCAGGAACTTTTTGAGTATTGGGCAGGGAGGGGAGTTGGTGAAAGTTCGGGAGAAGCTAACAACAGCTTTGGGAGAAGCTAAGAGCTGTTGTTACCTAGTGTCATAGTCCTGTGCTGCCAGCAGAGCCCAGTGGAGGGAGAAGCCAGCCCACTAGCCAAGTCTCGGGGGTACTTGCCTGGAGGCAGGGTCCATACACAAGGTTCAATCTACTCCTAAGGTCAGGAGTATCTCAGTTCACACAGACAATCCTGGGGTCAAGAAAGCCAAGGGTCCAAGGTCACAAGAAGCAAGAAGCAGCAAGGGCTGGCCAGGAACAACAAATGTTGTTTCCAGCAACTGAGACTGGAAACCCTGCTTAAGAAAGCCAGAACCAGCTGGTTCTCATCAGGAGCAAGAAGGCTGGTCAGCAGCAGATAGTCACTTTGCCTTCTGTTCCTTCAGGCTGCTTTTCAGCAGGTGAAGCCAATTCCTGGCCCATGACAACTAGTACTGAAGAGCTTTAGAAGAGTTGGATGCCTATTTCTCAACATGCCTCAGAACATACGGATTTAGCTTCTGTGTTGCAAATTCACCTTTGCATAATGTATTACTTTTTAAAGCAGAATTGTCACTGATGTTACAATCCTCAAACATCACAGACAGATGTCTATATTGTTTTGGATTTGGGGACGTGAATCCTGACACTGATGGGCTAAACTGCTGTGATAGTTTGGCTGCTCAGAAAACAAAGGAGTTTGCAGTCCAGCTTCAACTGTCCTGTCCCTGGTCTCAAGCTCAGAGTTGGAAGAGGACGAGATAACTGGGACTGGGGCATTTATATTACTTACTGAAGAACTGGACCAGGTTCCTTTTATGTTGGTCAGGAGCCCACAGACCCCAAACCAGAATTCTTGTGAATGCCTTTCTTTGAGGCCAGTTCACCTGAGGATCCAGGTACCCCCAGCTGTACCCTGCCTGCCCAAAAACACAGGGAGCATGCCAAGACCACAAAGTGAAGTTCTTGTCATCAGGGGCTGGATCTTAAGGCTGGAATGAAATGGAGCTTAGAAAAGCTAGACTGGATAGAGGGACTTATAAGGCCTTAGTTCAGAGATATGGAACCTGTGGCTCTCCAGGTGCTGCTGCAGTACAACTCCAATCATCCTTGACTGTTGGCCATGCTGGCGGGAGCTTATGGGTATTGGAGTCCAGAAACATTCCTGGAGGGCCACAGGTGCCCACTCCTGCCTTAGTTGGAGCAAGTTGTTCAGCTGGAGCTTTCCATGGTGCTGCAACCACCTTGTTTTATGGGCATCTACCTGCTAAGGATGGTGATAGAACATCAGTGAAAGAAGGATAAAATTGTCAGTTTGGTTACGATTAAAACTTCACATGGAGTAGACTGAGAACTGAGGAAGGGGTCCCAGATATAGAGAAGTTACAGGGCAGGAATCCCAGACACAAAGAATCTGGAGGAAAAATGGGCGGAGAAAGCAATGGATTGAGGAAATGGAACCTTTTTTGTTTGTAATCATATGGAGAATTCCGTGGGGAAAGAAAAAAGGCAAAGGAGACCATGAATATAGTACTGGTAGCAGAGGGCTTGGGAGAAACGCCAGGACATTTAAGGATAGGAGGCTGCATGTTCTGGAGAAGCAAAATAAATGCCAGAAAGGTTGGCTGTGAGAAGAGATGTCTGAAGAAGGTGGGACAAAGAAGGCACGGATCCATTCTAAGGAAACAAGTGTTGGAGTCATGGAGCTGAAAAAATGAAGAACCAAGGAAAAAGTCAGCTTGCGAGGGAACTTTGTATATGTCCCAGAGACAGAAGGGACAATTCACTATTGTCAAGAAAGAAGTGGGTAAGCAAGGGAAGCTTGGTGGGTTGGGGATTGAGGGTCAGAGTTGGCAATGACCAGGAGATGCCAGTGGATGGGGACATCTGCTCAGTCCTGTCCCCTTCCAACAGCACAATTCAGATGTTCGGATTGCAGCCTCCTTCTGTTTTGCTAACAAGAAAGAAGAAGCAGTTCTATGTGCTTTGTGGCCCAATTGTTCTTCTCAGACTGCAGTGTGGTAATCTCTGCTGCATACAAACACAAAGAAGCTGCAGGAGCTACTATAATAGTTTGCCAGTTTTCAAAAGGCAGTAGTATTATACACTACTGTGATGGCATTGAGGTCCTGTTTCCAAGACAGAAGACTAAAAACAAATGAACCTTAGCTTCCTTAAATAGCTGCATATTCTGGTAATGGATTCAGTGGTCATAAAGAAACTTACTATCTAAGAATAACCCTTAAAATTTGTTGTTTTGCTGTGAATAATGACTGTGGTTTACATTGACAACAGAAATGTCATTTACAAGAAAAGTTGTGAAATCCCTTGGGGTAGTAGAGGATTTTCATTTTAAATAAAACTGTATTTCAGTACTAATTATTACCACAGTATTAGCATAAATTCAAATCTCCATGGAAGGAAATTGTAATATCTCTCTCATATTCCTAATACCACAGATAATCTGTGGTTTTTCTGCTTCTGGTTGAGGTTGCATACAAGTGTCCCAAACTAGAAGAGGGTTGAGAGCGTCAGACTTGCAAAAAAAAAAAAAAATAAGACAGGCAAATTGATTAAGCTAAATGTGATAATATGCCTGTGGTAAACAGAAATTATTCAGATCCGCGTTGCAAACTCCTGAATCACTTTTGCAGATAAGTATTACAAACGTGAAATGATAACTGTGTGGCTAAGTAGAAATATCTGCAGAAATAAAGGATCAAGTTTTGCACAAAACAAGTCCACTGGGATTGCCTGTCCCTAATCAGAGAATCCTAGTAAAAGAAGGGATTTGGGATTGAAAATAATGAATGTGTTCTCAGAACTATCTCACTAAGCATTACAAATTCTTCTCTCAAAATGCCAGGTCTAAGCTGATTGCAGTTTCCCATGTGTTTTATCTAGAATCTCCTTTCAGGGCCAAACTACAAGTGATGTTAACCATATACGTAGTTCTGTCCTTAAGTGCAGATGTGTGGTTGTCGTTGGGGTTTTTAAAAAACAGATTCTTGAACTGGATCGGAATGTTAGCATGTCAGGGGTGAGGCTTGAACCCTTTGCCCCTGCAGTGGGACTGATCTAAATAAGCGTGCCAGCCCTGAAATTCACACTGCCCAAATGCAATTTGTTTGAACAGAAAGCAAAAGCTTTGGCAAACAGGACTGGAAGTTGCATCAGAAAGCGCTCTGTCTACATGATTCCACAATGAAGGACTGTCACAAGATATGCACAGCAGCAGGAAACCTCTGGGAAATGCAAAGACATCCCTAGCATCTAACCCAATCAGGTTATCCAAAGCATATCCTGATTTGGCTTGCTTAGAGTCCTGATGGAGAAAGCTCCATTCATGAGGCACTGCCTCCACTGGGCTACTTCAAGAGGAAAGATGGGATACAGGTTCAATAAATACATAAAATATTATTATCTGAGAGCTGGGGTATCTGATCCTCAATAATTTATAAGGAAACTCTGAAGCAATTCCTGCTGTTTAATGTGAAGGAGTTTCTCTTGATTCACCACAACTTCTGAAGAACAGCTTCTCTTCTTCTCCTTTGGAATATTTAATATCTGTACTGTACTTCTTGCTTTCTCCCCTCTTTGTAGGTACTCATGCTGGATTGAAGCAATCTGTATCTTTTTGCAAGCTTCCCTTGATAGTTATGTGTGGAACTAAAGAGCGCTCTCTGTTTTTATTATGTATTCTGTGTTCCAATTTTGTGTTTTTATGTTGAGAACCACCCTGTGATCTTCGGGTGAAGGGTACTATACAAATTTAATAAATGATAATATTATTAATAATATATGGCAGCTATCACCCATTCTTCCCCATTTTTGGCATGAAGTTTCTTTCATCTCTGCTTCCCTTCTGATTTAACCAGAGCTGTGCCACTTTGTTTTGTGCTATGTCAATGTTCTACTTAGGTAACCACCACATTATTCCTTTGTATCCTTTTTGACTCTAAGCTCCACAGTCATTTGCCCCATGGTGCACCGTGACTCTCAGCTCGGGACCCAGACATGTGTTCCTCCTGAAATCCACAACGTGGGTAAATGAGGGCGTGTGGTGACAATAACAGACCACCCCAAGTGAAGGGCTCTTCCAAGTCGGGGGTGGCCAACTTCAGACCTGGGGGCCCATGGGTCTCTTCCCAAACCATGTCCCTCCCCAACCGTGCTCCATACGTCCCTCAACTGTTTTGTCTTGCTAGAATGTGTTCTTGGGTTGTTATAAAACCTCTTGCTGGATTGAGATGTAACTCTGACTTTTGCATGGCTGGAGTAAAAAGGCAAAGGTAAAGGACCCCTGGACGGTTACGTCCAGTCAAAGGTGACAAATGGGGTTGTGGTGCTCATCTTGCTTTCAGGCCGAGGAAGCCGGCGTTTGTCCACAGACAGCTTCCCAGGTCATGTGGCAGCATGACTAAACCGCTTCTGGCGCAATGGAACACTGTGATGGAAACCAAAGTGCACAGAAATGGCGTTTACCTTCCTCCTGCAGTGGTACCTATTTATCTGTTTGCACTGGTGTGCTTTCGAACTGCTAGGTTGGCAGGAGCTGGGACAGAGCAATGGGAGGAGCTCACCCCATCGCGGGGATTCAAACCGCCGACCTTCTGATTGGCAAGCCCAAGAGGTTTAGACCACAGCGCCACCCTACTGGAGTGTAGCCCCATCACTGTTGCCTCTGTCACCTGTCACTTTTCCTTCTGGCCCTACCCAGCACTGGCATGCAGGACCGAGAAGATTCCCCGTGAGGAAATGCAGTCCTTAGGCTGAAAAAATGTTTTCAACCCACATTGCTAGTGAAAAAGCTCTGATTTCCCATATATCCTTTGAGCGTGAGTGAAGAGACGGAGGAGACGTATCTGATTTAAAGATATTGAGTACCTTCTCTCCCCCCCCCTTCTCTCTTTCTCTCTTTCGTCTTTCCTCCCGAAGCAGCGCAAATGCTTTGAAAGATTCTATTCTCGGAAAGGAACTGAAATAATTTTAAACGGACCAATTTACATATTTCTGAAATAACATGCTTCCCTTCATAACAGATCCTTAGCTGTCAGGGTTGTTTCAAATTGAGGCAAAAATTATACTGTAGATTAAATTCTCACAGCTGATACATTTGTAACAATAATACTTAACCGTCTTTAACTCTCAAATAAAAAATTGCAGCAGATTGAGGCAAGGCAGAAAGAATGCATAATACTGGGATCACATTAACAACACCTTCCGAAGGAAACATTAGAACTAGCACAGACAAAACACTAATTAGTATGAAACGGTGCAAAGGTATAAAGAGACAACGTTGAGCATTAGAAGGTCTTTTCTCTGCCTAACCTTGCTTCATTGTTAACTCTTTGATCCTACACTCCTAATCTGTGTAACTAATTAATCTTGAATAGGTAGCCAAGTAAGTATGTGGGTACTTTTGAGCAATATTGATAAATACAGACGGAACATCTTTCCAACTGTAATGACTTGTTCGCCACATCTTCCAGAAGTAATAAAATAACTTCCCTCTAAATCCGTTTCACCTGGCGTCAGTAGAACATAAAAACATAGTAAGAGGAGCCTGCTGGATCAGGCCAATGGCCCATCTAGTCCAGGATCCTGTTCACATGGTGGCCAACTAGATGCCTGTGATGAACCCTCAAGCAGGATATGAGCACAAGAGCAGCCAGTGTGGTGTAGTGGTTAAGAGCAGTAGTCTCGTAATCTGGGGAACCGGGTTCGCTTCCCCGCTCCTCCACATGCAGCTGCTGGGTGACCTTGGGCCAGTCACACTTCTCTGAAGTCTCTCAGCCTCACTCACCTCACAGAGTGTTTGTTGTGGGGGAGGAAGGCAAAGGAGAATGTTAGTCGCTTTGAGACTCCTTAGGGTAGTGATAAAGTGAGATATCAAATCCAAATTCAAATCCAAGAGCAACTCTCCTCTCCTGTGGTTTCCAACAACTGATATTCAGAAGCACTGCTACCTCTGATTATGGGAGCAGAACACAGCCAGCCTTATTGTCTATAAATTTGTTCAGTCCTCTTTTAAAGCTGTCCAAGTTGGTGGCCATCACTGACTCCTGCAGGAGCAGTTTCCATAGTTTAAATATGAACTGGTTGAAGAAGGAATTTATTTTATCTGTCCTGAATCTTCCAACATTCAGATTCATTGGATGTCCATGAGTTCTAGTGTTGTGAGAGAGGGAGGAAACCTTTTCTCTATACACTTTATTCATGCCGTGCATAATTTTATAAACTTCTTCATGTCACCTGTAGCTTGCCGTTTTTCTAAAGTGAAAAAAAAGTCCCAAATGCTGCATTTTTTCCCTCACAGGGAATGGCTCCACCACCTTGATTTTTCCAGTTGCCCTTTTCAATGGCCTTTCTGAAGTGAGGCAACCAGAATGGCACAGAGTATTCCAAATGCAGTTGTACCATACAACTGTATAATGACATTATGATATCGGCAATTTTATTTTCAGTTCCTTTCCTTTATATATATTTTTGCAGCTGCTATATGCAGAGGGCTCATCCAGACCTCCTTTTGTGCCATGTTTCTAGGCACAGGTCTGCGCTTTAAAGCTCTGTGTCCCAAGTGGTTCCCCCCACTTTTCTTTTTGCCCCAGTGCTTTCCCTGCAAAACCCACTCTTTACTCCTGAAAACAATTTTGTGGAAAACCCAATGGCCATTTGTTCCAATTGAGCATTAAAGAGTGGTTTTGCCTGAAGATAGCAGTGGGGCAAAAAAAGTGTTGATGAGCCCTGAGTTGAGAGAGGGAGAGTTTAGACAGCAAACATCCCTCTATCAGCTCAAATAGAAGCAACTGCCAACTGATATTTTCTTTCCTGGAATTGTCTCCTGGAATGACCATTCCAACTGTGTGCAGCAAAATAATAATAATAGTAATAATAATAATAATAATAATAATAATAATAATAAAATTTTTTATTTATATCCTGCCCTCCCCAGCCAAAGCCAGGCTCAGAGCGGCTAACAACAGTAAAATGATAAAACATTCTAAAATCATTTCATTATAAAATTAATTCAAATCAGATTAATGGCAACCATTGGGCTAGAGTTCTGTGAGGATTGCCAAAGGAGGGAGTCAGGCTGTGCCCTGGCCAAAGGCCTGGTGGAACAGCTCTGTCTTGCAGGCTCTGCGGAAAGATGTTAAGTCCCACAGGGCCCTAGTCTCTTGTGACAGAGCGTTCCACCAGATTGGAGCCACTGCCGCAAAAGCCCTGGCTCTGGTTGAGGCCAGCCTAACCTCTCTGTGGCCTGGGACCTCCAAGATGTTTTTGTTTGAAGACCGTAAGTTCCTCTGTGGGACATACCAGGAGAGGCGGTCCCGTAGGTACGAGGGTCCTATGGTATGATAACAAACCCTCCTTCAGCTGTAACCAGCCGTCATTTGTATCTTCAGCTTCCAATACTGTCTCCAACAGCAACCATTCCACCTGGGTGTAGCAGAGGAAGAGTTGAGAGAACAAGCCCTCCTCCATCAGTTCAGCTGGGACCAATTGCCATTTGGCTTCCCGTTTCCTGGCATCATGTCCTTCAGTGACTATTCCAAATGGTCATTATATAACAGCAGGGGGAAACTGGCCCTGAATATGCTTCTCTTCCTCTCCGCCCCCTGTTCCTATTCCTTTCCAGTATAAGTTTCAATCCAAAACATCTGGAAGGCACCAGGTTGGTGAACACTGTTGCAATTCTTACTATTTAATTATTATTAAATATATAAATAAGGGGAAGAAATGGAGGCAGTGAGAGATTTTACTTTCTTGGGCTCCATGATCACTGCAGATGGTGACAGCAGTCACGAAATTAAAAGACGCCTGCTTCTTGGGAGAAAGGTGATGGCAAACCTAGACAGCATATTAAAAAGTAGAGACATCACCTTGCCAACAAAGGTCCGTATAGTAAAAGCTATGGTTTTCCCAGTAGTGATATATGGAAGTGAGAGCTGGACCATAAAGAAGGCTGATCACCGAAGAATTGATGCTTTTGAATTATGGTGCTGGAGGAGACTCTGGAGAGTCCCATGGACTGCAAGAAGATCAAACCTTTCCATTCTGAAGGAAATCATTCCTGAGTGCTCACTGGAAGGACAGATCGTGAAGCTGAGGCTCCACTACTTTGGCCACCTCATGAGAAGAGAAGACTCCCTGGAAAAGACCCTGATGTTGGGAAAGATGGAGGGCACAAGGAGAAGGGGACGACAGAGGATGAGATGGTTGGATAGTGTTCTCGAAGCTACCAGCATGAGTTTGACCAAACTGCGGGAGGCAGTGGAAGACAGAAGTGCCTGGCGTGCTCTGGTCCATGGGGTCACGAAGAGTCGGACACAACTAAATGACTAAACAACAACAACAAATATATAAATTGCCTCAAGTTCTTCGGCAGAAAGGTTGTATATATATATGCATCCAATAAATAAATAGTATTGTTACTAGATTTATAACTGCCTTTCATAAGTCCGCATAGCTCAGTTGGTTAGAGCATGGTGCTGATAATGCCAAGGTTGTAGGTTCAATCCCTGTATGGTACAACTATGTATTCCTGCATTGCAGATGGCTGGACTAGATGATCCTCAGGATCCCTTCCAATTCAACAATTCTTTGATCATGCTGGAAGTGATTTAATTATTAAATAGCCAGAAACTGTGATAAGACGACAAGAAAAAGAAAAAAGGTACCTGCCAATTAACTGACTACTTTCTCTTCTATCACCACCTTCCATCTTGGTGGATGTCACATGCCAATTAAGTACAATTAAAGAAGCTTATGAAAGCCTCCACTGGTTAAAGAGTCCACAGATGCACATCTATGCAAACATTTCATACCACATCTATTCAATGTGTAAGTATAAAAAAGTATACTTGAGTAATATAACCCACAATAAATACTGTTCCATGTTTTCACAAGCTTGCTAAGACCCTCTCTCCTCTACAACGTCAGCTAATCTTGTGATGGAAGGCCTTGAAATTTGAAATGTTGTTTTGACATATTTGACATATCCTTTTCATCAATGTCAAAACAAAATGTCAACATTTTGCAATTGCAACCCTCTGTGAGGAAGGATTATGACGTCCACTCAGTGCCTGAACAACAGATTATTGGGGAGACTTCAGCAGGATAATTATTGATAATTATTTATTTAACAGTTTTACACATGCTTTGCTTGGCTTTAAACAAATCTGTGAAATATCTATTGACTTTTCTAAACCCAGAATGAGACTTTTCCACCTACCAGTTCTACATCTACAGTGGCTATTTTGCTAAGCAAAGTGTTGAACTGAGGCCTACACTGGTCAAATGGCCAGCTTCTGTGAGCGACAAATATACAGGCCCACAGCCAGAAATTTTGTGGCAGGGTTCCTAAGGGTATATTATTAATTGACTACACAAAGTGAGGCCCTTGGTTTAACTAAAGCATTCTGGCAGTTTGGTCATGTGTAATGTGAGCTGGTACAGACCAGTGGATAAGACTGAATTATATGTAAAGAACCCCCCAATTTGAATCCTGCCACTGCTGTAAACTTACTAGGTGGCCCTTACGCAAGCCACCCACCTCTATCTGCAATGTAGATAATAATAAACAGGTTGAAGTAGGGATTGCAGTTAGGTAAGGCATGTGAAATGCCATACAGATGTTAAGTATTGTTAACAAGGATGTGGGTGGCGCTGTGGTCTAAACCACTTAGCCTCTTGGGCTTGCCGATCGGAAGGTCAGCGGTTCGAATCCACACAATGGGGTGAGCTTCCACTGCTGTCCCAGCTTTTGCCAACCTAGCAGTTCAAAAGTACGCCAGTGGAAATAGATAAATAGGTACCACTGCGGTGGGAAGGTAAACGGCGTTTCCGGGCACTCTGGTTTCCATCACGGTGTTCTGTTGTGCCAGAAGCGGTTTAGTCATGCTGGCCACATGACCTGGAAAGCTGTCTGTGGACAAACGCCGGCTCCCTCGGCCTGAAAGTGAGATGAGAGCCGCACCCCATAGTCGTCCTTTACCTTTAATTGTTGTGTATTTATCTGCTCTTCTATCTTTTATTTTACTTTTAGGGACGCGGGTGGCGCTGTGGGTAAAACCTCAGTGCCTAGGACTTGCTGATCGTAAGGTCAGCGGTTCGAATCCCCGCGGCAGGGTGAGCTCCCGTCGTTCGGTCCCAGCTCCTGCCCACCTAGCAGTTCGAAAGCACCCCTAAGTGCAAGTAGATAAATAGGGACCGCTTACTAGCGGGAAGGTAAACGGCGTTTCCGTGTGCTGCGCTGGCTCGCCAGTTGCAGCTTCGTCACACTGGCCACGTGACCCGGAAGTGTCTTCGGATGGCGCCGGCTCCCGGCCTCTTGAGCGAGATGAGCGCGCAACCCTAGAGTCGGTCACGACTGGCCCGTACGGGCAGGGGTACCTTTACCTTTACTCTCAGTGAATGGTATTGTATAATATTAACTTAAAATGTGCCCTGCAATTATTTATATCGAAGATTTGCATATACATGTAAATAAATAAATAAATAAATGCCCGCCCTCTCACAGCTTCGTTCGTTCTCAGACACCATTTCTCAGACCCAGTTACCTATCTGTAAAATGTAAGAAATAGTAACTTCAAATATGGTGGCTGTAAGGTGTGTATGTGCGTGCGTGCGTGCGTACGTACGTACGTGTGCGCGTATATGTGCAAACTTTAGAGGGGCCCTATATACTGTATAATAAAAAAGTTCTAGTCTGAACTGTTGTTGCATCCAAACCAGCCGCAGCAGGTAAGGCTGAATGGAAACTGCTATTTATTGCAATTCTTGTGAAGATTCTCTTACCGAATGAGAATTTTAGGATGTAGCCCAACAATAACAACACTATTTAACCTTGAGGGGGGAAATGTTGACACAGTATTTATGCGTTATTTATTGCAGCAACAAATAAATCATAGAACATAAGGTGTCAGTCTCCAGAGATCCTTCATTCAGGTGTTACAAGTCTTTTCTTTTATTTAAAGGAAACAGGAAAAGAAAACATGTTAGGCAGGATATGTAGAACAGATATGAATGAAGTTTTGGAAGACAGTTGAGCATCCATCATAAAGGGAGAATGATTTATGTA
Organism: Podarcis filfolensis; assembly: GCF_964270895.1. NCBI lineage: Eukaryota > Metazoa > Chordata > Lepidosauria > Squamata > Lacertidae > Podarcis > Podarcis filfolensis. Next base: position 74,285,781 of record NC_139603.1, read on the forward strand.
TTTGAAAAAGCAAGGGGAGGGAAAGACAAGGAAGAATGAAAATGGAAGCCAAGCCAGCTGTTGTTGTTGTTATTTTATTGTTATTGTTAGCCTTGAGGTTCACAGCAGTACCTTGAACCTGGCCCAGCAGTAAATTATCAACTAGGAGCAGAGTTGCATACTGCGTATAATCTGCTCCTTTGAGTCATCTGGCTGCTGGATTCTACACTAGTTGAAGCTTCTGAGGTTACCAGTGCATGGACCACTGTAGCCTGGCTCCTGTGGTCCAGGAATGGTCACAGTACCTCAAAACAGCCTCTTTCCAATGTCCATACCTATTTTTTTGTGCAGAAGTCTGTATTTGCCTCAAGTTTACTTAATCCTGACTATGTGAATACTGACCCCCCCCATATATAATCTTCGAATCTGAAGTGCAAAATTAAAAAGAACACTGAGCAGAGAAAGAAGTTTCATAGATATGTCTCGGTATACATTTCATCAAGACAGAAAACTCATTCTAAATGTCTGAGCAGAAGAGTTTATCATCTAGAAGGTAAGGGGGGAAATACCAATGTATGTGCACAGATTTCCTCCCCTTATATAATAATAATAATAATTTATTATTTATACCCCGCCCATCTGGCTGAGTTTCCCCAGCCACTCTGGGCGGCTCCCAATCAAGTGTTAAAAACAATACAGTATTAAATATTAAAAACTTCCCTAAACAGGGCTGCCTTCAGATGTCTATAAAAATTAGATAGCTGCTTATTTCCTTGACATCTGATGGGAAGGCGTTCCACAGGGTGGGCGCCACTACCGAGAAGGCCGTCTGCCTGGTTCCCTGTAACCTCACTTCTCGCAATGAGGGAACCGCCAGAAGGCCCTCGGTGCTGGATCTCAGTGTCCGGGCTGAACGATGGGGGTGGAGATGCTCCTTCAGGTATACAGGGATGAGGCTGTTTAGGGCTTTAAAGGTCAGCACCAACACTCTGAATTGTGCTCAGAAACATACTGGGAGCCAATGCAGATCTCTCTTCAGTAGACCCCAAGAAAAATCTCAGAAGGAGGAATACCATAGCATTATTTTGTCACTTGTCTGCTGTCACCAAAGTTCTCCCAAAGTCACTTACCTATTTTTTTTAAAAAAATATGCCCAACTTTAAAGCATCGTGCAGTCAAGTTAGCTGCTTTTAAAGAAAAACAGAGGATGTTTTGCATGTTATTTCATTAATATATATAACATGTATACACTGACAAAATTAAAGGGTATAATAAATCTCTTTTGTAAAGACATCTTTAAAATGTAGATACACAATACTATTAACCTCATAGGAAAACAACAGAATTTAAATAACTTCTTTCAAAATTAAAAACAGTTCCCATCTAAAGAATTCTCTAAGAGGGGAAAGTTGGAAATTGAATATTTGATATTCCTAGCCCATCGTAAACTTTCCCATGCATAGATCCTACAGATGCTACCTTCTTAGCCTCCCAAGGGATAACCATCCCCTCCGCTTGAAAATATTTTGAGGTTTGTATAAAGCAGGGGAAAGGAAGAGAGAAACATTATCTGCTGCTCTGGATCTGAACCTCAAAGGTTTCTTTGACGCAAGTGTGAGCTTGACCACGTGAACGTGGTTTCAATTCTTCCTCCCCAAAGCTCACTTGAAACAGACATGAACATACTAGCCATTGGATGCAAATGGCTTTGTTACTTTGATGGTTTGCAGATTTCATAGCTGTCCTTCTCCCCGTTCCATCTAAAAGTGAAATGATACATTGTAATTTGGATTATAATTTTGTTTTGATGATTTTAATTGATAACAGACAAAGGGGGAGAAATCTGCAAAGATTTTTCTTCTCTCTGCAGAACATATGATATGTCTATGTCCCCCACCCTTTGGTAAACATCTGCGTATAATAAAAAGATGCTGTACTAAAACTGCATTTCCTTTATCTTCCCTCAGAATTTTTTTTTTGGGGGGGGATGATATTCCTGATGCAAGAAAAATGAAGCTTCTTTCCATCGCTCAGGAAGTCTTTTCTTTCACCTTCAGTACTCAAGGTGACAATTATAAAATTTTCTCACTTTAGTTTTTAATGACATCAGAGGAAGTTTTTCCACACCCTTTATTGTTATCAGCTCAACCTCATCAATACATTGCACACCACAATTTATTACTTTTTGTTTTTAAAGGAGGGGAAATCTCAAAATGGTGTTTATGCAACATTATGATGAAATTTTTACCCCATTGCATCAAATAATATGCTTACTTGTTCAGTTTTATTTTTATTTTAAAGAACATTTTGTTCTAACTTAATTGCCTGGTTCCACACAAGTACTTTGTTAAAAAGCTTCACATATTTGTATAGGCATGCAAATCAAAAGAGACCAAGAACTGTTCAGACCTGCTCCATCTCTGTTGTGCTAAGGGACTTATTCATTCAGTTTATCAGCTATATAAAAAATAAGTGTGCTGTACTGTATACACCTACCTCTTAAAAGAATTGCTAATACTATCAAAGCTCTTATGAAAAACCACAGCCAACCAAAAGAGACTCACAATACCATGCTATAATAGGAATTTCAACTCCTGTGAAATCGCTACTGTAAACGTTAATAAAAAGCATACTTTTTCTTTTAAGGCTATACACCAACTTTTGTTCTCTCTTTAAAAAACCCCTCCATGTTTTCTTCTTTGGAGGGTGTAATAGTTTAAACATGAGGTGTGAATTAGAATCAGTGCTGGGAGAGCTAAAACCAAAATGATCAGAGAGCTGCAATGATTTCCTTGCAAGAAAAGGCTACAACATTTGGGGGTTTTTAGTTTTAAAAAGGGCAAGTAAAAGAGGGCATGGCAGGGGTTTAAAAATTACATGTGGTGTGGGGAAAAGTGATTAGAGAGTTTTTTGTCTCTCTTCTTTTTCACACAGTGTATAGTTCAACTATGGAATTCAATTCCAGAAGATGTAGTGATAGATACTAATTTGAGTGGCTTTGAAAGGGGGTTAGACAGAACCAAAGAGGATAAAACTACTAGATAATGGCTACTAGACACAGTGGTTCAATGGGGGCTCCAAGGCAGCATGCTACAGAATCCCATCCGGGCAAAAAGCACCAGGGAACGCTATGGCATTATAGCTTTGCTGGTGGGCTTCCCAGGGGTTGACCTCTGTGGAATACAGGATGCTAGAATCATAGAATTGCAGAGGATCATCTAGTCCAACCACCAGCAATGCAGGAATCTTTTGCCCAATGTGGGGCTTGGACTGACAACCTGGAGATTTAGAGCCTCATGCTCTACCAACTGAGCTATCCCAGCTAGACTAGATAGGCTGTTGGTCTGATCCAGTAGGGGTCTCATATACGTGGAAGGATTTCTCTGCAACATCAAGACACCTAAAAAGATTGCCAAATACTTAGGCCCTGTCTTAAGGAATGCCAAATTTTTGATAGCCAAAGCATAGATATTTTTTTCTGCACCAAACCTGGAAGCACACTTTGCTCTTACACCCACAAGTACTTACTTTTAGAATGTACGACTGTCCCCATTTACCAGGAACAGTCCATTTTTTTGGGAAACTTGTGACTGTCAAATCACGGCTTCTATTTTGTCCCATTTCGCCCTTTTAGGAATGCCTTAATCTGGGTTTCTAGAGTTGTCATTCTTCAACTCCCTCTTTGGGGTAGCTGGAAGCTCTTGGTAAAAGGTGAATACAACATCATAAGTTTCTTCGGGAGACCAGGAAAATGAAGAGAACTGATTTGATTGATTACAACTTTAGCATCAAACAAGTAATTTGAAGAAAGCCTACTCTTTGTGGCTGTATTGTGAATCCTAGCTTGTGTAGAGTGACAGCTTGAGACTGACCACAAACTGAGTCAGAACCACTTCATATTCAAATGTGCTAGAACTGCCAGGAAAACATGCATTGAAACATATTTCATAATGAACATTGAGGGGCCATGAAGTGCACAATCTGCCATCTGATATGTTGGCAAGGCTTGTTCAAACTGATTGATAGTAGATTGCCACGTCAACTATAGTCATCTTTAGGTGTTATCATCCCCCATGTGAGTAGCATTTATGTGGGGATAAGAAACCCCCAGATGGCTGTTTTAGTGGGGGGCAAGCAGCATTCCTACTTTTGAACAGGAGCAGAGCTTAGCCGTCATACATGGTGCCCACAACTTCATTTAAATTTACCCCCCAAAAATGTATTGCCCCTGCCCACTGATCTATGCATGTTTGGCACATAGAGGAAAGATTCTTGGGTCATCAGAGGTCTGCAGTCTAACCTTAGCTTCCAATTTAACAGGTCCTATTGAGATTAAGGACACAGATAGAAGGAATGAAGAAGAAAACAGCACTACAACATTATTCTTTAAATAACCAAGGGCAGCCGAACTATGCACTTATTTCCCATTGATTTGGATGTGAATAAAACTTGATTGCCATTCTCTGGATTGTGCCCATTTGGCAGCAATCTGAAAAAGCACCATCACCATATCTACATCCTCAATTGGACTGTGTGAATTGGCTTTAGCACAAGAACCAGTACCACCAATTACCCATATTCTGTCAGAAGCTGGGATGGAGGGAAAGGCAAATCTTGAAAAACAGCTTAGTGTACAGCATGGTATAAGAGTCTACTAATTCCTAAAGCAGACACAAAAATAAATAGGTGCAAGGCCTTTCATACTGGTGAACAAGCTTACTGAATTGCAACCCACGTCAAGGAACAACGTTGTTTGCAATACTGTGATCTGTTCTTTCCAGTTCTTTCCCCAGTGGTCTGATAGAAGCTTCTCCTCTGCAAGCACAGCTGAAATGAATGGGAGTTTTGCAGAAACATATCCAGCCGCAAACCGGCTTGGACAAGAAAGATTTCTTCTGGTACACACTCATAATGACAGCTGTAATATTCAGTCATTAATTTGTTTGATTAATTGATTAAAAATAACTTGACTGGTTAAACGAGTATCTCACAATTAGGTAGACAGCTGATTTTTTCAAAAAGTAATTTTGACTTTTATTAGGGTGCTTATTTTTTAAAAAACCCAAACCCTGCATTTTCTCCTGTGTGTAAGAGAAGGGGAAATCCCTCTTCTAAGGCAGTATCTGCAGCAGCGTGGGCGTAATTTTTTAAAAAAGTATGTTCCTCTCTTTAGAATGGATCTTTTATTTAATGTGCAAATGTGAACAGATTAAGATTGCACTCCTAAGCATACCTACTAGTGTGCAAGTCCCATTGAGCTCTGTGGGACTGAATTCTGAGCAAACATGTTTAGGACTGCATGCAACTGATAAGAACTCCAGTCCTATGCACACTGATCTGTGAGCAACGTAAGTCAGTGGGACTTGCTTCTGAATAAACATAGGATTGTACTAAAGGATTTAAAAACCGACTGACAACCCTACTCATAACACACTGAGATTTCAGTGTGAATCCTTCCCGCAAAACAGTGACAGCCTCAAGGCATACAACACATGCCCTGCACCTGAGCTATATACAGTGTCCCCAATCCAATAAGTACTTCACCTCTGGAAGCAATCAGATCATATTTTAGAAATAAATACAAGAAAGGATCCAGGTACTGGAAATGTAACTGTTATTAACATCTGCTGAAGCATAGTCATCTGATGCAACCGATGAAGTGGACTCTCCGCTGAAAGCTTATGCCGTAATAAATCTGTTTAGCGCCACAAGACTCTCTTGTTGTTTTTGCTGACTTTAAACCATTTGAAAACCCTTGCCTTTTAAAATATTTCCCTCTTTCCGGGTAATGTAGCCTTCACCAAGAAGCATAAGACTGACCACACAATGGTAAGCAAAACTTCTCCTGTAATAAATAAGCCCTGCAGCCGAAAAAAGGCACGGTCCCCACTATGCGTAGCAAGTGGTTTTTCAGTACGGTTGTTTCTCTTGGCAGGGTTTAGACACATCTTTCTAGTTAACAAATGTATTCTGCTGTCAGCTCTTTTCAAGAATTATGCTCCCTGCCTGATGCCAAAAACCTCTTTAAATATTAATAAATAACTCAAAGGTATCTTAGATAGTCTGCACTTGAGGAATTATGCTAATGTTTTTTTGTGATGAAAATATGAGAAACTCCCCCCCCCTCACCCCACACTTCCTCCTGGCTTTCTACAGTTTGCCTGTAGACCTCCCAGATCCACTGCAGTTCACCACTGAAAGAATTTGCTTGAAATGCACTGGGCAAGCCATTTAAAAAAGAAAAGAAGCACTGGCAAAAATCCCCATTGACTTCAAAAGCAAATCCATGTTGGGGAATCAATTATGGAACAATACTGTAGTCAAGCACACAGACTAGACGACTTACCATGTTTACCTAATCATTTGCTACGAGGGACACCTTCCATGGATGTAGGTGGAGATGAGACAAGCCCATCAGGGTTGTATTGGGGCAAAGTGAAAGACAGCTCAGGAAGAATATTTCGATCAAAGGTTATTAGCCACACAAGAACAATGGAACACTGATGTTCAGAAATTGTATGCTACTGAATACCATCTGAATACTAGCAACTGTGGGAGAGAGATTGTGGCTTCATGCTTGCATGTGGGATTGCGAGAGGCAATTCTAGATGGACTTTTGGATTGATTCAGCAAGGCTGTTCATGTGTTATCCTTGAATGAATGAATGAATGAATGAACGAATGAATGACAGATGCGGAAAAGAAGTGGCAACACAGCATCCATTAAAATCAATAAACAGCAAAGGGACAACAGTACAACAATCTGGACATCACGCCTTGTAATGAATGGTCAGGAAAAGCCTGTTCCACCTGGAGCTTTGCCTCGTCTGTATTCCCCCCCTATAAATTTATAGAAATTTAAAGTGGCATATATATTCTTTTAATTAATAAATAAGCATGAATAGAGAGATGCAGCAAGTCACCTGATCTGCTACCCAAAGGGGATTATTGTGTAGAAACCTGTTTACAAGTCTGTGTGAAGCTGTCTGCATGTGTTTTCAACAGCACATTTGTTAAACTTCAAGTTTATTTGTCTTGGCTGCACCAATTTCATCCAATAGTTAAACAACATCCCCAGGAATCAGAGAAAGGAGATTGATGAGAAGGTTTCTAAGATACCTCCAGCTCCAGCCCTAATTAAAAATTCAGAAAAAATAAAATTCCTACATTCCCCCCCCCATAGCATTGCATTATATTCTACAGCTTCAGTGGATTAGTGTCATAATCAATCTAGAACTTGCAGAAAACTGAGACTGTGTACACACTTCTGCTTACTCTGCAGCCAGTGTGCTCCCAATATTGGTTTGAGAAGCTATGTACTTAGGACATTCATCACAATCCATATTTATCCTGTATGTATCCAGTCGTTTCACAAGAAATGCTGTGTTTTGATGCTGTTATAGATGGGGAGGGGATCCCCCTAAATTTTAGGAATGAATAAATGCTAGGATTTTGAGTAATTGGGATATGGATTAAAATATAAACTGCAGTTGTACCAGACAGGGAATTCCTGGGCTGACTTATGCAAACCAACCTGGCTGAGCTACTGCTATCAATCGAACAATAGAGGGCCATTGACTTCTTTCCCCAGGTGTGAACAGAGACTGGGGATTTGGGAGGTTGCCACAGTAAGGGGAGAGTTACATCTTTGAGGGAAACAGCCTGAAGACTGCCTGCACTGTAGTCTCCCTCCATACAGACCAAAGGTGTAAATAAATTTAATAATAATAATAATAATAATAATAATAATAATAATAATAATTTATTTATACCCCGCCCATCTGGCTGGGTTTCCGCAGCCACTCTGGGCAGCTCCCAATCATGTGTTAAAAACAATTTTGTTGTTGTTGTTGTTGTTGTTGTTATTTAGTCGTTTAGTCGTGTCCAACTTTTCGTGACCCCATGGACCAGAGCATGCCAGGCACTCCTGTCTTCCACTGCCTCCCGCAGTTTGGTCAAACTCATGCTGGTAGCTTTGACAACACTGTCCAACCATCTCATCCTCTGGTTTGATCTTCTTGCAGTCCATGGGACTCTCAAGAGTCTCCTCCAGCACCATAATTCAAAAGCACCAATTCTTCGGCGATCAGCCTTCTTTATGGTCCAGCTCTCACTTCCATACATCACTACTGGGAAAACAATATAGCATTAAATATTAAAAACTTCCCTAAACAGGGCTGCCTTCAGATGTCTTTTAAAGATAAGATAGCTGCTTGTTTCCTTCACATCTGAAGGGAGGGCGTTCCACAGGGCGGGCGCCACTACCGAGAAGAATAAACCATATTCCTTAAAGCACAACAGTTTCTGCTGTATCTTCTATTCTCCATTGGCTCTTGCCACCGCTTGGAAGACAGAGGGGCAGGCAAAATGTACCCATGTTTTGTAACAGTACAGTTCCCCTCAGAACCAGCTTTGATCCAAATTAAGGCACAAACCACTCTCCTGCGGTTTACAATACTGTAGCTGAAACTCAGAAGCATATGGCTTCCAACTGTGGAAGCACAGTATAGCCATTGTGGCTAGTAGCAATTTATAGCCTTATCCTCCATGAATTTATCTAATCCTCATTTAAACCATCCATGCTGATGACCCTCACGGCCTCCTGTAGTTCCATAATATCACTATGCACGGTTTGAAGGACTTTCATCTGTCTTGAATCTTCTAACATTCAGCTTCATTGCCTGTCCATGAGTTCTAATGTCACGAGAGAGGGATAAAAACTTTATCCTATTCCACTTTCTTGGGAGAACCAGTGTGGTGTAGTGGTTAAGAGCGGTAGTCTCGTAATCTGGGGAACCGGGTTTGCGTCTCCACTCCTCCACATGCAGCTGCTGGGTGACCTTGGGCCAGTCACACTTCTTTGAAGTCTCTCAGCCCCACTCACCTCACAGAGTGTTTGTTGTGGGGGAGGAAGGGAAAGGAGATTGTTAGCCACTTTGAGACTCCTTAAAGGGAGTGAAAGGCGGGATATCAAATCCAAACTCTTCTTCTTCTTCATGCCGTGCATAATTTTATAAACTTCTATCATATTTCTCACTTGATAATAAGAAAGTACTTGCTTATTTTCTAATCTAAAAACTTGCAAACACTGAAAGCTTTCCTCATAGGGGATTTGCTCCATCTTCTTGGAATATTTTGGTTGCCCCTTTCTGAAATTTTTCCAACTCTACAATAACCTTTTCGTGGAAAGGTGGCCAGAACTATACATGGTTTTCCAAGTGCGGTCATGCCACAGATTTGTATAATGACATTACAATATCAGCAGTTTTATTTTCAATTCCTGATCCCTAGCATGGAATTTGCCCTTTTCGCCTCTGCCACACACTGGGTTATCTTCACTGAGCTATCCACTAAGACCCCAAGGTCTTGTTCAGGGTTCTAGATTGCACTGGTGAGCATCCATGAGAAGTCTCTTCCCACTTCAGATCATTGCTCTCCCAGTTGTGAAGGGCTCTAAACTGTGTACAGATGACATGCTGGAGAAAGCAGGGCTTGGCTGTGTTTGCTGCCACAGGAGGAGAATGAAACGCCTAACAGGGCTAGAGTCTGAGTCCTAAATAAAACTGGATTGGGGCTACTCTATGTTCTAGCATGCTAGAACTGCTAAGAGAACATGGATTAGCTTCTAAACATTACAGGATGCAGAAGTTTGCCCCTTTGCCCAGACAAAAAAAAAAGTTTCACCTACAGAGATCAAAACTCAAAGATTTGCTACTGTGATTTTCCACTTGGAATGCCAAGGTGATAGATTTGCTGAAAGAGTTTTTGGGCAAGTAATGCTAAACTGGAGGATGTGTCATAGTTTCTCTGTACAACATGTCTTTTGGTCATCTGTATCTGAGCCAGCTGATTCTATTTTCAAACCAGTCAGTCAGGAGAAGCCTGCTTTGTTAACATCACAGAAGCCAATGTGGATTTGTTTCATTTACCTCAGTACCTAAATAAAATATAATTATGGCTGCCAATAATCACTCTACAGTAGTAGTCACTCTACAAATCACAAAAAAAATAGGGTTGAACTTATTTGCGTCAGGTTTTGTAACTGTTGAAAGACACCCCCGGTTTTCAACTATTTTCAGCGTTCATTGCCAGTACAAAGAAAACATTTAGAAGGGATAAAGTACTTCCAAAGGGACAACTGAAATAAGATAATATTTGGCACAGCCCTAAATAAAGGTCTGGTGTTCAAATCCCCCACACAATTCTCTACAAAAAAATGCAGTAGTATTCTGAACCACAACCAAGGAAGAAGCACTCTGAGAAATTCATGGGTTGTAAGAGGTATTTAAAATGCTTTGCAACTATAGGACATGAGATAACATGAACAGAGACACTAAGAAAACATAATTTAACTCAGACGCTGAAGGCACCTGAGATAAACCTGTGCTGAATGGCTTATGGTCCTGAAAGTAGAATTAGGCAAATGTTGGGGCAGCATAAAAGTTGTGCTGCACAATGCACCTTCATGTACTATTTCATTTGTGAGCACTCTCCCTAAATCAGGGCACACGAGGTATACTTATTAGAGTAGCTACATAGCGAGGCACATAAAAATATAAGTTCTTAACTAATGGTAAGCTGTCTGTTAAAATAACTTCAGGCCCAAACTAACCCCTGTTTTTTTTTATAAAAACAAACAAACCACAAAATGGCCAAGGGCAGAGTGTGTCTGAGCTGAAGGAGCGCAGACAGGGAGAAGCTGTTGCCTGGCTGCTTTTTCATCTGGGAGTGGGGAGTGGGAAGAGAGGAAGAAAGGGAAAGTTTGGAACTACAAAGCATCGCCCCTGCAGGTGAAAAAACTGGGTAGGGAGGATGACCCTAGGCTGAAAAATGACTAGAGGGGGAAGGGTTAAATAATCTCTCCCCACCTGCACTTCTGCTCAAGTAGAACATGTTCCAGGCTGCCCTTAGTTTAAGGGGGAAAATACAGCACAAGAAAGAATCATACAACTCTCTGAAGCTCACTGAAGTTACTAGGTGGGTTTCTCGATGATCCAAAGGTGGCTCTTCCCTGCCTCTGGTTGTCAGTTGTTGTTGTTGTTTAGTCATTTAGCCATGTCCAACTCTTCGTGACCCCATGGACCAGAGCACGCCAGGCACTCCTGTCTTCCACTGCCTTCCCCAAGTTTGGTCAAACTCATGCTGGTAGCTTCGAGAACACTGTCCAACCATCTCGTCCTCTGTCGCCCCCTTCTCCTTGTGCCCTCCATCTTTCCCAACATCAGGGTCTTTTCCAGGGAGTCTTCTCTTCTCATGAGGTGGCCAAAGTATTGGAGCTTCAGCTTCAGGATCTGTCCTTCCAGTGAGCACTCAGGGCTGTTTTCCTTCAGAATGGAGAGGTTTGATCTTCTTGCAGTCCATGGGACTCTCAAGAGTTTCTTCCAGCACCATAATTCAAAAGCATCAGTTCTTCGGCGATCAGCCTTCTTTATGGTCCAGCTCTCACTTCCAGACAACACTACTGGGAAAACTATAGCTTTCACTATACGGACCTTTGTTGGCAAGGTGATGTCTCTGCTTTTTAAGATGCTGTCTAGGTTTGTCATTGCTTTTCTCCCAAGAAGCAGGCGTCTTTTTATTTTGTGACTGCTGTCACCATCTGCAGTGATCATGGAACCCAAGAAAGTAAAATCTCTCACTGCCTCCATTTATTCCCCTTCTATTTGCCAGGAGGTGATGGGCCCAGTGGCCATGATCTTAGTTTTTTGATGTTGAGCTTCAGACCATATTTTGTGCTCTCCTCTTTCACCCTCATTAAAAGGTTCTTTAATTCCTCCTCACTTTTTGCCATCAAGGTTGTGTCATCTGCATATCTGAGTTGATATTTCTTCCTGGTTGTCAGTTAGCTAACTGTTAATGCAAATTCATCAGGTGCTTAAAGTAGCTGTTCACTCAGGCCTTCTTGGGGCTGTTAACCTTGAATGTTTTTCCACCTTGAAATTAGTAGAGGCAGACTTATGGGTCGTGTCTACTTTTCCCTTGCAGGTTGTTTTTTTTTAAAAAAGAAAAACAGTTTGAGGAATACAATCCTGAGGTGAAAAACTGCAAAGTGAGAAGTTCAGCTTATGTCCCCTGTCCAGTCCCTTTTGCAGTTTCAAAGACTGCCTGCCCCAGACTGCTTTGGGTAAAAGAGTGAAAGAAGGAAGTATTCATAATTTGTAGTTTGAGCCTGAAGAAATTTACAATACGCACCTGACCTTACCATCTTCTCATACGTGTGAGATATTTAACCCTTCCAGGGCATATGACCCAGTGAACTTCCTGCACACAGATCTGAGAGTCACAACTCACAACTGAAAGCATAAGAAACGGAATTAGAATAAAAAAGGTACCCATTTGCATTGGTTACAGGAAGGGCAAAATGAGTTTTTGATGAACCAGGCTGCCTATATGTGAGTGGCAATGGCTTGTTGGAAGATTTGGTCCTCTGCCATTTTTTAAATTTTATTTTTTGCACTTCTAAAATATTTTTATAAGTTTGTTTTCCTACTAATGCTTGGGGGAATTAATGACGTTATAAAATGGGGGGAATCTTATCAAAATTAAAGAAGGGAAAAGCTGGTATTTGTTTACAAGAAACCCATATAAAGAAAGGGTATGAAAGCTTTTTTAAAAAGAAAAGAACAATTAACTATTTTTAAAATCACTGTGGTAAACAGTGGTGGATTTGTGACACCACGGGCTGCTAGCTAATAGGTGCCATCCCCAAGCAGATCTATATTCAAGCTCCTCTGTGTTAAAAACCGACACAACCATTTTCTCAAGCATTTGCCTTACAACAGAAGACGTACATCAGTTTGCACAGATGCAAAACTGCCTTCTCCAGACCCTTTTCAGAAAAATGCGCTGGCACACACCCTAAGCTGAAGTCTGATTCTTCCTATCAAACATGCAATGACTTTACTCGCATTATTCATCTTTGTCACTAACACTTCTCCCAAATGCCCCTTCTCTATCTCCCAGAGTCCCACCTTTGCTCCACTTTTAATTGAAAATTTACATATCATGCTTCTTTACACCTGGAAATGTCTACCCTTTGAACTAAATTGAGGTCCCCTGCTCAATGCTCATAAAAAGCAAGACTGGCACTTCCCCTGTTTTAAACTGTTGCTTTGAAGACAGTTTCTGTATAATCCTTTTCAAACTGGATGGTGCCCAGGGATGTTTGCCTAATAAAGTACTTTAGAAAAGAGAATGTATTGTATTCTAATACTTGCAAATTAGATACAGGCTCACCTTTTGGAACTGGGAAATTCTTTACAGAATTATAAAGTAATAGAGATGGAAGGCAGAACACAGAGGAACTGGAAGCATCCATGATCTCTTTTTAACACCCAGATTATACTTTCTTTTATTAAACAATTGAAAGTAAATTTGAAAGGCCAATTAAGATTCTGGATTTCCCAAGACACTATAGAGAAGCCAGGTAGCCATGAGGGCTTCTCTCTTTTGTTTTACTCAAGTATTATGTTTTGGAAAGCAATTTGAATGCTAAGTACTTGAAATATTCAAGTTAATATATGTGAACTATGTTTCTACTGGAGAAGAAGGCAATAGCAAAATATCACATCTTTGGAATCATCTCCTTTTGACTGATCTGTCCAGAGTGATTCATTATTATAGGGCTGCAGGAGCAAGCACACAGACAGAGCTAGTTCTGCCACTACTGTTCTCCAGGTTCTCACCTTCAACCCAACCAGTTGTCAACATAACATCCAAACCATTCTACTCTTCGCAACTGTTTCATTGTGGACTGTGTTATAGTAATAGTAATAATAGTAATAATAATAATAATAATAATAATAATAATAATAATAATTTATTTATACCCCGCCCATCTGGCTGAGTTTCCCCAGCCACTCTGGGCGGCTCCCAATCAAGTGTTAAAAACAATACAGCGTTACATATTAAAAACTTCCCTAAACAGGGCTGCCTTCAGATGTCTTCTGAATGTCAGGTAGTTGTTTATCTCTTTGACATCTAAAGGGAGGGCATTCCACAGGGTGGGCACCACTACCAAGAAGGCCCTCTGTCTGGTTCCCTGTAGCCTCACTTCTCGCAATGAGGGAAGCGCCAGAAGGCCCTCGGCGCTGGATCTCAGTGTCCGGGCTGAACGATGGGGGTGGAGACGCTCCTTCAGATATACAGGACTGAGGCAGTTTAGGGCTTTAAAGGTCAGTACCAACACTTTGAATCGTGCTCGGAAACGTACTGGGAGCCAATGCAGATCTCTCAGAACCGGTGTTATGTGGTCCCGGCGGCCACTCCCAGTCACCAGTCTAGCTGCCGCATTCTGGATTAATTGCAGTTTCCAGGTCACCTTCAAAGGTAGCCCCAAGTAGAGCGCGTTGCAGTAGTCCAAGCGGGAGATAACTAGAGCATGCACCACTCTGGCGAGACAGTCCACGGGCAGGAACTGTACTGTTACAAAAGATGCCACGGCAAGGCAGTGATCCATGAAGGGGTTATCTTATTGTAACTAGTATTTAAAGACTGTTCTGCAGTAAAGCTTTTCAACTCATTTTTGTGGCGGAGAGAATTCATTTCTACACAAGTTCCAGATCAGGGATTCTACTGAACAACTCAAACAGACTGGACAAGACATCAGACTGGGTAGCCTTCTTTAAAAATTGAATGTCCAGCCTCAGTAAGAATTCTATATGACTCAAAAGTCCCATTTCCAGCATTTAAAACAGCAAGTGGTTCAAAGAAAAGCATTATCTCTTTTTTTCTCTTACTGACCTTTGGTGTAATTATCACTACTTAAAAGTTGCCCGACAATCACAATTCACAACTACAGTTTTTTTGGCATTTGTGTCTAGGGCAAAGAGATGAAGGCATGAAAGTTCACCATCTATAACTTTAGGCTACAAACAAAGAGCTATGAATAATTATGCTCCAGTCCTTCCAATGATTATTGCTCCCCTGATAAGGACAGCATTTCCTGTCTTAAACCAAAGTTATGTGTGTTCCCTTGGCTGAGGGTTGCTATTTATATTCAGAATATCTGTGCCAAGCAGGTGGTTCCTTTCCAGGTTGCATGTATGTGTTCAGCTGGGCCTATTTAACCAAAACAAGCTTCCTCTTGATAAAGTACAGCCCTGTTCCCTATTCCAGAATGTATTTATTTGTGCCATCATTCTTCTACTGACATCATACTGATTTTAATCCCTGCCACAGGCGCTTCCCATGACATCACTGGACCAAGCTGGGTCCAGTGGTTCTTGACATTTGCATCAATGTTTTTGTTTATTTGTCTGTATACTGATGTTTGCAAATGAATCTTGAATACATCCAAGAGTTAGCTTAATTGACAGTCTCCATCCTCAACTAGTGAGTCTAATGTTGGACCATTGGTGACTGTGGATCTTGTCCCAAGGACCAGGAAAAGTGTATCCCTTGATGCTCTTATACCAGCCAGAGTCCCCATCAGGGTTTCTGATATAATTGAGCTGTGCAAGGTTTCTTCTACAGAAGTGACAGAGGAAGCAAGTTCTCCAGATTTCCCTACAGGTCATTGTAACGGAGCCCAACATATTGACTCTTTTAGCTTCTCCTTTCTAATACCAATGTTCTGGCAATATTTAATAAAATTAAGGTAACTATGTCAAATTGAGGGCTTACCAAGAGCACAGATGAAAAATATATATCATATGGAACTTGAATAAGTACAATTAATACCAAATCCTTCCACCTGTTCCAGATTTACTTTTAAGACAACATTGCTTCCCTCTTTGTTTTTTTCTTGATGGTGTCTGCCTGAATCATCTATCTCCTTGTGCTTTTAAATTAACTTCTCTGTTACCAGTATCTGAAGTACAGGCTCTTGTTTCAATTAAACATGCATCAAACAAATGCAGAAACATTCAACATTTCAGATGTTGCCTTGCATCTATGGCAGGCACAGAGAACCTGTGAACCAGTGCGGGCCAAATTAGGTCCAGGAGGGATCCAAATTTGGCCTGAGAGGTAATATGCCCCAAACCACAGTCACCTGTCCCACACCTGACATCTTATGCAAAGGAACAAATGAGAACTTATGCTCTCTATTGTTTCTCAGCAAATGGGGTTCACCACTTGGTAAGTGAAGCACTGTCAGTTCTAATCAGCTGACTGATGCTGAAAGCAGGCCCTTTTGAAGGCATACTTTCCATGGATTAGTAAATTGACAAGGTACTTGCTGTGAGCCCTTCTTTGCCCATTTGCAGCCTCACTATGCCAATCTGCATGAGGGACACAGGTGGCACTGTGGGTTAAACCACAGAGCCTAGGACTTGCCGATCAGAAGGTCGGCAGTTCGAATCCCCGCAATGGGGTGAGCTCCCGTTGCTCGGTCCCAGCTCCTGCCAACCTAGCAGTTCGAAAGCACGTCAAAGTGCAAGTAGATAAATAGGTACCGCTCCGGTGGGAAGGTAAACGGCGTTTCCATGCGCTGCTCTGGTTCGCCAGAAGCGGCTTAGTCATGCTGGCCACATGACCCAGAAGCTGTACACCGGCTCCCTTGGCTAGTAAAGCGGGATGAGTGCCGCAACCCCAGAGTCGGCCACGACTGGACCTAATGGTCAGGGGTCCCTTTCTCTTTACCTTTTATGCCAATCTGCAGAGGAAAAATGCCTGTTTGCAGCCACAGTTTGAATACAAACTGCACTTGCGTTCATGCAAAACAAAGCTTGCAGCAAGCCTCCCCAAAGTTGCCATTTGATGGCATCATGTGACCACTCTCTGTTCATGTGAGCCATTGCAAAGCCCAAGAGAAGCAAATAAAAAGAATGTCTAAATTCATTACTTTTTCCGTTCCAATCATTTCTGAGACATCTATCAAGACCAGACTGTCACATCTGGGGTTGCCACTTGTTGGAGGGGGGCAGTCGTTTTAAAATAATGGTCACCAACTCCAGCCTAGTATTTGCATCTCCCATGAAAATGACATGAGGCACATGAGACCCGGACATTCTGCTGCGTAAGACTAATTAAAATGAATGGAGCTACACAGAGGCACTACTGTCAGACTTGCACAGCACAAATACCCAGCTGATTATGCCACTGAAAATTATGATTACTTCAATGAAGAACAAACTAAGGAGCAGTGTTGGATCATGGCATGTATGTTGCATAAATTGCAGTGCCAAACAAAGTATCCACCCAGACAGTTTAAAAAATGATATATTTGTTAGTGATGCCCTAGGAATCTCTGTTTCCTCAGTAGGAAAAAGTCAGTTAATACTCTTCTCGTAATAGTATGGAAGCAAAACATGTTGTAAAAGAGCTATTAAGAACTAGTCATATGTGTATAAGGAACAATGGCTTGCTTTTAATGCAAGGATGGGAAACTGTTGATAAGGTTCTTATAAATATTACAGGGTTCTGTTTTTTCTTTCAGTCTCACCATGTCATTTCCTGAATTTCAGAGCTGGTATGGCCAACAGTGGTTCAGGAACAAAGTTATCTTTTTATTTACAGCATTCCAGTTTACTGAAATATTTATAGTCCATCCATCAAAGCAGATGTAAGGGTTGTGTTCAGAACGCAAAGCAAAATCATAGAATAAACAACAATACCTGCTAAAATACACCATGAAACAAATAAAGTAGCTAAAAGCAACAGAGCTGGTTAACCAATATGTAGAACCAGCGTAGCCAATGGGGTCCTCTTCAAATGCTATTGTACTCCAGTTCCCATCAGCCCCAGTCAATGAAAAGGGATGATGGGAGTTGTAGTCCACAACATATAGGTCACCACTTTGGCTACCCTTGACTTAGAAAATGTAAAAAAAAATGGGCAAATACTGTAAGTCTAAACTTGGCACCATAACATTGTGCCACCTTATAAGGGGGTGGTATTCCCAAGGAAGGCATGAAGACAGACCCCATCCTACATCACTGCGTAGTGAGAGCTTCCCAATAGTGGAATGTGGAGAACGGCCTAAAATTTTATATTCCTCCTTCCTAGGCAAAATGTGCATTCAAAGTGGCTTACAACATCTTAGATAAATATAGTAGTAAAACTGTGTAAATGTGATCAATACATATATCCCTATGTATTTTCACATTTTGGCCAATGTGGTCCTAGTAATGATTATAAGGATGGTTGATTGATGGCTACATAAAACAAGCTATTCAAAGACCGAAATTTCAGGTGGAAGAGGTGAATCACTGGGTTTATTGTGATGGAAAGAAGACTCAAAACTAGGGTATGGTATGAAGACACATGAGGCTACCAAGTTGCTGAGGTCTGGTTAGTGCCTGGATGAGTGACTGTTTGAGAACTCTGTGTCTACAGTCTTGGATTCCACAACAGAAGCAAGGCAGGATATAAAAGAAAGAAAATAAAGAAAGAATAGCCACAGATTCTCTCCTGATGGTCCCAGTCATCAGACGTTCCACTTTCTTGCTTATAACACTTTGGCAGTGTGAAAGAGGCAGGCGAAGCTCCTAGAGTCAAGCTAGGAGGGACATACAGTCTTGTCTGAAATAGTGAAGCTGAGACAGGATATTCAGTGCCAGTGCTATCTACTGCTGAAGCCTGTTTGCTTCTGCTCTGTGTTTTGGAAGTCAAACAGACATTATAGTTATTATAAAAGTTCCAGCACTTTCTGTTTCAAAGGAAGCTAATTTCTTCAGTGCTCTCCCCGGATTTATTACTACTCATGGAAATGAGAAGCACCTAATGCCTTTTATACCCTGCCTTTTATACAGCTCCTATTCCCCATTCTGAAGATGTCAACAGGCCAAAATCGTTTGAGAAAAGACATCTTAGCTGGCAGAGACTGAACATACATTGGAGTAATTACTTTTTGCCTTAAGACTTTGGCATGCCTTCTACCAGAAATGCCTATTTCAATAAATGCCTACCACACCTACATATGAGTAGTGGCATCACAAAACATACTTGCAACTTCCCAGATTATCATTTGATAAAGAGCTTGAATTATTGCTGAGATAATGTCGTGCCTTTGATGTTAGATTGGAAAAGAACTGTAGAGGAAAGTACTGACGTACATATCTGGCTTCTTCCACCCTTTTCAAATAGCTTATACAACCACAGAACAGAAGGCAAAATAGTTAAAACTTGGAGGTGGGTTTTCCATTGCGTAGTAAAATGAATATGGTTCTGTGCATACTGAAAGCTATGTCTGCTTCTTATAAATGGAGGTAGTGAGAGTTTCAGCCACTTTCAATATTTCCTTCTATCTCTGTCTGTCCCTCTCTCTCTGTCTCTCTCTCTCTCTGTCTCTCTCTCTCTCCAGGAATTCTATCCGGGGCCAGCCCTAACATTAGCCAGAGTGAGGCAACTGCCTCAGGCAGCAAATGCTGGTTGGTGGGGAGGACAGAGCTGTGTGGGGACACAGCCCATCTTACACTTTCTAAGGTAGCCTCCTGCCTTCAGGTATGGTGAAAGCAGCAGTAAGGTTCAACTGCTAGTCCAGACATTTTCTCTAAAGGAAATTTGTGAGAAGGCACCATCTTGTCCTTTGCCTCAGGCAGTCAAATGCCTTGCGCCAACCCTGATTCCAATGTGTTTTATTATTGGTTTTAGTATTTTTTATAGCTGTGCTGTTACTATGACTTCTGTAATTTAAATGTTTTCTTTTTATCATTAGTTTTGTATTTAAACCGTACACAGCCATTCAAGTTGTAAACTGGCAGGTTTTCTCAGGAGGAGACTGGATGGCTCTTTAGAATTGATGCTTTTGAATTATGGTGCTGGAGGAGACTCTTGAGAGTCCCATGGACTGCAAGAAGATCAAACGTATCCATTCTTAAGGAAATCAGCCCTGAGTGCTCCCTGGAAGGACAGATCATGAAGCTGAGGCTCCAATACTTTGGCCACCTCATGAGAAGAGAAGACTCCCTGGAAAAGACCCTGATGTTGGGAAAGATGGAGGGCACAAGGAGAAGGGGACGACAGAGGACGAGATGGTTGGACAGTGTTCTCGAAGCTACCAGCATGAGTTTGACCAAACTGCAGGAGGCAGTGGAAGACAGGAGTGCCTGGCATGCTCTGGTCCATGGGGTCACGAAGAGTCGGACACGACTAAACGACTAAACAACAACAAGCAAGGAATTTGAGGCATCAGCAGCTGATAGGCCTTTGATTCAGTGATTTTATAGGAAATAAATAAAAACTGTTTGTCACCCTGAACTCCTTGAAGAAACAACAGGATAAAAATGTAATAAATAATCATGTTTCAGTGTGTGCCAGAGTTTTTAAGGTATGCAGAACCATGATGGCAAACACGTCAATTCATACTACAATTGCCTTGACAGTGTTGTTGATGCAGAAGGGGATCAAGTATGTTAAATTTTTGACTTGCAATTGGATATTTGCTTTTGGTTTTGTTTGCTTGAATCTTCTGGGTTTGTTTGTTTGGTGGGTTGGTTTCTTGTTTTCATTTCAGGTGCGTGTAATTCCACCTTGGGATCTCCAAGTGAAAAGCAGATTATAAATATGTTTAATCTGACCATAAACATTTCCTGCCACAAGGCAGGCTACTCATGCAGCAAATTCTCTGTATGACCAGTCCTGAAGTTAGCCTGGTGGACTGTGTTCAGACCGGCAATTTTTCACATTATGGTATTTGCATAATCACATTTGGCTGAATCGTGCACTTTATATGAACATAACAGATCTACTCTCAGTCTACATGGTATTGAAATTAAAGAGCATTGTGCCATTGTTCAACTCAGATAACTATCTGAATATGGCTGCAATGTCACAAGGCTTTTTTTGAACATAGGAGGCTACTCATAGCAAGACTGAACACTGGTCCATCTAACTTTGTGTTGCCGACACTGACAACAGCTCTCTGGGTTTTCAGGGCAAAGGTTTCTCCCAACCTTACCGAAAGATGCTGGGGATTAAATCTGGGGCTTCTATATGTGAAATATGTGCTCCGCCATTGAGCCACAGCCTGTTACTTCTTCACAACAACACATAGGAACATAAGAAGCTGCCAGATGCGGAGTCAAACCATTTCCCCATGTACCCCAGTACTATCTACACTGACTGTCAGAAAACCTTCCTAGCCCTAGGATAAAACCTGAGAACTTCTGCATTCTGCATTCAGAACAGATGATCTATCACTAAGGTAGATCATTATATATCTCATTATATATCTATTTCCTTTGAAAATTTAGAGCAGCATATATGGTCAAGACCACCACCCCCAGCTTCAGTAATGTGACATCAGCAGCTCTTCAGACTTAATTCACTATATGTTCATTTCTGATCTCAAGGATCACTTGGTTTCCCTCACATACTTCCTTATTAGAACACTTGGAGCACTGTACAAGTTTTTTTTATATATATACACATCTATGCATTGTTAGTTTAAAACAATGGGGCTTTTATGTATGAAGTTCATGCTTTGAAGTGAGGGCGCACACACCCTTTGTCCTGATGTGCCTCATGTCTATTATGAATTCACAACAAATAAAAAATCCACAGCAGTTAGACAATAGAGCCATTGCATTCATGCCTCCACAAAATTTTTTTTTAAAGAGTATTATTTCAGGAAGTCAGAAATCCCAACATGTGAAGCAGAAGGCTACCCCAGGTAGGCACAACCTGTATTTGGAGAGGTCCAATTACAACACAGTCCAGTGTTTTTTCTGGAAATTTTGATGGAGGCAAAACCATTTGCTTTCTCCTAGGTCTCTTTCATTTAGGTAAGTGGGGACTTCCACAATTTGATGTTCTCACTGATCATGAAGGGGACTCAAAGCAAGAAACCCCAGTGTGGATCAGAAGGTAAGTGAGCAGAAGGAAGTTCATGCAAGGAACATTTTCCATCCCTTCCTTCCACTGCACCCTAAAAGGAACACAGTGTCCCTCCTCAACAGAGGACTGCTGGGAGAGCAGGGAACCTCCCTGAACTGGACTGAATTCTGCCTGATTTAGGGTGACTTTTGATCCCACTGGAGACTTACCTGCCCAAACTTAAATTGTTTAGGAGGCCCCTGACTCTCCAGAGAGGCTTTTCAGGAGCTGAAGTTGGCTGTGATGGGAACATTAGTCCATTTGCTTAATATAGGATCTATGCCTCTATGCTTTTCCTAGCTTTGGCATTTCTTGTGAGGCGGCGGAAGAGATGCTTCCTCAGAAAGGCAACTTATTTGTTTTGTTTATATATTTCATTCCATTTATTAATCACTTCCTATAATGCATCTCAGAGTGATTTAGCAATTAAAAACCAACAATAAAAACAAGTGTAAGTTTCACAAATAGAAACCATTTCAAATCCAATACAGGTACAAACCTTTTTAAAAAATGCATTGGACCATGCAGTCTCAGTTATAAATTGTGAATGGTTCGCACTAGGGCTCTACAGATCCCACTGACCAACCCAACCCAGGACCTTTCCAGGGCTGAGTGAACCTGGATCCTGGCCCCAAACTGATTTGGGAGCCTTGAACAATGCATCATGAAGGTATAAATAAATGGGGGGAAGAGACACACTCGGGCTGCCAGCATGCATGTCCTTCTCCTGCCTCTCATCACCACCAGACTGCTTCCCAATTTGACAGCCCTAGATAACTCCAGGTTGTTCTGATGTGACCTGGGGTAATCTGGGCTGCTCCAACGCACTTCAGCCGAATCCCTGGTCAACCCAAATCAGCCTGATTGAGTCTGGGATCCAAGATTTGACTGTTGCTGGTGCACAGCCATAGTTCATACACACATACACATGTTAAAATGAACAATTCTTCTGCAATCGATATGGAAAACCAAACCCCCATCTTTTCCCACTCACCAGGGGAACCCAACAAGTTAACAAACAAACAAACAAACAAACAAACAAACAAACAAACAAACACAGAGACAAGATATGGAACTGATTCAAGAATTTGGTCATGTGGCAGGATTTAAGTTGAACAAGTTAAAAAGTTATTGAGAAAAAATTAACACCGATTGAGAAAGAGAGGTTTCAGAAGGAGACAGGTTTAACATTGGTTAAGAAAGTAAAATACCTGGGGGTTAATATGACTGCTAAGAACTTAAACTTATTTAAAGATAACTATGAGAAATGTTGGTTAGAAGTGAAAAAGGACTTAGAAATATGGTCAAATTTGAAGCTTTCCTTGTTGGGTCGAATTGCTGTTATAAAGATGAATGTATTGCCAAGAATGTTATTTCTGTTTCAATCATTGCAAATTTTGGACAAAATGGACTGTTTCAAGAAGTGGCAGAGAGACATTTCTAGATTTGCCTGGCAGGGCAAGAAGCCCAGAATAAAATTTAAAATACTAACTGATGCAAAGGAAAGAGGTGGATTTGCCCTGCCAGACCTTAAACTTTATTATGAATCAGCAGCATTCTGCTGGTTGAAAGAATGGCTGCTTCTTGAGAACACAGACATTTTGGATTTAGAAGGTTTTAATAACGTTTTTGGGTGGCATGCATATTTGTGGTACGACAAGGTTAAAGCACATAAAGCATTTAAAAACCATATTGTCAGGAAAGCATTATTTAATGTCTGGATAAGATATAAAGACTTACTTGGAAATAAAACCCCAAGATGGTTATCACCGATGGAAGCAAAGGCTCAGAAAAAGCTCAGAATGGAGGCCAAGTGGCCGAAATATTGGGAAATTTTGGAGCAAGAAGGAGACAAATTGAAATTGCAGAGTTTTGAGAAATTAAAAGATAAAGCACGAGACTGGCTTCACTATTATCAAATAAGAGAGGCTTATAATTTGGACAAAAAAACTGGCTTCCAGGTGGAAAAATCAAAATTGGAAACAGAATTGTTAGATCCCAAAACTAAGATACTTTCAAGAATGTATAAGTTGCTGTTAAAATGGAATACGCAGGATGAAATGGTTAAATCTGCTATGATTAAATGGGCACAAGATGTTGCACACAACATTATGTTTGCTGACTGGGAACAGTTGTGGACCACTGGTATGAAATTTACGGCATGTAATGCCTTAAGAGAGAATATTATGAAAATGATATACCGGTGGTACATGACACCAGTCAAGCTTGCAAAAATATATCATCTGCCCGATAATAAATGTTGGAAATGTAAAGAAAATGAAGGTACATTCTTTCACCTTTGGTGGACGTGCCCAAAGATTAAGGCTTTCTGGGAGATGATCTATAATGAATTGAAAAAGGTATTTAAATATACCTTCCTGAAGAAACCAGAGGCCTTTCTCCTGGGCATAGTCGGCCAATTGGTGCCAAAGAAGGATAGAACTTTCTTTATGTATGCAACAGCAGCAGCAAGAATACTTATTGCAAAGTATTGGAAGACACAAGATTTACCCACCCTGGAAGAGTGGCAGATGAAGGTGATGGACTATATGGAACTGGCGGAAATGACTGGCAGAATTCGAGACCAGGGAGAAGAGTTGGTGGAAGAAGATTGGAAGAAATTCAAAGACTATCTGCAGAAACATTGTAAAATTAATGAATGTTAAAATGATGTTGGATTGAAATTAAGTGGCATTAGCAACAAGGTTAATAAGAATATGTAAAAATGGACTGACAATGGATGAAAATACACAGTTATAATATGTTAAGGTATAGAGTTAAGATAAATGAAAGAGGGTAAGGATTTGCTGAACTGACTATGTGAACGGGAATACATAAAAGGGAGGTGTGAGGAGGTCAGGGAAACAAGCAAACGAGCTTAAAGATATCAAAAAATGGACTTGTTTTTAAGTTTTTTCTATCAATTTGTTTTTTGTTTTTTGTATTTTCTTTTTTTCTATGTATTTTTGTATTTTTTGTACTTTTCTTTATTTCTTTTTTTTGTTTTCCTTTTATTCTGTAAATCTCTGTTTTTTGTAAAACCTTAATAAATATTTTATTAAAAAAAAAAGATATGCCAGATATGCGAAGATATGATGGTATCTTGAGAGACTGTGTTTTAGACTTTAAATATGAGAATTTTATGTAGCACTAGCTGGAGAACACTAAATATTGCCCTTACATAATAAACCAGTCATCCAAAAGGGTTCATAGGAAAACAACACCTGGGCACTTCTCCTAGGTGTGACTATTTCTGCATTTGAAAATGGCAGGTTTGATATAATTTAAAACCATTTGAACCGAGTGCATAAAGTTTCCATAAAGTCATCATGAAGACATGGGAAATACAAACTATCTACTTAAGTGTCTCTTGTAAAAGTGAAAGAGGCTGAAAACAATCATTTACAGGCTTTGGGAGGACTCGCCATGACAAAGATCAAAAACTGCCACTTCAAATAAATTCATATATATATATTATGTTCCATGTCTCTGTTCCGCACACAGCCAACTAGAAAGGCAAAGCTAAGAGATTTATATGTGTGGATGATATGACAGTGTCAGGGGAAGAGGTTTAGATTTGTGAATCTCTGGGGAACAGCCTGCACAAATGGAATGGGTTCCACTTGAAACAAAATGGCAGCAGACTGCTGGAATTCTTATTCATTTCTTTTATTTCATAAAATTTATACACTGCTTGATTGTTAAAAAACAAACAAACCCAACCACCTCAAAGCAGTTTACTAAAAGAGAAAAGAATAAAATTCAGACAAAACTACAATACTTTAAAACAAAGAAAAAGTCAAAACACTAAAACAGATTAAAATTCACACCAGCATTTCTAAGCATCCATGTAGGCTTGCCTAAATAAGAATGTTTTTAGCAGGCACCAAAAAGAATACAGTGCAAGCACCTGCTTAATATCAACAGGCAGAGAGTTGTCACATTAAAGTGCAGATGTTGTCACATTAAACAATGTTTTTACGTATCACCGATACGTATCACCGATACGTATCACCAATACGTATCAATATGTATCACTGAGTGCATTCTACATTGTTTTAGTTCATGCTCTGTAAAACACAATAATGAAATATTAAAGTATCCATTTCTTTAGTTAAGAAAGCTAATTTTCAATAGTGAATGCTGTAAAGTTCACAGTTCAACACACAATCATTTTCAACTGGTAAATATTAAGACTGTGGCACAAGTTAATTTAGGCATGCCTGAAAGGGCATGATATTTCCCACCCTTATATCCTATCAAAAATTGCTTTTGAAGCTCACTTCTGTTTAAAAAGAAGGTTGGCATGTTGGATGCTCTTTGGGAAGCAGCAATTCTTAATGCCTATTTGGCATTTAGAATTAGGTGTTCATTATTCTACCTATCCAAGCCTAAAACTTTCAGAATTTGAGAATTCAATGCACATTAGCAAAGTTGTGAGAAATATAGATGTTATTATATCCAATGAATATGTGCAGGTGGCGAATGAACTTTACTACTCAAAACTTACTCAGTGCGTGACCTCCAAACTATGAGGGAATATGTACTGTGTAGCTGCACTTGGATGTTATCTATTAGATGTCCATCATTATCATCACCATTATAAATTAAGTAATGGTCTTCTGGATGACAAGCAAGTTTTGCTAATAGTCACTCTTGTTTCTATGCGTTTGTAAAGGGTATATATTCCTCACAATTATAATTTGCAACTCCGGTTCTAGTTAATACCACGGAAGGAAACCTGAGCAACATCATAATCATACCCACACTATACATTTAAATCACATGGCATTCTCCCAAGAATCCTGGTAACCATAGTTTACCCCCAACCCCACACAGCTGCAATTCCCAGTACCCTTAACAATTGACAGTTTCTAGGATTATTTAGTGGAAGACATGTGCTTTAAATGGATGGTATGGATGTGACCACTATCATTTTCATGGGCTAATGTAAAATTAAGAGCTCACATAACTGAATGCTTCTTCATACATACAAACAAATAAACAAATCCCTGCACATAGAAAACTAGATATTGAGGAGTGCAATGGAGAAAAGTGATTTTATCTGGAAAAGCATTCAGGCATGTGAGCCTCTTGTCATTGATCTGAAGCTTTACAGCCCAGTTTTATGTCCTGTGTGAGAACTAGGCGTACATTGAGTGAGGTACATTCACAAATAATTTTCTGTATTCAGGATTAGAGTTGGGTTGGAGGAAGTGGTTGAAGGAACATCTTCCTCCAGTTTTTCTTGTCTTGTCTGGAAGTATCTGGCTCCACCTGGCTCAGATCAGCTCACAGCTCTGCCTCACTGGATACTGACTAAAGCCAGAGAATATAAACTATGCAATATTAGCCATAACTAATGAGGATTAAATTCATCACTCTACATCTTAAACATACTTCAGAAGTGTGGAATGGAGGGACCATTTTAACAACAGTTTAACTGTCTCGTACTCAAGAACAAATTGTTTGGGGTTTATTAATACTAACTGAGATTGAGGATATTTTCAGCTATTATAGCTGATTTAGGACATCAGATGCAGAATACTGAAGTGTCTAGAAAAATCATATTGAAAATTATTGACATAGCTTTGTTCCTTATCAGGAATCTTTCTGGAAATATACTTCCTGGAATATCTGGCATTCGAGCAGCGAAACCTGATACTTGAATGTCAAAATTCTACCTGATGTTTAGTCTGAAACTTCTTACTTGTAACTTGAAGCCATTGGTTCGGGTCCTAGCCTCTTGAGCAGGAGAAAACACACTTACTCCATCTTCTACGTGACAGTCCTTTAGATATTTGAAGATGCTTATCATATCTCCTCTCACTTTCCTCTTATCCAGGTAAACATAACCAACTCCCTTGACCGTTCCTGATAAGGCTTGGTTTTCAGATCCTTAAGCCTTCTTGGTTGCCCTCATTTTCACACATTCCAGCTTGTCAATATCTTTCTTAAATTGCGGTGCCCAGAACTGGACACAGCAGAATAAAGTGGTACTATGACTTCCCTTCATCAGGACACTATCCTACTGTTGATGCAGCCTAGAATAGCATGTGGGGCTTTTTGCTGCTGCATCACAATGTTGACTCATGTTAAGGTTGTGGTCTACTAAGACTCCTAGGTCCTTTTGACGTGTACTACTGAAAAGCCAGATGTCCCCCATCTTGTATTTGTGCAGCTGGTTTTCCTTGCCTAAGTGCAGAACCTTACACTTGTTCTTATGGAAATTCAAGAGAAAGCAGTGGGGGGGGGGTGTATTGGAAATGTGCTGGAGCTAAATACTGAACTAAATGGAGCTTCCAAAGGCAGCTTCCTACAGAGCCATAGTTTGAACATGCATTTGATTTGTAAATTGCTGCAGTGCCAATCTTATGCATACTTACTTGACTGCAACTAAGCTCCATTAAACTCAGTGCTACTTACTTCTGACTAAGCATGGTTAGTATCAAGCTGCATAGTATTTTCCAGTGTGACTCCTCCCTGTTGTTTTAAATGGGATGTGGTAGCATCGTATAATGACATGTTTCCTTTGACCCAGACATCAGAAAGTGTCTGAAATTATTATTATTATTAACTGAAATGAATACAGAAGCTGATTTCAGAGTGCCCCTCCTTACTAAGGAGGAGAAAATAACCAAACCATAAATGGAATGAATGAACTGCAGTTTTAAAATGAGCTGGATCAAAAGACTGACTCAACTTGAATCATGGCCATTAAAAATTCTACCATCTCTTCGTCAACAAATACAAGGTTGAGAGCCTTCACTTTGTTGTTATTAGTTGCATATGTTGATAAAGCGGTTGACTCTGCAGGCCTCCGTGACTAAGTATCTTTCCACAGAATAATTTCCCCCCAAGCAATTATTGTTTGGTTTTTACTTACTTGTTGCATACAGAGGCAGGCAATGCCATTTGGGTGTTTGAAGCAGAATGAAAATCGATATATTGTTGCAAATATTATAATTTCAATAGCCGACAGCTTGCTGCCCTTTAATGTACCCATTACACCAGGAATGGGCAAACTGGGACCCTCCAACTGCTGTTAGACTACAATTCCCAACATCACTGACAATTGGCCATGCTGGTTGTGGCTGATGGGAGTTCAACATCTGGAGGGCTATACATTCCCTATTCCTGCATTCTGT
Source organism: Podarcis filfolensis (assembly GCF_964270895.1). Lineage (NCBI taxonomy): Eukaryota > Metazoa > Chordata > Lepidosauria > Squamata > Lacertidae > Podarcis > Podarcis filfolensis. The sequence goes on from NC_139603.1 coordinate 74,314,666, forward strand.
AGCACTCATTTTAAAAGTACTTATAAATTCATCCTCATACACCACTGTAACCTAACCTAATTATGTATAACCAAAAGAAATGCACAATTTGAGGTTTTCTCGGGTACCAGACTTTTCTTTCTTTCTTTCTTTTAAAGGACTGACAAACCTCCTGATGTCCAGAAGGAGCTAAATCAGATGGATTATTTTTTATTCTTCCATTGTGAAACAGCTCATATCTGGAATAATCTACAAACTTTACATACTCTGTGTACAAACACCCTCAGCTGTGTTACACACAGTTTTACTAAACAATTAACAAAATGATTTTCATATCTATCTTTTTATCAGCGAGAGTGAGGATACACAGAACTTTATTTTGTGCACTGAAGTGTCGGCTCAATAACATTTACCCCCCACCCAATGTCTTAATTACCTTTTTGTTTCAAATTAGCCATCAAAATACATAAAGTATAATCCTATGGATGGAGGGTTTTAACTTAGACACCTCCTTGAAGGTTGGTGATGTTCATGAACTTTAGAGCCTATTTGGTGGTCACAAAAAATGGATTCTGCAGGCCTTCATGATAATGTAAAGATTTAAACTCAACAATGGATGATAAAGGTCCGCTGTCAGTCCATCAATGGGCTGAAGATCTTACTACTTTCTGTATTTGGATACAAAGCCTACATCCAGCAGTAATCAACTGCCACCAACATAGCTGTAGAGGCTGCATACATGGAGGCATATGCATAAGCCTTCTTTTCTAGAATGGTCAAACCGTCTACATAAAAATCTTAATAAACATTATGAATAACAAAAATGGAAGGTATCATTCTCATTTGTAATATGCACTTCTTTCTTATCTGTAAAAGATCTCCCACATGAACACATCCATAAGACATACAAAACAGCATAAGCAATCCGAGATGCCATAGCAAAGCCATCTCTGGAAACTCAGTATATTTGATGCGGCTAAATGTAAAAGCGCTTTGTTCGCAGCCGAGCGCATGGAAAGCACAGCCGTAATATAAAGGCAGTGATTACCAGAGATGTCTAGACTTGGAGAAACTATGACCTCACTTACGACAATCCAGTATTTATTTTTCCTTTTTATTAAAGAGAGGTATACAAGGCTTCATGATCTTAAAATGCTAGGTTGTGGAGAGACAGGTAGCAAGTCTGAATTATTCCACGCAGCTGAAAGTGACTGATTTTCTGCATCTTGATTTTCCAAAACTGAATTCAGCCCTTACCGTTTACAATTTCCTTTTATCAGAACATAAGAATCAAGGCCCAAGCAGGTCAGGATCCTGTTCTCACAGTGGCCAACCAAATGCCTATTGGAAGACCACAAGCAGGACCTAAGCATAACAGCATTTTCTCCTCATGCAGTTTCCAGCAACTGGTATTCAGAAGTAGACCATCTCTGACTAAGGCAGTAGAAGATTTCCATCAGAGTTAGTAGCTACTAATAGCCTTTACCTCCATGAACTTGCATAATCCTCTTTTCAAGCCATCCATGTTGGTGCCAATCACTCGGAGCGAATTCCATAGTTCTGCTCTGTGTGAAGAAGTATTTTCTTTTATCTGTTCTGAATCCTCAAACTTCATTTAACTTCACTGGTTGTCCCCAAATTGTAGTGTTATGAGAGAGGGACAAAAACTATTCTCTATACACTTTCTCCATGCCATGCATAATTTTATACCCTTCTATGACGCGGGTGGCGCTGTGGGCTAAACCACAGAGCCTAGGACTTGCCGATCAGACGGTCAGCGGTTCAAATCCCTGCGATGGGGTGAGCTCCTGTTGCTCGGTCCCTGCTCCTGCCAACCTAGCAGTTTGAAAGCACGTCAAAGTGCAAGTAGATAAATAGGTACCGCTCCGGCGGGAAGGTAAATGGGGTTTCCATGCGCTGCTCTGGTTCACCAGAAGCAGCTTAGTCATGCTGGCCACGTGCCCCGGAAGCTTTATTGGCTCCCTCGGCCAATAAAGTGAGATGAGCGCCGCAACCCCAGGGTCTGTCACGACTGGACCTAATGGTCAGGGGTCCCTTTACCTTTTTATGATATCATCTCTTAGTTGCCTTTTCACGACATTAAAAAGTGCTAAATGCTGCAACATTTTCTCATTGGGGAGTTGTTCCACCCTCCTTGATCATTTTGGGTACCCTTTTCTGAATTTTTTCCAACTCGAAAGTATTATTTTTGAGGAGAGATGACCAGAACTGTACACAGTACAGGTGGATTACAAGGTAGGGATGGTTGAGTTTATGCAATTTTGCTCATACGCACAATTGCCAGGAACATAACCTCTGCATAAGATGAGATCTACCTATATTGCAGTCACTAGATTTGTATAACAGCATCATAGTATCAGCAGTTTTATGTTCAGTTCCTTACCTAAGGATCCCTAGTATGGGATTTGTCTTTTTCACAGCTGCCATGCACTGGATCAAAATCTTCATGTTGATATAGGTCAAATGGTGCTTGTTAAATGCAAATTTCTGAGGTTGTTTTTTTGTTTTGTTTTGTTTTTTAAAGGAAGGACTGGTATTTTATAGACGGTAAGGCCCAAACTATGCTTCATGTTATATCATCAACTTCATTTGCTGTCCCCACCACAACTGACAGCCAAATGAAGCATAGAAGGGAATGGTAACAGGATGATGTCATGTGGTTTCAAAAGTACACATTACCAGTGAGAGGAAAGATGAGGAGACTGAAATAAGCAGGGTGCACATCATCTATGGGACAGGAAACTTCTTGTTTAACGTCCCTTCAGCCATGATCCCACTAAGTTCCAGAGGCATTACTTGGAGGAAAGAGAAGGTGGCCCCTATCAAAACAATGCTTCTGGAATGGCACAATATTATGACATATTGGGTTAGGAGTTAAATGTGGTTTAATTTGCATTTCTCTCCGCACCCCACAGCAAAATGTGAAACCAAATGCAGCTATCTTTTGATATTTGCATTTCTCTCAGTCTTCCTGGTTCTCCAACAAGAAAATAAAAATGCATATAAAGGGGGGGTGTATATAGCGATATTATTTTAATTCCATTAGTGTTTAATTGTTTTTTAATTGTTGTATTTTCTACGTTTTTAACTTTGTCCATTTTATCTGTGTTTTTGTATTTTTATCTGTAGGTCATCTTGGTCTGGGGGAAAGCCGGGATATAAATATAGTAATAAAATTCATTGCGTTAGGGAAATATTAGAATTTAATCAATGATTAGAGAGATAAATTGGGAGTCAGATTCTTGTTAGATGGACTCAGTTAGATGGACTGAGAGCCAGTGTGGTGTAGTTGTTAGGAGCGGTAGTCTCGTAATCTGGGGAACTGGGTTCGCTTCCCCGCTCCTCCACATGCAGCTGCTGGGTGACCTTGCACTATTCACACTTCTCTGAAGTCTCTCAGCCCCACTCACCTCACAGAGTATTTGTTGTGGGGGAGGAAGGGAAAGGAGAATGTTAGCCGCTTTGAGACTCCTTCGGGTAGTGATAAAGCAGGATATCAAATCTAAACTCCTCCCCTTCTTCTTCTTCTTCTTCTTCTTCTTCTTCTTCTTCTTCTTCTTCTTCTTCTTCTTCTTCTTCTTCGAATCATAGAGTTGGAAGAGACCGCAAGGGCCATCGAGTCCAACCCCCTGCCAAGCAGGAAACACCATCAGAGCACTCCTGACATATGGTTGTCAAGCCTCTGCTTAAAGACCTCCAAAGAAGGAGACTCCACCACACTCCTTGGCAGCAAATTCCACTGCTGAACAGCTCTTACTGTCAGGAAGTTCTTCCTAATGTTTAGGTGGAATCTTCTTTCTTGTAGTTTGGATCCATTGCTCTGTGTCCGCTTCTCTGGAGCAGCATAAAACAACCTTTCTCCCTCCTCTATGTGACATCCTTTTATATATTTTATATCTTCTTCTTCTTCTCAGCTTCCCGTGTTCAAAAGATCCTGGATCAATCCCTGGCATCTTCAGGTAGGACTAAGAATGTCCCCTGCCTGAAACCCCACAGTGCCACTACCAATCACAACACTTAGCTAGATGATGGTCTGACTCAGTATAAGACAGCTCCCAAGGTTCCACAGGCTTTTAAAATGCCAAGTGGAAAAACTTTATGCAAACAGTCTTTTCTCCTGCTTGCTCACAACCAGCACTACTCATCCAAAACTTTTAGACATGATTTTTCAGGAAGGGAGTGATTTTGCAGTCAATGACTATCCTGCTCTGCTGTCAGAGGAAACCAATGAAATGAAAATAAGGTGATAATATACTGTAGGATATTTAAGAGACAGAAATGCAGGGGGAAATCGTAGCCTGGGTCTCTACAACTGAGGCCCAAAATAGACACACACAGAGAGAAAGAGAGAGAAGAGTCAAAGCAGCTGCCAAGAACAAAGGACTGTAAAAATTACCTAATACCTGTGCCACGTTTTCTTTACTTTTGCAATGGAGAGTGGAGGGGCCTGATAAAGGGGCACCAAACAACACCACTGTTTGATAACCTTGTAGATTCTCTTTCACTTAACCTCCTGCCAACTTCCTCTCCTTTCTCTCTCTCTCCCCCTTTTGCATATTTATCAACATGATAATACAGATGCTTAAACTACCTTTATGCCTGCAGCATATTGCTTCTGGATCAGTAGTGTATCCTGGGCAATTCCTAGCTCCTGTAAATATCTATAGAGTTGCAAACCAGGAAAGCTGGCAAGCTTTTTATACAAAAATAAAATAAAATCAAAATCAAATCACTTTTCCTGTGTTAAAAGAGCAAGAAATTAAAAGGAACAGTTAGTGGGAAAGTCTCTTTCTTTCTTTCTTTCTTTCTTTCTTTGTCCCAACTTTCTGGAAGAGATTTGATGGATGGCTTAGTTTTAAGAAAGACCTCCTTCTGAGATGCTTACAGAAATACCTGCCAGCTCCAATGCACTAGGGTTTTTTTTTTTAAATAAACTCTAGTGATCAGTCTGAAAAACTGGCAAAAAACCATGTTACCCTCAAAATACTTATCCCAGAGTAGTCCAGCAGACTTCAGTGGAACCATGTCTGGATTAATCTAATTACAGTGGAACGTAATCCATTCTGGAAGACCGTTCAACTTCTGAAACGTTTGACAACCAAGGCACAATGGGCAGCCGGCAATTTCAGTGAAGAAAATGGAGAAACGTGCCTTGGAAGCCATTCAACTTCCAAGGCGCATTCAAAAATGGAAGCATTCACTTCCGGGTTTTTGGCGTTCAGGTTCTGAATCGTTCGGCTTCCGAGACGCTCGAAAACCGAGATTCTACTGTATAGCAATGGATAGCTCATGAATTTAGATATTACTGGACTCCAACTCCCATCAGCCCCAACCAGCAAGACCAATGATCAGGGATGAATGGAGATGTAGTCCAGCAACATCCAGAGGGCACCACATTGGCTACCCCTCTCATGGCATAAAGTCTCTCTTTTTAAAAAAAATAAATAAATTTTTATTAGAGTTTTACAAAAGAGAAAAATAAAGATTCACAGAATAAAAAAGAAACCACAGATAAAAATAGACAATACAAAAAGGAAAACACACAAAATACACAAAAAAACAGCTAATTAAAAAAAAGGAAATTTAAAAAAAGAAATAAAACAAGTCCATTTTTCTCAATATCCTCAAATTCATATGCTTGTATCCTTGACCTCCTCACACCTCCCCCCTTTTGTGTTCCCATTTACATACTTAATTCAGCAAATTCTTACCCTTTTTCAAATATCTTAACTTTGTGCCATAACTTATTATACCTCAATATTTTCAACCATTTATCAATACATTTTTTTTACATAATCTTATTAACTTTTGTCACTAGTTACCACTTATTACCAATCCAAGCATAATTTTAACATTCATTAATTTTACAGTATTTCTGAAGATAGTCTTTAAATTTCTTCCAGTCTTCTTCCACCAACTCTTCTCCCAAGTCTCGGATTCTGCCAGTCATTTCCGCCAATTCCATATAGTCCATCAGCTTCATCTGCCACTCTTCCAGGGTGGGTAGCTCTTGTGTCTCATGGCATAAAGTCTCAGCCACATCAGGAGGCTCTACTTAATTATCCAAGAATACCTCTGTGTACAGATATCTTTTTCTATAAGCTTTCTTATAGACGGCCTCAGCCCAGTATATCTGAAGGAGCATCTCCGCCCCCATCGCTCAGCCCGGCACTGAGGTCCTCCTTCAAGGGTCTTCTGGCAGTTCCCACACTGAGAGAAGTTACAGGGAACCAGGCATAAGGCCTTTTTGGCAGTGGCGTCCTCCTTGTGGAACGCCCTCCCATCAGATGTTAAGGAGATAAAGAACTACACAGCTTTAAGAAGACATCTGAATGCAGTCCTGTATTGGGAAGTTTTTAATGTTTGACGTTTTACTAGGTTTTTATATGCACTGTAAAGTGGCTGCGGAAACCCAACCAGATGGGTGGGGTATAAATAATTATTCTTCTTCCTCCTCCTCCTCCTCCTCCTCCTCCTCCTCCTCCTCCTCCTCCTCCTCTTCTTCTTCTTCTTCTTCTTCTTCTTCTTCTTCTTCTTCTTCCCCTCCTTCTTCTTTCTTACTTAAAGTACCCCTAAAAGGACCATTATGAAAGTGGGCATATATTTGCCTTGTATACATGGGGACAGAACTTGGTGTGTATGTGGTGCAATGTACATAGCATGTTTGGCATGGAAACAAGCCATAGGTGACTGTCTTGTACCAAGTCACAACAATGGTCCATTTGGCTCAGTGTTTCCCAGCCCTGCCTGCCAAGGATTGAACCTGGGACTTTCTGCAGATGTTCTACCATTGAGCTATGGCCCTTCACTTACAGCAGTTTAAAATCCTACTCCATTCTCCAGCCCTACTGAATTCAATGGATAATAGGCAAGACAACTAACTCTCACCATTTTTATGAAGATAATATGAGAAAAAGTTAGATTATAGCTCAACCCAGAGCCTTTCAAATGACTGCTTCTCAAGATATGTAAATATAACGTAAACACAAAATTAGTATTAGGTAATTTTGCAATCCACTCTTCTTGGAAACTGATTTGGCTCTAGTTTTTGGATCTATTTGGGTTCTCTGCTGGAGAGTCCCAGGCTGCCATTTTCCTCTAGATTTCTGGCTTAAATATCCTACAGTATATTATCACTTCATTTTCATTTCCTTGGTTTCCTCTGACAGCTGAACAGGATAGGCACTGACTGCTAAATCACTTCCTTCCTTAAAACAAACACACAAAAGATCTGTCTCAATGTTTGGGGTTGGTAGGGGGAAAACCAGAAAGCTACCCTCCAGTTGTCTGCTGAGTTAGATCCTAAACTCAGAAACTGAGATCCTTATTTCTTGCCCCAGATTTCTCTTCACTGCCAAGAAATGAAATGCATTTGGAAGAAGAAATGCAGTTTATTTACCATCAGAGCCACATGTAGATTAAGACATTTTTGCTCTTTCTGCATTCAGTGCTTATTCCAAGCACATTTTTTATTTATTCTCTGTTGATCCCTTGGAAAGTTAGCTTTCCAAATTTTAATCTCAGCATCTTTCCCTACCAGTGTAATCAAGTAAAAAGAGCACTACTTTTTTCCCCAAGAACCCACTACCTCCCCAACCTTTTATCATCTTACGCTGAGGAAATACAGATGTACGTTTAAGAGAAGGATTAGGCCAGTAGCATCACTTTATACTTGCTTGCATTGAATTGCATTTTCTATTTTACCATCCATTCACTCTGTTTGGAGAGGTTGTTTTCGAGCTTTTTAATGCCCCAGAGGAATTTGCTAAGGTTTCTTTCTTTTTGTTCTCTTTTCTGTAAGACTTCCATTTTTAAAAGGATGCTTACTTGCCCCTTATAGCTTCTTTGTCTCTTCTTGTTAACAACATCAGCATCCTCTTGGTGCTGGGGGTAAGGAAGGCATGTTCAAAGACCGTCTTATTTGGCCCCCCCCAGCAGGTTTTATCTGGCCCCTGTGGCAGTTTATTTCTTGGGGCCAAATCCTAAAAAAAGCTCAACAACTTTGGTCGGCTGTCTTCAAATCTAGCCCTCTTTGAAAAAAAGTTTGGGCACCCCTGGGGTAAGGTTAAGGGTAAAGGTACACTCCAGTTGAGTTTATAATAATGTGTTTTTAACAACCCCCAAGCATTTTGGAGAGATTTGACCCTTTTGACGTTGCCTAGCAACTTCATTTTTTACTAATCCCCTCATTTTGGGGAAGTTTTCTCTTTGGAAGTCAAATGACTATATTGGATTGTCTTGGCAATTGGCCATGTACATGTATATTTAATAGTAAATGTAGCTCCGATCTGGTGGAATGCTCTGTCACAAGAGACTAGGGCCGTGCGGGACTTGACATCTTTCTGCAGGGCCTGCAAGACAGAGCTGTTCCACCAGGCCTTGGGCCAGGGCACAGCCTGACTCCCTCCTTTGGCAATCCTCACAGAACTTCTAGCCCAATGGTTGTCATTAATTTGATTGGAATTAATTTTATAATGGAATGATTTTAGAATGTTTTATCGTTTTACTGTTGTTAGCCGCTCTGAGCCTGGCTTCGGCTGGGGAGGGTGGGATATAAATAAAATTATTTATTATTATTATTATTATTATTATTATTATTATTATTATTACTATAGTCATTGCACTCAATTGGCTCAACAACACTTACATCTCACACTTGAGTGCCCAGGTCCAGGGATGCTGTTCCTCTGGTTGGTTTCATGACCAACTGTTCTAGGGCACAGTCATTTAGGGCATCTAGAATGTTTACATCTTTGAGTGGAACACATAGTAATTAGTCTATGTGAGAATAGTTGAAGTTGCCCATTACTAGAAAATTTCATTCTGCATCTCAAGATCTCGCTGAGCATTTTGATTAGGGGGATGAGAGCATGTTCCCAGTACTAAATTACTCTTAAGGCCTGATATCACCACCCGCAAGAACTCTCTGGAGGAATCTGCCCTTTTGGGATTTCCATTCCCTGCCTTTACTATAGAGGTTATATTGAGAGATAATGATGTCCCACTGGTTCTCTCCATTCCACCAGCTTTCCGTTATAGCCACTATATCAATGCCAAAACCCGGTGAGTGGGAGGTGGGGGGGGGGGAGAGGAAAAAATGATAATGTGAAAAAGCCAAAGGAAAATTGGACAAGAAACTTTCTTTTGGATTATTGGCATATAAGGCTATACAACTGTATATATACATATAAAACGTAGATGATGGAAAGTTTCCTATGTTAAAAACATATTTAGAAACAGTTACATCTGTTCTGCAAGCAGAGGGGAGAATGCAGTGTTCAAAAACTGTACAGGTTCCAAGGTGGCGATATGCCAGGATGTTTGATTGAGTGGGAAGGAAACACAATGCATTGAAACACTGATATTTTATGTTCGAACCAACTTCAAACCCATGTTTCTCATAGTGCAAAGATACTACTGCAGTGGTAACTGCTGCAGCTTTGGCTGAACTTCCCTGGCGGCAAATCCCAGCCCCCTTTCCCTGTTTATTTGCATAGGACTTCAAGGAAGAAGGCCAGGATAGCTATCCCTTCAAGGCCTTTGTGATATGTCTATCCTATCCACAAATCCCATGCTTCTCACACCTATTTGCATAGTTACAGCACCAACCAAAAAATTACTTTGACCAACCAGTAGCCTGAACAGCAGTCTAAATAAATCATCATTTCTGGGGCCTAGCAGTAAAGGAAATATTTAACTTAATGCAGCCTTAGTGGCTGCATTAAGTAAGATAAATGACTCACTGGAACAGCTCAACAAGAAGGTGGATGTGGTAACTACCAAAATCGATAATTTGGGATAAAAAGTGAACATCAATACAGAAACTATTCAGAAATTGATACAGGAATCTACTTTGACATGGCAAACTGCGGAGAAGGCTAGGGAGAAAGTTGCTGCCGTTGAACCTAAAGTAACACAATTGGAGAGAGAGAGAGCCCCAGCCTTACAGATGCAATTTGATGATCATAAGTTGATGCCTTCTATGATTGAATTTAAAGAAAATCAGATTTTGAGGATCAGAGCCCTACCTGAACTGGAGAAGGAAAGTTTGATAGATCCCTTCACACAGGAATTTGCTGATTTTTGGGACCTGGACTTGGGTCAAGAAGAGATTAAAATTGTGAGGGCCTTCAGACTTGGAGAAATCTTGAAAGACGTCCTGAAATATCTTTTGGATCTCAGTTTTAACTACGGAGACTTGGTTGCCCTGTCGAGAAGGAATAAAATCATCTCTAGGTGGGAGTTTCCCTGAGACCTACTCTTCAGTCTCAAAGGAAGGAAAACAAAAATAAGATCAGCAGAAGACAAAGTAAAGTGCATGTATAAATACAAAGAAGATTTGCAGAAGGGACTGGGACTTGGAAAAGAGTTAAGAGCCTCGGACAGAAGATCACCAGGTTGATGGACTATATGGAATTGGCGGAAATGACTGGCAGAATCCGAAACCAGGGAGAAGAGACGGTGGAAGAAGATTGGAAAAAATTTAAAGACTATCTATAGAAATATTGTAAAATTAATGAGTGTTAGAAAAATGTTGGAATGAAGTTATACGGCTTTAGTAGAAATGTTATAAGGAATTAAGTACAAATAGATTATTGGAGTATTAAAGGGAAAATAAGGTTAAAATATGTTAAGATAATTATATGACAGAAAATAGAGGAAGATGGAAAGGAATTGCTGAAACAATTAATAGAAGTGGAATACAAAAAGGGAGGTGTGAGGAGGTCATTGAAACAAGTGAATGTAAGATATGATATTGAAACGGTATAATGTGTGTTTTAAATTGTTCTTGTTTTGTTTTGTTTAGTTGTGTTAATGTTGTGTTGTGTATTGTTTATACATTGTATTGTATTGTTTTTCTTTTTTTCCCCTTCTCTTTTCTTTCCTTTTTTCTTTTTTGTAATGTTTAAAAGCAATAAATATTATTTAAAAAAATATATATATATATACAACCGCCCTGGTATTTCAAGGCAAGATTTCAACAAATACAGTGGTACCTTGGATTACAGACGCTTCAGGTTACAGACTCCGCTAACCCAGAAATAGTACCTCAGGTACTTTGCTTCAGGATGAATTGTAAACAGATAAGAATTGTAAACAGATAAGAACGTCGGCAGGATTATTGTAATAACCTGCAGTTTTATAAGAGCAGACATTTAAAGCCAATGGATAAATGATTAAGTTAGTCTGGAATACAGTGGTACCTCGGGTTACATACGCTTCAGGTTACATACGCTTCAGGTTACAGACTGCGCTAACCCAGAAATAGTGCTTCAGGTTAAGAACTTTGCTTCAGGATAAGAACAGAAATTGTGTTCTGGCAGCGCAGTAGCAGCAGGAGGCACCATTAGCTAAAGTGGTGCTTCAGGTTAAGAACAGTTTCAGGTTAAGTACGGACCTCCGGAACGAATTAAGTACTTAACCCGAGGTTCCCACTGTATGCACAAAACATTTTAAAAATAAATTTAAAGAACCGCAGAAAGAGGGAGAAGGAAGTCGAGTTTCAAAAGGTTAAAATGTAAAATTATTGAAATACATAAAATTGAAAATCAGAAATAAAAATTTAAAGATCTTTTTTAAAAAAAGAAGTTTTTGAGCTATTTTTAAGGAAATTCGCCAAAATTTACGCTTATACATTTAAGCAATTTCCGCTGAGGCACTGTTTCCAATAGCCAAGTCCCGGCAATGTCCGGGAAATTCTGGACGTTACCTAAATGGATTAGGACCTGAATACTTCAAATAGTGTCTTACCAAATATTAACCATCTTGGGCTCTACAGTGGGCAGAAGACACCCTGTTGGTGGGTGACAACAATGGCTGCTGCCCAGCTGACTTTGATCCATGACAGGGACAGATCATGGCTGCCCATCTGTTGGATTGAGGTGTGTCCAACTCCCTCGCAATTAACATCTGGAAGGGATTTAAAAACAATCCTGTTCACCCAGAAATCTGATGGCTGAAAAGATACTGTTCCTGGCAACCTTGAAATCGCTAGCTGTGAGGGTATGTGATTTGTCTTAAAATGTTTTCAGATGCTCTTCGTGGTTTTTAGACAGCTTTAACCATTCTTAAATATGCTTTTATCTTATTTTTAATTCTGTTGCTTTCGCAGTTTGGTGTTTGCCGCCCTGGGCTCCACTGGGAGGAAGGCAGGCTAGAAATTTTAACAGCAACACATCGCCAAAGAATGAGGAAATGCATCCAGAAAAGAGGACAAAGGAAGCCAAAGATTTACATAAAAAATGCACATACTAGTTAATATAGATGCAAATTCAGAAATAATTGCTCTGATTTAAATAGAAACACATTTCACTATAGTAGCTATGTCACTGGTCATCAAACAGGACCTGGATGATTTAATATTCCATGAGAATAGAGAAATTCATAGAGGGAAAAACTGCCAATAGATGATGATGATGATGATGATGATGATGATGATGATAAGAAGTAAGTAAGTAAGTAAGTAAGTAAGTAAGTAAGTAAGTAAATTTTCCTTTATATCCCACCCTCCCTGGCCAAGACTGGGCTCAGGGCAGCTAACATCAAATATCAAATGCATTAAAACACAATCAAACAATTGATTAAAATACAACTTTAAAATTAGAATCAGGATAAAATTAAATGACTGCCCACGAATTACAACCATAGGGGTCAGGAACCTCAAGTATTCATCAGGGCCAGCTATCCATGTTGGTCCCATATGAGCCGATAAAAGGGTCAAAGGTATCTTACAGGGTCCCATAGAGGGGAGTCAAACTGGGCCCGGACCGAAGGCCAGGTGGAACAGCTCTGTCTTGCAGGCCCTGTGGAAGGATGTCAAGGGCCCTGGTCTCCTGCAATAGAGCCTTTCACCAGGCTGGGGCAGAAGAAGAAGAAGAAGAAGAAGAAGAAGAAGAAGAAGAAGAAGAAGAAGAAGAAGTTGTTATTATTTATATCCTGTCCATCTGGCTGGGTTGCCATGATGCCTGTGCTCTGCCTTCACAGTGTGGTGTAGTGGTTAAGAGCAGTGGACTCGTAATCTGGTGAACCGGGTTCACGTCTCCGCTCCTCCACATGCAGCTGCTGGGTAACCTTAGGCTAGTCACACTTCTTTGAAGTCTCTCAGCCCCACTCACCTCACAGAGTGTTTGTTGTGGGGGAGGAAGGGAAAGGAGAATGTTAGCTGCTTTGAGACTCCTTCGAGTAGTGATAAAGCGGGATATCAAATCCGAACTCTTCTTCTTCTTCTTCTTCTTCTTCTTCTTCTTCTTCTTCTTCTTCTTCTTCATAATACCAGTTGTTGGAAAGCACCAGACAGGATAGTACTCTTGTGCTCAGATCCTCCTTACGGATTTCCCACATGTTCACTGCAAGAACACGATGATGAACTAGGTGGACCATTGGCCTCATCCAGCAAAGCTTTGACAGCCCTACAAATACAGTGGTACCTCGGGTTACATACGCTTCAGGTTACATACGCTTCAGGTTACAGACTCCGTTAACCCAGAAATAGTGCTTCAGGTTAAGAACTTTGCTTCAGGATAAGAACAGAAATTGTGTTCTGGCAGCAGCAGGAGGCCCCATTAGCTAAAGTGGTGCTTCAGGTTAAGAACAGTTTCAGGTTAAGTACAGACCTCCGGAACGAATTAAGTACTTAACCCGAGGTACCACTGTATAGGATAGTCCTCTACGAAGTCAGACACATGGCCAACCCTAGCTATCATTCCTATTTATGGCTACTTTTTGATATACATTCCATCAAGCAGAAGAGATGCAAGATAAGTTGGGTTTTTTATACTGGGCTTCTCCTTGCTGGGTGTCCTCACTGCCAAGTCGCCTCCTTGAAGCATTGGTTCCTCACGTCCAGCAACTCTGAAGGCCAACACAGCGATCCTGTAACAATCTATGACTTATACAGCTGAGTCCTGCTCGCTGAATAAGCTGAAAGGGAAGCTGCCAGCACTTAAATTTGAACAAATGAACAATTATTGATTATTCAGCCTTATCCGAAAAGAAGCTGTATTAGTCTGGAGCAGCAAAAGGACAAAGAGTACTATGGCACTTTGAAGGCTTCTGGGCTGTCTTTTTCCTTACACGGTGTACTGGGATATTATAATTTTTTTCTGGGAGAAGGATAAGTGAACGGTTCTGTTTCATCCATCTTTGCTCTGGTATGCGCCTGTGCCAGGATACAGTCCTTGGAGGCGGGGGTCCACTAGCCCACCTCCTCCCAAAATTACTGGAGAGGAATTGGCTCCTGGGGAGTATATTATGGCATAGGCTGCAACCTGCACCATGAAAGGGGGTGAGGTGGGGGGGAACCCCAACTAACCTGTCCCCCTTTTTGCCCTTTCCTTCTTGTGATCACCACTGCTTCCTCCAAGGAAAGCAGTTTTTATATTTTATGACAGTATCCTCTATAGATTAAGGTACTGACTCTGCCCCACACAGTAAGTAGTCAGGCATAGGGTGAAAAATTAAGGCATCAGACAAAGCTTAAACCAGGAGCCAGCAGACTTTTTCCACTGTCCTTCAGACCTTGTGGGGGGGCTGCACTATATTTTGGGGGTGAAATGAACAAATTCCTATGCCCCACAAATAACCCAGAGATTCCTTTTAAATAAAAGGACACATTCTACTCATGTAAAAACACGCTGATTCCTGGACCGTCCGCGGGCCGGATTTAGAAGGCGATTGGGCCAGATCTGGCCCCCGGGCCTTAGTTTGCCTACCCATGGCTTAAACCAACAACGAATTTTGCTTTCTCCTCAGAGTACAGTGGTACCTCAGGTTACATACGCTTCAGGTTGCATATGCTTCAGGTTACAGACTCTGCTAACCCAGAAATAGTACCTCGGGTTAAGAACTTTGCTTCAGGATGAGAACAGAAATCGTGCTTCAGCGGCGCGGCGGCAGCAGGAGGCCCCATTAGCTAAAGTGGTGCTTCAGGTTAAGAACAGTTTCAGGTTAAGAAAGGACCTCCGGAACAAATTAAGTACATAACCTGAGGTACCACTGTATTGAAAAGCAGCAATTAATGTAATACTATTTCAAATTATTTTAAAATGTTTTGAGCATTATGAAAATAACATGAAAAATGCATTCATCTGAACAGCTTCTCTACAGTCAAACTTTAGGAATGCGTTTATTTCAGCTCCTTCTAGCCATTCGGCAGTGAGGCTTCCAGCCTTTCTTGCTTTCAGCTCAGTTTCTTTTACGCATGGAGTCTGAGTCTTCTACAACACTCTGGTGTTAGAACAGAACAGCATGCCCTCGGAAAGGAAAGTACATGGCGTTAGAATGGTATTCAAATGTTTTAAAACTAATATCAGAGGCTGCCAATTAGCTACCTGGCCAGGACACCTTTGAACCAGGATTCCTGATAGATCCCATGCCCCTGTACAGACATGTAAGATCACTTGGGTCACCTGGGGAAAGTCTACATGTGGTATCACTTTCTATCAAATATCAGGGTGGTGACCCTAAAGGGGGCATTTTCTGCTGTTTCCTTTGTTTAAGGAATGCCAAATGTGAAAAAAGTGGCCATCAGCTGCCTCAGATGTCTTCTAAATATTTATCTTTTTTGCCCAAGCCTTCTCTGACTTATAAGATTGGATTCTGCTTTCTGTGTTAGACTCCTCTGATTTTGTTTGTTTTGTTTGCTTTTCTCTGCTTTTACATGTTCCTATACTGCAGCTTCATTGGTTTTAAGTTGTATTATTTTTGAACTATATTGATTAAAAAAAACATTTTACACCACTTAGGTTATTTTAAAGCAGTTTGTAAATGCTTTCAAATAAAATAGATAATAAATATGATGCTGTGCACTGTTGAGAGTTAGGGTCAGCAACTAGCCTTCCAGGAGAGAAACCTTGAAGAGAGGACGGAAGGTGGTGGGGATCAAGCCCTTCCCCATGGTTAGACATCTGGAATACCTCAAGGGTCTGGATTTGGCCCTCAAACCTCTTGTCACTAATCCCTAACCTGCAATATAACTGAGTTCAGCCGCTGTTTGAAAGACACAGTGGCCGAAGTCCAACAGAATGGCTGATCTCAGTGGAGAAGCATTTCCCACATCAAGAGCAAAAGAGACGGTTTCTGATACAGACAGGTTTCTTCATATTAAGGGCTTTGGGAGGCAGCTGAGGCAGCTTATAGTAAAACCCTCTTCTGTACAGTCAATGTTCAGGACTCAGGGAGATGTAATACGATCGTGGCCGTACAATCTTACAAGCTAAGTGGATGCTGTACTTGCTGTCGTCTTGAGACTCTTCTGGGCTGAGGACAGAAGAGGCAATTCAGTCTTCCTAGAGGAAGAAAAGAATCAAGAATGCTTTGCCCAGCGTTCAGCTGCAGTGGCATAAACAGCTGCAAGCCCAGCTTAAGTGGCACTCACCATTTAGCAAGAAGGGAGGAATTGCTCTTTTCCCCTACCACTTGACATTAAATCCCCTTAAAGCTTTTAAATATGCAAATAAACAAAACGATACTCCTTCCTTCTGCTTTTTGTTAACACTAACTGTAACAGTAGCAGACACTGGGGACCTAATTGTGAAGGGTGGGTAAGATGTTGTTGTTGTTGTTTACGCACCCAATACAATAAAAACAGTTTAAAAGAACTTGCAATCACAAAAATAAGTTTGGTCCTAAAAATACACATCTCAGGTGCCAAAAGCCAGGATAAAGAGGTGTGTCTTACGGCAGCAAGAATACTTATTGCAAAGCACTGGAAGACTCAAGATTTACCCACTCTGGAAGAATGGCAGATGAAGTTGATTGACTGTATGGGACTGGCAGAAATGACCGGCAGAATCCGCGACCAGGGAGAAAAGTCAGCAGAAGAAGATTGGAAGAAATTTAAGGAATATCTACAGAAATATTATAAAATTAATGAACTTTGAAAAGATGTTGGTTTGAACTTTGGTGGTCTCCAGCTGTTATGATAAAGATAATGGGGATCATAATTGTTTCTGTTACTAAATTTAAAAAAAAAAGTTGAGTGGAAAATAAGGTGATATTTTAAAAGGAATGTTAAGAGATTAGGATTTGCTGAATTAACAAATTGAACTAGAGAACAAGAAGGGGAGGTATGAGGAAGTCAAAGAAACATGTGACTGAAAATTGTTATTGAAACTGAATTGTTTTTAATATTTTTCTTTTTCTTTTTCTTTTTCTTTTTCTTTTTGTCTTTATATAAAATTGGAAAATTTAATAAATATTCATTTAAAAAAGAGGTGTGTCTTCAGCATTTGTTGAAAGCTTACAGTGCATGCCAGATTCACCTCTGGGAAAAGGGAGGTTCATAACTTAGGGGCCACCACAGAAAAGACCTCCTAGGTCACCACCACCTCAAGCTTCTGAGGGCTGTGGAACAACTAAGAGGGCCTTCTCCACCCATCTTAGCATATTAGAGGCCCTATAGAGAAGGAGGTCTTTCAGGTATTTAGGATCTGAGTTGAACAGCACTTTAATTACAAATCTAATCTAATAAATAATTATAGTAGTATGTTGAGGCTCCACGAAAAAGAATATATTGTTCCAAGGCTGCACCCATTTATATATCTTAGGGCTATTACCCAGGTAGTCAGTTAATAATATGTGTTTTAATTTATGGCTTGGGGCAATTCAGTATTACATCATCACCATCATCACCATCATCATCATCATAATCTTTCTGTGATACTTTGATGTGCATAAAGTTATTTAAAACTGTGTAACTGCTGAATTTGCTTTTCCTTTCTTGCTTCTAGATGCTGATTGGGTCCTGTCCCCCCATTTCTCTGCATTTTGGGGTTGTTGTTTTAAGGAACACAGAGGGGGGGCTGTGAATAAATATCCATTGATTCATTTGCTTTTGCCAGGTTTGAAATTAGCTACCATTGCTGTATCCAGCCAGTAATACCAACCAAACAAGTAATCAGAACAGGGACTAGCAGGTTCAACAAACAAAAAAAGTGTATCACACATATAATTATAAGCATAACTATATATCATAAGCATGAGAACAATAATTATTTACAACCCCACAATTAGGAATCAACATATATTGACGTATTCATATGAATGAAGGATTCACCATTATCTCTTTCTAAGTACATAGGTTTGAGCTACCTACTTTTTGCAATTTTGTGTTATTTTATTTTATTCTGAAAGATTTATAAGCTGCTTAATCAAAGAACCCTCCAAGCAGTGTACATAACAAAAGTGTAGGCAAAATATAGGCAAAATTCACAAAACGATTAAAAACAAGTATATGTTAAAGTTATAACACAAATTTTGGGGTTCCATCCTATGGCAAGATCTGCTGGGATGAGCAGTTTAGGATACGGCGGACTTTTGGCTCAGCTGGCAAACTCCTGGCTCAGCAGGCATAAAACACTATTTTGATGGCTTGTTTTTCCTTTGCCAGACTTAGGCAGAGCGGCAGCAGCCCTGCTGCTGCTAAATGGGGTTTGGATCAGATGCAAGTTTACCCCAGCTTGCTTTATGCCAGCTTCTTTTGCATAGGATTGAACCCTAAATCAGAGTAACTTTAAAAATGAATATAGGTAACTAAATCACATGCCTGGGTAGGCTTCCTGAAATAATAATAATAAAAAGTTTTTAGCTAGGCAGGAAGTTGCAGCATACGCTCGTTATCAAATGCACCAACATTATCTAATTTATGCACTATTTGACAAACCGCTAGCTTATTCTTTTCTTTTATTTCATTCATGAATTACTTCCTGTGGGACATCTCAAAGCAATTTACATTTCAATAAAAATACATTTAAAACAATTACACATATAAAAAGTTAAAACATGTAGTTGCATATGTGAAAACTATTTTTTTAATGCCACCATCATCACAGAGGAGTCTGTGGAGGGGATATATTGATTGAAACTGTATTGTATTGTAACTTTTGAATACCGTATTTTTCCCTCTATTACACGCAGATTTTTTCTCCTAAAAAGTAAGGGGAAATGTCTGTGCGTGTTATAGAGCGAATGTGTGGTCCCTGGAGCTGACAAGCGCGAGTGAAGGCAAAAATCAGGCAAATATCAAAACGTCCGGAGAAGGGAGGAAAGAGGAAGCTGCTGCTTTCCTGCATTCTGCCTCAGGGTCTTACTGCCCACCCGCTTCTGTTTCCTTACTGTGTTTGCTCAGACGGAACAAAGAGCAGAGAAAACCCCTCCCCTCCAGGCAAGCAGAGTGGAAAACAGATTCCTCTCCGTGCGTCTGGGACTCGAAGGCAACATGCAGGTTGGGGGGGGGGGGAGAGAGAGCTGGTTGGCTTGTGGGGGGGGGACTTTTGCCTTCCTTTCCTCCCTCCGGTAAAACCCCTCTCCTGCATTCTTAGCCAGCTGCTTCTCTGCACACCCCTCTCCTTGTCGCTTCTATGTTTTTCCTTCCCTCCCTGCTTAAAACGTGGTTCCAATCACGGATCCACATGGATCCTCAGGATCTTTGCATTGAGTCACCCCAAATTCACCATCAGATCACATAGCAATGATCTGATGCAAAAACAGGGCTGCAATGCTGCAAAAACATGGTTACAAAGCACGGATCCACATGGATCCTCAGGATCTTTGCATTGGGCTACCCCAAACTCACCGTCAAATCACATGTCTGTGGCTGCAGCATGAAGTACAAAAATGATACATCCACTGTTTCATTCAGATTTTTTTTTTCTTGTTTTCCTCCTCTAAAAACTATGTGCGTGTTATGGTCAGGTGCGTGTTATCGAGCGAAAAATACGGTAAATGTTATTAAAAAAAACCAATTACCAGTACATATAAAGCTACTAAAAACAACAATAATTGCATTTTTAAAAATCCAAAAACCAGTAAAGATGCAAGTAGACACACATATATACACACACACACACACACAGAGAGCACAGTTTAATAGTTTCCAGAGTTCGTGTTGATAACTGAGCTTTTCATTTTCACTTGTTTTTTAGAGCAATTTTTCTTTTTACACAATATTGGGGTGGGAGGGTTAATGGCTACTAGCCACTAGGCTATCTTCTGCCTCCCCTGTCAGCATCAGTATACCAAGTCCTGGGAATCCTAAATGACTAAGATGCTGTTTTACTCAGGTCCTGCTTTCTGGTTCCCCACAGACATTTAGTTGGCCACTGTGAGAACAAGATGCTAGACTGGATGGTCCATTGACCTGATACAGCAAAGCTCTTCTTTACATGTGGGGAACAAATAAAAAGAGCAAGAGACTTGCATGTCTTCTTCTCCATGTGTCTTTCGCTATGCCAGATGCACAAGCTGTCCTTGCATCAAGGGCCATGTGTCATGCTTTGCACAGAACAGCATTCTATTTTAAGGCCTGCCAGAGTCCGGACCTCTGTTTGAAAGGCTGTCCAGTCCAGTCCAGTCCAAGCCCATTCAGTGCTGGGCATCTGGGTTTGGCCACCATTTTCAATACCCCACAGTGCCTCAGAGCGATGCTACATCAGAGGTGTTCTAAGAATTAAAACAGACACTAGATCCAGCTGCCTGGAGCACCAGGCCAGTGAAATGGGAAATATGGGCCCTGGAAGCTGCTGAAGGATGCCAGCTGCTGGTACCAGCCCTGAGGACTGTAGCAGCAGCCCCCAACCCCAAATCCTGGTACACTCCGGTTGATGGCTACAATATAGTCATGGGCACAAATGGTTAATGGCTTGTGAAGGAAAAGGAGGGATGTTTATTTAATGCTTTTTGCCAAATGAAGACCAAGAAGCATTAGTGTAAATAAAAGGCTCTTGTAGAAATTTTAATTAATTGGTCCATTAGCCTAATTACATTTGGATTTTAGGATTCAAGTGCATAAAAGGATGGCCATACACTTTCTTAAAAAAAGAAGAAGTATAAAAGCCTTCATTACAGTGCCTTAAAAATGTGTGTTGTTGTAGTCTGCCAGGTTGGAGTTGCTGCTGTTCACTAAAATTTGCACCACCATGCCATTCTCCCGGTTTCTGATGAAAAAGATCAAATGGGGGTTGGGCTTTTCAATGGGGTGGCAGTTTCAGATGCCTGTGTCTTTAAGAATGCACATTAGGCAGGTTTGTCTATCAGTGCAAACTGAAACAAATTTATCCCCTATCCCTGCTAGTAAGTGGAGTTGAAAGAAAGGAGAGCAGGTTTGGGAGACTGGTGGGTGGATGGAAGGAAGGGAATGGGGAGGCGGAAACACCCAGCCTCCAGGTTCCACCTTTGCGCTCCTCCCTTGTACTAGGAAAAGCCCTGCTGCAGGCCTGTATTAGCCGTCCTGCCAGGGAGATGTTCATAACCTTATTTAACAATCCTGTTCTGTTTCCACAACCTGTGTGGAGCTTGAATCCATAGCTGTAGTTCAGCACAGTTCATTGCCTTAGTTCTTAGGAAGTAGCAAGCTGGAGATATACCAAAATAATTTAATAAGCTAGGAAAATCACATCAAGGACCAGCTGATATAATTTGGTGAGGATTATAATTAAAATTTATGATTACAATTTAATATTACAGTGACAAATTGCAATTAACAGGCTCCAGTGGTGTTACATCAGAAGTAACCTATTTTTATTATACAATTATTTCCACAAACCTATCTTTCCTTTTCAGATGACACATCAAAGACATATCAAGCTGGATTGTTCTTTGTTTTGTTCGGGATGGAGTTTTCATGCAAAGCTGGGATGAGCAATTTGTTATTTTAGAATCCAGCAGCCAGGACGTTGGTGAGCACCTCTGTGTGGACATTCAGCACCAGGCTTAGAACTATTCTGCACGTGCTCAGTTGGAGAGAGCATTCAGAAGAGGGCCTCACTGGAAGAGCAGCCTTCATCAATTTGGTGCCCTTCTAATACTTTGGACTACATCACTCCCAGCCAGGCTGATAGAAGTTGTAGTTCAAAACACCTGGAAAGCATACCCTCCAACGTTTATCCAATGAAAATAGGGACCCACCCACCATTATTATTATTATTATTATTATTATTATTATTATTCCCTGCCCATCTGACTGGGTTGCCCCAGTCACTCTGGGTGGCTTCCAACATATCTAAAAACACAATAAAACATTTAACATTAAAAAACTTCCCTATACCTTCAGATGTCTTCTAAAGGTTGCATAGTTAGTTATCTCCTTGGCTAGGGGATCACGTAACTCCATAACCTCCAACATTTCTCTGATGAAAATGTTGTTGTTTAGTCATTTAGTCATGTTCGACTCTTCGTGACCCCATGGACCAGAGCACGCCAAGCACTCCTGTCTTCCACTGCCTCCCGCAGTTTGGTCAAACTCATGTTGGTAGCTTCGAGAACACTGTCCAACCATCTCGTCCTCTGTCGTCCCCTTCTCCTTGTGCCCTTAATCTTTCCCAACATCAGGACGTCCTAAGGAAAAGTGGGAAATTCCAGGATCAAATCAGAAACCAGAATGGCTTCTGTAAATCCGGGACTGTCCCTGCAGTGGCAGAGCTTCATCCTCTGGCACCAGGGGGTGGAGAGCAGGTGGGGGCATGGCTGGCACATGACCTTGGGTCGTGGCGCCCAGTGCAGGCAATGGCACCCCACTGGGATCACGCTGCTGGGGGCGGTGTGCTCCCCCTGCCCCCCTCTTCCTCTGCCAGTGTGTTACAGCTGGGTCTCTCCCACAAACACAAGACAACTCTGGCTGTTAATTATTTTAGATTTATTGCGAAAACAACTAACTAAGACGGAGCTCCCCAGAAGATGGAGTTGCCCGGACTGAGCTCCTCCCCCTTCTCCAGCACGGAAGCCCCCACCTCTTCCGGTATCTTTCGCGCATCTCTGCCACTTTTGAAATCCTACGAGATTTGGCAGAGCGTATTTCCTGCATTCCAACGTCTTGCCCACTATCACAGTTCTCACACATCTGTCTGTCCCTTTGGTCAGAGTTTAGATTACAGCTGCTCTCCCCCTCCTCTCTGATTTCTGCTGTTAACTGTCCTCTCCCTGTGCCTGCTTCTTCTCCTCCTGTCAGCACCTGAGCTTCACAGACACAGTGTGTCCCTGGAAAACGGACACTTTACTTCCCAGGAGTACCTGGGAAGGCATTAGGTTGGCAAGTGCTGCCTTAGGTTTCTGTCTGATATGGATGTTACTTGGGTACTTGCAATCTCACCTCCAGCTCTTAACAACATGAGAAAGGTTGGGAAATGGACGAATGAAAAATTGAGCTGGACCAAAGGGACTCTTTAAAAAATGGCCTGCTCCATTAAGATGAGAGCAGTTTCACATGTATCGTGGGTTACTCCAATCTGAATATACTCTGCACCACGAAGCACTGGGTTGGAGCCAGACAGCCTATTTGCTAATGCCTCCAGAGGCATGTTTGTCATGAGAATAACGCACCATTTTACACACGACTGCAAACATAAATAATGTTGGCTGGGCAGGAGCAGGCACAAATGCATTTTGTGCTACGCTCAGTCACTCTTATGGCCATTTCAGGATGGATGTGCATGGGTCAAACTGTACAGGAATGGGATCATGCAGAAAGTCATCATGTGAGCTAGCACTGAGCGCATGGTTGCAGGAAAGCAAGGGAGGCTGTTGTGATGCTCATCCTTAAATAATTATGTATAGAAGTGCAGAGATAGGATGGTGGGTACTTGGTCGAGGAGAAGGGATGGCGATGCAAGAACTGGGGACTGTGAGCTTTCAGAAGCTGAGATATATGACAAGTTGGATGGAAGAAATTCACTGGCAGGTAGGTAATGGGAAGTGGGAAAATAAACTATAGATAAGGTTGACCTACAGAAAAAGGAAAAGGTATCTGGAGTACACCAGATTCAGACTTTTGATTTGCACAACTTTGCCACCCCTTTAATGATGAAATTCTGTTCATGATACCTACCTGCTGATTCCTGTTCCACTAAGAGGTCTGTTCATTCTTCCAAGTTCTTTCCTTCAAGCATATATAATATACTCTTACCTCACAGTCTTGCTTCCCCCCTCCCCACCTTCACATGTTCTGTACAGAAAGACAAGGCAGCAGATTTGCAGTTTACTTCCTAAACGGTATATATTTAGCTATCTGCTAAAATAAACCAGGTTGGCAGACAGCTAATTTGCCACAGTTTCAAACAGGTTAATTAAGCTGGTTTTTTTTTTACATCTTAGGTATATGCAGCCCACACTGCCAAGCCAAGCCAAGCCTGTTCTTATGGATGTCAGGTTCAGCCCATCTGCAGAAGTCACAGGGGCCAGTACTGATGATGACCCAGTGTCGCATAAGAGTGAGCAATATCTCTTGGTAGCCAAAGGTTAAAGAGACTGATATTTCCGCTGAGGAAAGCTTTGCAATCTGCATTCTCCTAAAGTAGCATTAATAGAACTTCATTATAATTAAGGATGAAGTGCCAAACTATGATCTGAGTAACAAAACAAGCCAAAGAAACCAAAGATTGCATCACAAATTAAAGACTCAGGCTGCAATCATAATCCCACTTACGTGGCAGTAGGCTGCACCATAGGAGCTGACCTCTGAGGAGCTGGGGAGTCTTCAGACCTCCAATAAAATATTTGAGGGGGCCAGGCCCGCCAAATTTGATGGGCATTGCCATTCAAATGGTGTGCGTGCACCGTGTCATGTGATTGATTATGTGGGGTGGGGCTTACCTGGGCCCCCTCAGGACTTACTTCTGAGTAGGCATGGCTAAACATTGTGGTGCAAAGAGCTCAAAGAGGAATGTTGACTTAAAAAAACATATACAGTATGTGAGATTTCGTCCATCAACCCTAACGATTGGTTGGGCCTGATAGCAACAGGAGTCCTACAGCATATGGAGAACATCACGTTGTCTAGCCTTGGACCAAAGCATTTAGGCTTTTATAATTGAGGAAAAGGATATGGAGAGAAATGATAACATATCATAAAAGCAAGTACTTCTTCAATCTGCATGTCATTAATTTACAGAATTCAGAGCCACACCCTCTCAAAAGCATTCAGAAGAAGGTGGCAGGTTTCAAAATATGAGAGGGGTGAGTGGCCCCCTCAATGTCCCCAGGCATCCCAGCCTCACCTTCTCCTGTCTATATCTTTAAAGATAAATGATGCAGGAGGGCTATTTCCTAAATGTCATTTTTGCAGGCATCTAGAAGTACGTGTCTAGCCTCTGCTGCAAGAATGGATGCTGGACTGAGTGAACACTTAGTGTGATCCAGCAGGACTCTTCATACATTCATATGGTACTCTTACATAACATAAAATAGAAACTGAGAAGCAGTGAAAGCAGATGAGCAAAACAAGACATCAAGGAACAACCCAAACATTAAAAAGTCAGTAAAACCCGGCAACTATTTATACCACAAAGGCCCCTCTAAAGAACAGAAGTCTTAAACAGTTTCTGGAAAACTGCAAATGAAATTGTCCCGATGGAGAACATCCTGTACTTTATAGCTACCCACCCAGCCTCAAATTTGAAGCAGGTCCTCCTCTGATGACTTCAGAGGACGTGGTGATGAGGACACATTTGGAAGGAGGCATTCCTTTTGTTTCTACTGGGGTTTTCAACCTCTACCACAGACCAAAATAACCTTGAAGAAGCACTGAAGCAATTTTTGAATTGAACATCTCGTGTATGAGAAGGTCCTTGAGAATGTGACCTCAGATGTTAGGTTGTTCACATGAATGCCTTCACAGGTTGAAAACATTAGGCTGTATCCCACTAAGTTCTACTCAGAGTAGACCATTGACATTAATGTTCCTAAGTTAGCCATGCCAATTGACCGCAGTGGGGCTGCTCTGACTAGGACTAGCATTGGGTACAGTCCACTGTGATGGGATCACAGGGTCATACTAACTATCCCTGCCCCTATGTATGTTGCCCTGCTCTCTGCAGGCAGCTGCTCCTTTTGTCGCCAAGCGAAATTACCCTGTGCTCATACTGCAGAAGGACTTCTCCACAAAAGGGAAAATCCTGGCCCTAATCAAGAGGACTCCACATGTGTAAAACATGTTGGACAGCATCATACAACTGATGAACATGCAGTTGGCCAGGGACATAGCTGGAGTGCTGGCTGGCACAGCGCCCTCAATGTGTGTGCTTTCAACATTTGAAAGGGGTTGTAGGAACCCACTATGTAGGGGGTGAAGACCCTGTGGCCCTTGGGATATTGGTGGACTTCAGCTCTCATCAGCCCCAGGCAGCATGACCCATGGTCAGGAACGATGTGATGAGCTGTTGTCCACTGACATCTGGATCACCAATGGCTCCCCATATCTGCCCTATATAAAACTGCCAGATTCCTAGTACCACTACTAAATACTTAAGATAGTTTTGGTTGGATCCTGGAAATTTGTGTTCCTTCCAGACACATTTGAGACTTGAACAGTAGGCGGAAGAGCTGGAAACTTAATAATTGATTTCATCTTGAAAATGCATGGAGGAGGCCATGGCTTAGTGGTTGGGCATGTGCAGCCAAAAAGTGTCAGGTTCTATCTCTGGTCTCTCCACTTAAATGGGTTTCAAGTAGCAAGGCTAGGGGGACGTCTGCTCGAGCCCCGGGAGAACTGCTGCCAGTCAGAATCTTTAATACAGGGCTGGGGGAAGGAGGAAGCAATGATCTCAGATTTTTTCCAGTACATTGTATGGTTTGCAAAGGTCAGGGCTCACAGTGGCATGTTCTTGGCTAAATTACATGAGGATGAGCGTGGGGTAGAAACACCTCTCACATGCTACCAGTGCTTTTACAAGAAACAAAATGTCCTCCGAGCAAGAGGGGAAAACAGCGATATAAAAAACACAGTGGGTTGTCAAATTTATCAAAGCGCAACAACGAAACAGGCTTTCGTTTGTATGTGTTAGTTTTTACTGCTCTTTGGAAAGATAAATCCTGTTTTGATCTTGTGCTGGTTGTTCCACTCTGTTGCAGCGCAAGCAAATCAACACCGCCAGGATTTGCAGGGATATGTTTTCTCGAGATTAGCCCCTGCAGGTATTGCGTTCTATTCCAGGAGGAATGATTTTCAGCTCAAGAGAGAGAAAGTCTTAACATTCTCTCTCTTGATTTCAATTGATAGGAAGGAATCAAGTATTTTTGGTGCTTGGACTCCTTATCCTCAGAAAAATGTTTCACATAAGGAGCAGTCGGCATAGTGGTGTGGTGCTCACCACTGCTTTCCCAGCAGCAACATTGCTGCCACTTATCGGGATTCAGCAGATCTCAGGCTGAGCTGGGAGGTTCTCAGCACAACAGGGCCATACCAGCTCAACTCCCTCACCCTCAGCACATCTGGATTTATGCCAGCGTATCTCCTCCATCCTGGCTGAGCTGCGATCCAGCTGGTTGAGCTAAGCCCAGCAGATCTTAAACTAGCGAAAGCCCCGAGAAAAGGTTGCTCTGGGGCAAGACTAGAGGTGTGCGGACTTAACCTGGATCCTAAACCCATTTGGCTCAGCCATGTGACCCGGCATGAGTATACAGTGGTACCTTGGGTTACAGACGCTTCGGGTTACAGATGCTTCAGGTTACAAACTCCGCTAACCAGGAAGTGGTTGCTCCAGGTTAGAAACGGAAATCGTGCGCCAGCAGGAAGCCCCATTAGCAAAAGCATGCCCCAGGTTAAGAACCGTTTCAGGTTAAGAACGGACCTCTGGAATGAATTAAGTTCTTAACCTGAAGTACCACTGTAATTGTTTAATTGCACATTGAAATGGAAAATACCTGTGTATACCTACATATGTGTACTGCTAAATACATAGCATGGAAACTTCCACTGTAGCTAAACCAAGAAGTTGCAGAGAGCTAACAGGTTGATAATTAGCTTTGAATGTATCTCTGCTACTCTGTCACAAGGTATTTAACTTTAGATCACATGGGGAGTATTTTCAGTTGCAAATCTCCATTTTGTGTGCGTTTATCTCAAACTACCAAAGAGGAAGATGTGCTAATGATCTCTCTCCAAGATAACCCAGCCTGGAATGCAGGCTGTATGTGGATAGACAGAGCTATGTTTCCAGCTCTGTTTCAAGTAATTTTATATTTCTAAGATGCTGTACCTGTGTTTGGAGAAACACATAATATTATTCAACTATTTGCATGCAACATTATTGTTCTAAGTGTTTGTTTTGGAACAGGTTCAGTTAGTAAAGTTTTGGAACCATATTTTTGGACTGGACAATTTTTATTTTTATTTCAAGAGGAGTCAGTTTTTATTCATCCTATTGCTTCCAAGTGCACAATATTAATAACCGCAATATAAATTAAGTTGGCGAAAAGAGTAGTGTATCCCAAACACTATTTCAGAGGTTTGTTTCCCTTCTGCCAGGGTTAGGCCAACTCAGCAAACTGCTGAACAAGGTTTGGATCTGGTATAATTTTACATTGGCTTAATTTACTCCTGCTTACCTTGCACCAGCTTCTTGTGTATAAGACTGCTCCTTTAGTCTAAAAAGGTAAGAGACACAGGAAATCTGTACCACATTATTTATCTCTCTGTGTAAATGGGCTCTTACGTCTTAAGTCCACATTTTCCTAAAGCAACTGTACAATACTTCCCTATTGCACTAATGACAGAGTAGCTGGCTATTATTATGAGTGAAATAACCATCGTGTTTCTTTTTTTAAAACCTTTTAAATTTCCAAAGGCTTGTTCGGACTCCTGGGGCTTCATACTCAATTTTCTTTTCTTCTCCCTTTCCCACTCTCTATTTTTGTATAATTCTGTTATGTGTGATCTTTGTGCTTCTTCCTATGTAATTTTCATTTGCTTTATTGAGCTCTTTTTCAATATAATGGGCCTGATTCGTCAGCTGTGTAAAGGATGGCGTCGATGCAATGACTTTGAGGTAGGCAAAACACCAAAGCCAAACAAAAATAGTCAGTGCCTGGCTAAAAGTTTTAAGCAGTGGGAAATGCAATTAGCGTTATATTGACAACTGGGTGTTTTCTGGACAGAAAACTAGAAATGGGGCACACAGGGGGAAATTCAGCTTGGAAAGTGGCATGTTTACTGGCATATTTACAAGTCAGGCTAAACAAATGCAAATGAGTAATTTCATACTGGGCCAAGATCAAGTTTTGGTACTAACACATAAGGCCCTATACAGATTGGGACAAAGTTACTTGAAAGACTGTCTTAACCCTTATAGCAGGTCACTGCATTCTACAGCAGAGATTCTCCTCAAAGTCCCCAAAATATCAGAAGCCCAATCCACAGCAACTCAGAGCATGGCTTTCAGTGTGGTGTAGTGGTTAAGAGCGGTAGACTCGTAATCTGGTGAACCGGGTTCGCTTCCCTGCTCCTCCACATGCAGCTGCTGGGTGACCTTGGGCTAGTCAGACTTCTCTGAAGTCTCTCAGCCCCACTCACCTCACAGAGTGTTTGTTGTGTGGGAGGAAGGGAAAGGAGAATGTTAGCCGCTTTGAGATGCCTTTGGGTAGTGATAAAGTGGGATATCAAATCTAAACTCTTCTTCTACCCTGTTCTGTGAAGCAGCACCCCTGTTGAAATCCGGCAGGTACCCATTATCTGTAATTTCCAGAAACAACTAAAGACTTTTATTTTTTCAGGTCTCTGCCTTGGGTGTTTCTTTGTATTGTTTTATAACTTATCTTTATTTATTTTTCGTATTGTATGAAATTGAAAAGTCAGTGTGGTGCAGGAGATGTTTTCAGATTGGTACCCAATTCAGACACCAGGCTGTCAGTCTCTCACAGCCAAACTGACTTCACAAGGTTGTTGTAACGTGGGAGGGAAGAACTATGTATGTCGCCTTAAGCTTCTAGAATAAAGATTGGGATCAAAATGTAATGAAAAGCCTTTCCCTCTCATCTCCACAATCCTTACAATAACCCTGCAATGTAGGTCAACATTATTAATTATCTGCATTGTTTATTTATCCAAGAACTCATACCTCACATTTTGAGGAACTTCCTCCCCACAGCAGCTTACAATCTTCAGTTTAAACCAGGGACTTCTTGATTCATAGCTTATTCTCCTTGTCACTGTAACTGCAACCCAGTCTTCAAGGAACATTGCCCACTGATAGAAATGAATAAACCAAGTAGCTCTGCATTGGACAATGAAGCGAATTGTATCTCTTATTTCATTTATTCATTGGTCATGCACCCCATTTTTTATTTCTCTTCTAAGTCAAATGTCCTAGACCAGGACTACAATTCCCATCATTCCTGACCATTGGCTATATTGGCTGGTGCTAATCAAACATGGAGTCTAACAACTTCTGGAAGTCTCACAGGTTCCCCATCCTTGCCCTAGAAAATTATGGGATGAGAATGTCGCTTCTCCCTTTTTGAAAAGACATGTATATGTTGCCCCGCCATCAGATAAGAGCTGAACATCTACAAGACACTTGTCTCCCATCAACATAACTCAGCAATCTAAAGTTTGTCATTTCATCAATGCAGGATGCCCTCAGTTAGCATCTTGCATTAGTCAAATTGAAGACCATAACCTAGAAAAAAAGGGCTAATTTGCTGGAAGCCTGGTGACGTCGTGCATATAGGCCAATGGGCAGCAAAGGCCTTTGATGTGCTTTTGTTACCATACACCAAGTTTGCTAATAATTACCAGTTGCCTTACCTTTTAACACATAATTTCCTCATATTAAATATAAAAATACGCTTGACGTTATGATTATCCCAGAGACAGACTACTTTATGACCATGTTTTCCAAGCTAAAAGGTGTTAAATATACTTGTGGAAGATCTTGAAATAGAATAAATAAAAGGAAGCAAATCACTCTGAACAGTAATTCATACAGCATCAAAAGAAGCAATTAGTTGCAAGGAAACAAAACCCTGCTGTTTTGAATAGTGCTTTAAAGAAGACCAACTACTGTAATAGTGTGATTCTGATAGCAGATTGAACAGCATTCAATAACAGATTCAACAACAATAATGAAGTAAAGGTTTGCTGCATACAGAGACAGTACTAAATAGTTTAGATCAATGACTTTCAAACTCTGTTGTTGGGCAGTTTGAGGATTCTTGGAAATATATCAGTGGTTCCTCAAAGAGAAATCGAACACAGTTTTTCTTGAAAGATCATCTGTCCCCCTGATGGCCATTAGCTTAGATGTTCACTGTTGTAGGCAGTGTGCCTCTGGATGACTATCAGTTGCTGGGAATCACAAGTGGGAAGAATGCTGTCACACTCAGGTCATGTTTGTGGGTTTCCCATGGGCATCTGATTGGCCACTGTGAGAACAGGATACTGGACTAGATGGGTCTTTGGTTGCATCCGGTTGGGATATTCTTATGCATTTTGAAGGCAATTAGAGAAAACCATGTATTGGGCCATAATGCTGGAGGGGACTTTTGCTTGCATGGTCTGCTCATTGGCTTCTCATGGCTACCGTGGGAATGACAAGAGTTGACAGAACTCAAACTGGGAACCTTCAGCTTTGTGTTTGGCTGCAAGCTTCTACCTATGCAGTTAGATAGTCCCAAGCCCTACACTGGTCCTATCCACACAAGTGTCCATTGGACCACCCGGGAAAGGGAGGCCTGTAAAGAACTTACTGTCTGAGTTAGGCCTTGATTGAGAAGCAAGAATTTCCTGAGTTTTGATGACTTTTAGCATACTTTTGTTGGTTCTTTGGTCCTGTGTCTTGGCACAATTTTTGGCTTCATCTCCCCAGTTTGTTCTTTGGCCACGTTCCTTTGGCTTCCTGTCTCCTGGTTCCTGGCTCCTAACTTATCTTGGATAGCTGCCTTGTTACTATTTGTCCCCATCTACCCATATTGGGGAAATGTACATGTTCAGGAAGAGGCATATCAAGTCTTTACCTCATAGTTGTGACTTGCCAAAGGGCAAATGACAATCACAATAGGGTGAATTAGTAATCAGACAATGTGTAGAGTGTGTTGCATGCCACCCTATCCAATCTCTGAGCAGTGAGAAATTCCAGGGGTTCCAGGAGCTTTACCCAGGTTTCACGTTTCCTTTTGGAAATGAGGCACAGCGGAGACTGTGGTGTCTTTATGATATATGGTTTACACACACACACACACACACACACACACACACACACAACCTGGCCCTATGAAGGAAGGGTTCACAGCATTAACACTCCAAGAGGGTCCTGCTTCTCCCATAGCCGCAGCCCTGGATCCAAACAGATATCACCCAGCTTGCTGTTTTTTCCATAATCACCTTCAGCCTCTGAGGTGCCCCACTCCTGCTTAGGGGACTGCTATAAATCAGTAGGCTGTTCGCTGTGTCTAGATATTGGGGTTATGTGAGCAGCTCCTTATTCATTCTTGAAACTCATTCTTGACCCTTGGATCATCAATGCCTTTTGTTGTAGGAAAAGGGCAATAATAATAAAGGCATGACTTGTATTGTATCAAACTAACTCTGGGATGTAAGGAGATCCATGAGCTGTGCGCCTCTCCAGGTGCCCTAAATAATCCATGTATATAAATAACAACAGCAAAGGAGGGATAAGGAACACTGCGGGGAGGAGGTAGGAGGTAGAACTGGAATTTCCTAAGCTAAGAAAGACCCATGGAAACTGAACACAAATATTTTGAAGTGGATAACTCTTATAGGTGCTGCAACCTACGAGATAGGTTTTCCTAGAGCAAAAGTGGGAAAGAGTCTGGAATACTAAGTGTCCATGCTGCTGGGATCTAATTTTCCCACTATGCATGATGAATGCAAAAGTTTGTGCTGTGCGTATGTCTAATGGAGGGTTCCTATCTGCATAAGTCCAATGGAAACTTTTAATCCTTATGTAATGAGTGTTAATATGACTACAGGTGGTGGCAGCAGTGCCTCAGGCTTCTTCTGTCAGGCTTCCAAATAGGTCAAACCAGGATGTGCCTCAGATGGCTTAATTAGGTTAGAGGTCCAGTGGATCAGAAGCTATTTGCATTTTCCAGAGGTCTGCTGCTGCAATGCACAACTGGCGAGAGTCCCCCATTGTGGATTAATGTAAATAGAGGTCAGCAAGCACAGGCTGTAACTTCCTTGCCTTGTATGCCTACGCTTTTGATTTCCATACTTTCCCGGGCAAACTGGAGATTTCAGAGTCAAGGTGGTAAGAAAGGGGCAAGGTGTTAAGATAGAAACCCACTGATTCAGATGGTGAGAATATTTGTGTCTACATATTAAAGATGGTTGGTGCCCATTAGCTATTCTTTCTCACCCTCGGAAACCCTTTCCCTCTTTCTCAAGCAGTACAGATTAAGAGTTTCATAGGGGTAGCAGAGTTAAATCCCAGCTTCATTGGGCCTCCTCTCACTCAACCATCACCTAGCAGCAGTCATTCCAGCAGGCTGCCTCACTGGAAGATAAGGGAAGCAGGACTCCCCCCCCCCCCACTTGCTGAAAGGCCAGCCCCATCACAGGCTCAGTGCCCCTCAGCTGTTTTCATTCCAGCTGGTCATTATAAGAACTGCTGTTTAACTTTAAGAATGGGTGTCTGAGGTGTGCTCTCCTCCTCTTCCCTTCCTGTGCCTTGTTCCTTTGATGCCATAGATTGTAAACCTGCCTTGTTTTAATGGATTGTACATAAGCTGCTCTGGGAACAAAAAGGCAAGTCTTTTTTGGCTGAAGAGTGGGGTACGACAAATGTTGCCTTTAAAAAAACCCACAAATCTCCACCATGAATATAAATTGCAACCAGCAGTTGTTATTTTTCATTAATATGGAATAAAAGAGGTATGAGCCTCTGTATGTGGCCTTGGAGGCATGTTGGACTGGATCATTTGGACTAACCTAATAATGCTGACCTTGCACCCATAATTCCTTTATGAACGCCAGGAGACCTTTGATCTGTCCCCCCTTTTTTCTTTTTTGCGAATTCAGCTCATCTTTTGATTTGGGCCTCTGGCATCTGTTGGAGCAGTCCTAATTGAGGCGTAGCTTGACTGCCCACTTT
The DNA here is from genome assembly GCF_964270895.1 of Podarcis filfolensis. Lineage (NCBI taxonomy): Eukaryota > Metazoa > Chordata > Lepidosauria > Squamata > Lacertidae > Podarcis > Podarcis filfolensis. The sequence goes on from NC_139603.1 coordinate 74,348,484, forward strand.
CGATGATGTGCAAAAGAAACACAAATCATCGTGTGACTACATGAAGAATATTGCACAGAGACAGAGTGTCTGATTCTGATTGGGCATGTGATTATGCATAATCTGATGCACTAAGGGCTAGAGAGGTGATGAAATAGCAGCATAACAAGCTAGCGTCTGGCATCAGAGGAGAATTACTATGATCGCTCTCTGAGGGCCAATCTCACATGGCCCCTTGGCAGATGCACAAGTTTCTTCCTTTCTTTTTTAACCTGGACTCTGCGGTACCAAATTCCATCCTAGAGTGGGTTGAACTGTCGTATGCAAAACCAGAGTCTGTGTGCATGATGTACTGCTGAATCAGCTGACCCCACTATGCTCAGACTGGAAGCCAGCAACCTCTGACTCTTTAAAAAATTGAGTTTTATAAAGGAGAAATAGCTCATCCATGCCGTTCATGTGGTGGCTAATTGCCCGTAAGTCCTAAGAGTATTAGCAGAGATTTCCTGCAACCAACAAAAGCTACAAGACGTTCTTTCCAGTTGTGGCCAGGTCAAATCATCTGAAAACTCACAGGCAGGGCTTGTTGAATGGTCCTCTCACATTGTTCATAGAATTGTAGAGTTGGAAGGGACCTTGAGGGTCATCTAGTCCAAGTTCCAGAATGTAGAATTCTCAACTAGATAATACATGATAGATGGCCATCCAACCTCTGCTTAAAAACCTCCAAGGAAGGAGAGTTCACCACTCATGGGAGTCTCTTCCACTATCAGAAACTTCTTCCTCATGTTTAGTCAGAATCTCCTTTCTGACATCTTCACCATAGAGGATAAAGTTACCCATGGCTACTAGACATGATGGCTAAGCAATATCTCCACTGCCGGAGGCAGCATGTCCCTGAATATCCGTTGCTAGGGATCACAAGCGGAGAGAGCTGTTGCATGCCTTTCTTAACTTGCAGACTCCCCATAGACATCTGGATGGTCATTGTGGCCACAAGATCCAACAGGGATCTTCTTACATCTCCAGCATTAGTATTCCAGTGTTCCTCATTAGGAAGAACAGCAGGAGTAAGCATGCTAGTTCTGACCTTGTTGCCATTCTAGTCAAACTCCATGGATGGAAGGGAAGACGTTTGGAGCAGAGAGTCTCCTGTACTTGAGTAAAGTTCCCTGCATATATTAGAGCCCTGAAGAGGTCTACTATGCTGCCTCTGGATCTGTTGCCTGCCAATTTGGGTTTTTCTCCATTTCTCTCTTTCCCAACGTTTAGTTCCATTGTCCACATTTCACACCTGATTTTAATTTACATACCTCTTACTTTCGTACATTACCTAGAGTTCTCCAGGTTTCAAACAATTTTGAGTTCAGTCTCAGTTCTCGATAGTAACATATTCTGTCTTGTACATGGCTAACTGTTGTTGATTCTACATACGGCAGGTTACTATGGTCTGTTATGTCAATATAGTTTCCAGATTTGTCAAGTGTCCGATTTTCTTTTATTCCCTTTTGTACCATAATCACAACAACAGAGCCAGTGTGCTGCTTTTCTCTGAAGCGATCCAATTCTCTTGATAGAATAAACTCCTTGGCTTCTGACCCCAGGGTTTATCCACTCAGGAAACTAGTTTACTTCCGTACAAAACAGCACACCCCTGTGATTAGCACTTAATTACTCTCAAGCCAGTAGCAGCTCTGCTAAAGTTGAGATGTTTGGTGTGGGTTCTTGCAGACAGTGTGCTGTTAAGGTTTCCATTCCTGGAGGTCAAGGCCACAACCGTCCCCCTGAAAGTGTACGATCCAACAAAAATGTTTTGCATGGACAGAGTCCCAAGTTCAGCCCCTAGAACACCAGTTAAAAGAATATCTGATAACGGAGAAGATCCCTGCCAGAGGTTTTGGAGACATGAGTAGCACTACCCTCATCCCAACTAAATTCTGCTTTCCATTCTCTCCCCATCTTCTGGCTCCTCGTGTCAAAATCTGCAGCAGATACTTGTGAGATGCCCTCCATTTTTATTTCCCCGCAATGCTCTGATATAGAATTACTACTGGGACAGTGCTAGTGATTTTTTAAAAATTGTGGGTGCCTCACTTCTGTTTGCCTCCTGGTAAACAATGAGGAGGCCATGGGAGGGCAAGCGGATACTCAGAAAGGACTCAGTGTGTAGTCAGAAGGTGCCTGCGCATTCCAGGTGTTGATGCTCTGTCTGGTTGGAGGCTCACCACAAGTTGCAGTAGACGGTACTGGCCTAGCTGGGCCGATGGGCCAACTCAGCATAAAGCAACTGTATATAGTAAAAATCCTCTCAGAGACTATACCTGAGCCTCTGACCACTCGCTCCCCAAATCTACTCTGGAAGCTCCTCCAACATTCCAGAGTAGGTACTGAGGAACAGGGCCAGAAGAGGAAGGAGAAGCCCTGTTGTTTGAGTGGAGGTTGGTAAATTAGGGCTAGCCCTCATCAGCCTGTCTTCTATTGGAAGGCACTGTCACTTTTCGCCTCCATTGTAGAGCTGAGCAGAGCAGAGGATGGGGATGGAACAGGAATTAGTTGGCTTTGCCTCTCACTGCCTCTGGGGCTGCCTACTGTTGACATCTCTGACTTTGGCCCCACCAGTCCCTACCAGCAGCCACCACTAGCTTGGCCACCATACTGGTTCTTGCCTAAAGGATGGAATGCTAAACTTAGCTTAAGAAAGAAAGTTTCTTACAATAGCAATGCATGATCTTAAAGTGAAGATGAACCTAACCAGTGTTTCGCAAGCTTGCCCCCGCCAGCGGTTGCTGGACTACAACTGCCATCATCCCTACCCAGCAGGACCAGTGGCCAGGGATGATGGGAGTTGTAGTCCAACACCAACTGGGGACCCAAGTTTGAGAAACGCTGAAACTTTTTGGGGCTAGGGCAGATAGAATTGAACACAACCCTACTAAATTAAGCCCCGCTGCTTTGATCTTGCTAACTGTATCCTGTTACTTATTGTCATTCAGTTATCCAGAAAGAGAGGACCAGGCTCAGTGATACCTGATGTGTCAATGTCTGTTGGGCAGTGGAAGAGCTTCTGCTTTTCAGAACATCTCATATATGTTTCAGAATATCTCATATCCCTGGCATCTCTAGGTAGGGCTGGGAGAGAACCCTGTCTGAAATCTTGCAGAGCTGCTGCCCATTAATATGGACAGTGCTGAGCTAGATGAAACCACTAGTTTGTCTCATTATTATATGGTTTCCTATTTTCCCTATTTTCCCTTAAATGCAGCATTGCACCAAGTTTATATGCCTTGAATCAGGTTGATCTCTGATACATATTGGCTTCTGTTTAATTTCAGTCTGCTCCAGCTGTGTTTAATTCATAGTATTTTATTGCAGGGGAGGGAGCCTTTAGTCATCCCTTGCTAGCACATCAAGCTATCTAAGGTGCTCATATTTAACTTTAATTCCTTTCATTTGGGGGGTGGGCGGGGGCTGCACTGTGTGCATTTTAGGTAATTATGCTATCTCGTTATATCAAGCCATCTCCTGACCATGGCGTCGCTTTGAAGCTCCGACCGCTTATTGTAATTTAAAAGAATGGCCACAAGCCTTTCACAAAGTATGGGTGGTTATCGCAAAGCCCTGACAAAATAGTCAATTGGCACCATCGCACTCTTCCTCTGCATGATTATTTCCCCGTCGTCTTCTCCTCTGGCACTTTGGTATGATTACGAAACTCTTTGCTTCCTGTCTTCTCTGTTCTTTTGGTGTGGTGATCTGCCTAGATGACGGACAACAACAGGCCACCCTTAGAAGCTTAATGTGAAAATGGATGTAGCATTAGGCGGAAGGTCATGGCACGAACCTCACCCATGATGCAAAACCAGCATCACTCTTTAAAAGGAGATTGTCACGCCAGGAAGGTGTGTCAGCCTTGAGTCTTCTAGTCTTTATGCTTCAGGCAAGATGCACAAACCTTTATTGTTTTCTATTTTCAAAAGAAGCACATGCGTACTACACATAATTATCCTCACCTGATCTGAATGATATAGAATTTTTCAGTGCTTTTTTTTCTTAAAAAAATGTTTAGGGGTACTCTCATTTTCCGACTCATATAGAAATACTGCCCCTCAATGAGGCCAAACTTAGATACGCAAAATGTTTAGGGGTATGCGTCCTCCCCCCCCCAACGTCCCCGCAGAAAAAAAGCACTGGAATTTTCAGTCTGACAGATGACAGGACGGATTATCAGAAATTTTGACTGAGATCATTGATTTAATACTGTTAGCAGCAGAAGCACAATCCTCAATAATAATTTCCTTTTTCATCATCATACATTTTAGTCATTTCATTTATGAATTGCTTCCTTTGAGGCAATTTACATCATAATAACAATTGCATATATAAAAAGTTAAAATAATTGCATATATAAGAATGATATTTTTAAGAAGTCCAAATGTAAGTTTAAAACAGCAGCAGCACATATATAAAATCAATTCAAATTCAAGACAGATATCAATGTAGATAGAGATTTTAGAAGGCTTGTTGAAAGAGGAATGCGTTAAAATACTGTAACAAATACAGTGTGAGTCTGAGTAGCCAAGAACAATTTTTAATTATTATTATTTTGTTTTTAAAAAAAGGCTGCTTGGGTTTTCAGAAGATCTAAATGCCCACTTTTGCTGCTGTTTCCCCCCTATATTCAATCTTTTGTGGGTTGTCACAACAGTTTCTGTAATTAGGAGTACAGTAGTACTTTGGGTTGCAAACACTCCCAACTCAGAAGTAGTACCTTGGGTTGTGAACTTTGCCCCAGGATGAGAACGGAAATCGCGCGCTGGCAGCGGGGGGACCCAGTAGTGAAAGCGCGCCTCAGGTTAAGAACGGTTTATAATAATAATAATTTATTATTTATTCCCCCACCCATCTGGCTGGGTTTCCCCAGCCACTCTGGGCAGCTTTCAACAGAATATTCAAAACAATACAGCATAAACCATTAAAAACTTCCCTAAACAGTTGTCTTTTAAAAGTAAAATAGTTGCTTATTGCCTTGACATCTGCTGGGAGGGCGTTCCACAGTGCAAGAGCCACTACCGAGAAGGTCCTCTGCCTGGTTCCCTGTAACCTCACTTCTCGCAATGAGGGAACCGCCAGAAGGCCCTCAGCACTGGACCTCAGTGTCTGGGCTGGACGCTGGGGGTGGAGATGCTCCTTCATGTATACAGGACCGAGGCCGTTTAGGGCTTTAATGGTCAGCATCAACACTTTGAATTGCGCTCGGAAACATACTTGGAGGTTTCAGGTTAAGAACAGACCTCTGGAACAAATTAAGTTTGTAACCCGAGGTACCACTGTAATTCAAGTGTCAAAGGATAGCAATGATGGGAGCAAGTCAAGTAAATTATTCTTTTGTGCAGCTTTTCCTTTTTTTAGGAAGTTCACTAGATATGTTATTCTAAAATGGATTACTGAGTACAAAATCATGACAAGGATTTGATTAAATCACAACAAATTCACATCATTTATCTTCTGTGATCACAGAGATATAAACATCAGACACAAACTAGCTTGTTCAACAAGAATTGCTGTCAGGGCTGGCCCAACCATTAGGCAGAGCTTGGGAGGTGGGAAGAAGCAACAATTTTCTGCAGCTTTGTGCACTGCCAGGAATGGCCCACCAGGTGGAATGGAGCTACAACCTTAGCCTCCGGGCAGTGGCATTACTACTGAGAGAAGAGGGGCTGCAGTGGTGAGGTTGGCGTTGTGCAGGTGCATCAGGAGGAGGGCCAGGTGGGCCCCATCACTGTATCTGCACAGCCACAGCCTTCTGCCCCCTTCACTCTCCACTCCCAGTATATGACAGTAACACTGCTGCCAGGAGGTTATTGTTGTAGCTGCGCTCAACCTGGTGGGCCATTCCTGCTGGCACACACAGATGCAGAAACTTGCTGCTGCTCCCCTCACTCACCCAACATATGCTCACTGGGGCAGCTGCCTCACACTGCCTAGTGGCTGGACTGGCCCTGAGTGAGTATGGATATAAACTAGTAGGTTGTGGGTAGGGATGGGCAAAGCCATTGTGGTTTCTCGCCATTTCTCATTTTTCCAATCTTAATTTCATTTCCACATCAGTCTGCAATTTTTTAAGTCTGCATGAAAATTTAAAAAAGAGTGCAATTTTCTCCTAATACAGTGGTACCTCAGGTTACATATGCTTCAGGTTACATACGCTTCAGGTTACAGACTCCGCTAACCCAGAAATAGTGCTTCAGGTTAAGAACTTTGCTTCAGGATGAGAACAAAAATCGTGCTCCGGTGGCACGGCGGCAGCAGGAGGTCCCATTAGCTAAAGTGGTGCTTCAGGTTAAGAACAGTTTCAGGTTAAGAAAGGAACAAATTAAGTACTTAACCTGAGGTACCACTGTACACATATATTTTTGTGCAAAGCTTTCCCCCATAATATCATGCATTTTATACACATTACTTGGCTGGAGAACGGCATTGCAAAATTCGGAGGACTTTTCAGAAAGTGTGAATTGAATAAGTTCACCTTTACATGTGAACTGAATTGAATTTCTCCCCCACCACTAGTTGTGGCTCATAATATGTTGGTACTGGATCATATTATGTGGCTCATAATATGTTGGTACTGCATAGGGCTGGTTCTATCATTAAGCAGAATGATGTGATCATCTTGGGCAGCAGATGGTGTCCTGGCTCCCACCCAACACATGCTGACATGGGCTCTTACTTGGAAGTAGGAAAGAGATGTTTATTCAAGTAAGGAAAGGTACTGGCTCAGCAACAAAAACAATGTTCAGGAGTCACAATTCAGGCGTTTTGGACCAGGGCAAGAAGTTCAGGACTGGATGGAAGTGAGGAAGATGTCCCAGTGAGTTCCCCTAGCCCTGATGCAAAGCTTTAAAGATGAGGTGTTGCATGCTCACTTGTGAAACTCTCTGGTCTTGTGGGAATATTAGACTTGCAATCATGTACTCCATCGATCCGGGTACATCTGCTCCTTTCTGCGAAGGTGGTGCCTGGTTCTGGGCGACAAGACTGCACCCTCCTGCTCAGTCACTGCTGCCTCTTGTTCAGGCTGCTCCCTCAGCTAATCAAAGCCTTCTCCAGTCTCCACTGAAGATCTCCACTCCATAGAAACTGGAATCCCTGCCCCACTTTACACAGTTGGGGTGTAAAGGGGATATTTGCCCCTCCTCCAACTCAGGTTTCCCCAGTTCAGTTCACTCTGCTTTCTCTCCCCTCCCTCTTCCAAAGCCTGCCAACCTGATCCTAATGGTGCTATGGGACTCTTGAGCAATGGTAGAAAGCAGCAGCCAAAGCCTTTTGGCTTATTTCTCCAATCCTTCTGCATTCCCCCGCTGTAGGGTTTCATTGGCCACATGCCAGTGTTGAGTGGGAGCACCTCTAAACTAGCAAAAAGTGGAGGCCCTAAACTAGCCTGCTGTCTCATGTGTGGTGGAGGATGCTATTCCATCCCTGACATTGAAATAAGATTTAGCTGTCACTCTGGTTGGCTTTTGCAAAAGAAAGGGATGCTGCTTTGTCCTTCCCCTCAGGCAGCAAGATCTCTTGAGCCAGCCCTGCTTATGGATATCCTGCAGCAGGAATAATAATAATAATAATAATAATAATAATAATAATAATAATTTATACCCCGTAAAAACATAATACGGGGAAAAAACCAATTTAAAATACAGGTTAAAATGTAATTTAAAATGCAGCCTCATCAAAACCATAATGGGAGGGAAACATAAGGGTCAGACTGAGTCCAAACCAAAGGCCAGGCAGAACAGCTCTCTCTTGCAGGCCCTGCGGAAAGAGATCAAGTCCCGCAGGGCCCTAGTCTCTTGTGACAGAGCGTTCCACCATGTTGGGGCCAGTACTGAAAAGGCCCTGGCCCTAGTTGCGACCAATCTAACCACCTTGCCACCTGGGACCTCCAAAATGTTGTCATTTGTGGACCTTAAGGTCCTCCATGGGGCATACCAGGAGAGGTGGTCCTGTAGTTACGTGGGTCATACGTGGGCCTGACACTGTGCTGGAAAAGGTAACTGCAAGCCATCACTTTTCACAAGACACAGCTCACCCCACCTGCAGTCGCTGAGGACTATGAGCATGAAGTCAAGTGACCTCAGTCCCCCAGTAGCCTGATTTCACAGCTGCTTTTGTCCTCAGCACCAGAGGACCCAGGTGACATGTTAATGGCTGATCTACAAGCAGGCTTCAGCTAATGAATCCTACCAGCAGAAGGATTGTGCAAAGACTTCCACTTGTGCAATGGGTCTTTCCCTCCCTCCCCTATGCCTGTGCCCCCTGAAATTGGTTTAGGGGGTCTATGAGGCCTAAGCATCTTTATAGATATATAAACAACACACATGCATATTTTACATGCATATGTGCACAAGAAGGCTGTTACATTACTTCTTCAGGAAAAGCAGGGTGCATATGTACGTATGCTAAATTTATATTTACCATGTGGCAAATAATCTTAAGCCGTCTGAAACAACTGTGCCATCTGTATTTGGTTTTTCTATGCCGAGTGTCTCTAAGATTTATTAATTCAGCTAATTACAGTAATTAGACAGAAAGACTCAATAACTAACTAAAATAAAACAAAAAATTAACTCCATCAGCTGTGTAATGTAAACAAATAATTTAGTCATTCAGTGATTCAGTTTGTTTTATTGGCTGCTTAAAAAAAACTCAGGGGTGTGTTTTGCTGCATGGAGACCTGTGTCATTGTCAGGTGCAAAAGAAAAGGCGTTCAAGGTCGACTTCTCAGTCAGTACAACTACTATACATTTTCCATCTACACTTTGCGTAGGAATAACTTTGTTATTCTGCAAACAGTCTGGCATGGATACTGGCAAGGGAGAAATAAAAATTCTACAGCTTGCAAGTTGGCCTTTGCAATGAAAAAACCAACGTTTCCTCAGAAGGAAGCCCTACTGTATTCATTGAGACTCATTCCCAGGTGAGCATGCATAGAATTGCCACCCAAGGGCTCTACCAAATTCAAAGAGACTTACTTTCAAGTAAACCTACATAGGACTGCACAAGAAGTGTATGATCTAACTAAGTTAAAGGTTTTAACTGTGCAATCCTACAGATGTCTACTCAGAAGGACAGAGAACTGAGTTCAATGGCGTTTATTCCAAGATAAGCAAGTATAGTATTGCAGATTAAAACTGAAATCTTCTAAGTGGAAAACATTGCAAATGGAAAATACTGATATGAAAACAATTTTGCACATGCTAAAAAGCAGTTTTTGGATATGTGGTGCTGAGGCTTATATGCATAAAACCAAAGTTGTGCATTTGATGTATCAGCTGAGCAACTCATAGTTTCAGTACTTTCCAGCAAAACACTCAAGTCTTACAGACCATGCATTATTCATAGATCTTATTCATTCGGCAATACGGAAGAAAAACATAAGTTGTTTGTGATTCCAATTAATAAGCAGGTGGGAAATGGCTAAATTTATTTGGATGAATTATTCACTGTGAACTATTTGATCAACACAGGGAGGAGCAGTTCCTAACACACATGTGTCTGGCAAGAAGGGAGCTAAAAGCAGATGAGCTCTCCTTGACGTCCAAGCAGAATTTGCAATGCGGAATTAATTGGTTGGGAAGGAAGAATGAGGACATTGTGCCCAAGGTATCAGGAAGCAGTACTGGCTTTCAGAGTGCATGAGGCAGCATGACTTGAGCACTGTGGCCTCTTACTGTTTTACTTTTACTTAACTTAAGATTTATTACAGTGACCATTAGCCATCTGGCTTTTTACTGTACAGTTGTGTGTTTACGTGTGTGTGTGTGTGTGTGTGTGTGCGCGCGGCATCCAGTAACTACCCCCACCCCAGTAAAGTAGCTAAAATATCTCTCGGTGCAGAAATAGCAAACAAACTAATAAACCACAATCTGCTAGGAAACAAGAACCGAGGGAGTGTTTTCTCAGCAGGAGTGGAATCAGATCCTTGCCCTCTGGCACACCAAGTTGTGTATCATCCTATATACATAAAAATGGAAGGCTGTCATCACACACACCCCATTGGAGGATTTGTAGTACTGTATCACAATCCTGGATGGGCATGAAGTCAGGGGAGGGAAGCAAAAGAGAAGGCAGGTCACACACTAGCAGAGGAAAGTGATTGTTTCAAACAACAGCATATATTTGAACAAAGCAGGGATGGAGCAAAAGTGAGAGGGGGGAAATAGTGACTTTAAGCAATGACAATGTTCTTTATAAAAACATATTGCATGCCTTATCTTAAAATATTTAAGTCTTTGAGGGATGAACAGTAACATCCTATTCCTCATCATTAACATTCAAAAAGTATTGCAGGGTACACAAATCTTGCATTTCCCATTCTCTCATATCACCCAATATCTCCTTCTGTTTTATTTGATCAATATAATTACACGACGTACAAGGTGAGAATCCCAGGGAAGCTTTCCTTTTGTGTCTTAGCTATACATCAAAAATTGACTGTACACATGGATTTTGTTCTTCTTGAATAATTGATTTTCCCCCTGTGTTCCAAATTAAATCCTTCAACCTTGGATATGAATTTCTTCTTTCACATTCTTCCATTGCATCAGATGTCATCTGATGTATTGTTAATTTAGCATGCATCATCATATAAGTACGTCTTAAGTATTTTTTTGGGGGGGCTCCTCTTTTGCAGGTATACACTGGCCTGTGAGTGCTCCAGTTGGAAAACAGCCTTCACCAAAGGTGTCATGGGCTTTGAAGACACTCGAACTCAGGATGCAAGGGAGAAACGTGCTAAGAGGAAGGCACGCTTGGCAAATCCACACCGTGATCAGCTCCCACTCAGGAACCAATGTCCCCACTGTGGAAAGACGTGTGGATCCAGAATTGGCCTCCACAGTCACTTACAGACTCATTGTTAAAACCGTGTTTATGGAAGACAGTCTTACTAGGCTATGAGTGATCGCCAAAGAGGAGGAGGAGGAGGAGGAGAGGAAGAGGAAGATAATTTAAAGCATATTTTTATTGTTCTATATAAATTTAAAATACAAATCCTGCCATTTCTTCAACATATTTGATATGGGAGCCAATTGGTTCTCTTTGAGCTCATGGAAGGGCTTTTGATCCAGCAGAGTTGTCCACTAATGGAAGATGAGGGGAGACCTGATTCCCCATTCCTCCTGCAAGCAGCCATACCACCTTCCACTTTGTTCTGGAGGACCTCACACCTCTCTGAAGCCAAGTTAGAGAGACAGGACTGTTGGGGGGGGCAGCTGGAGGGCAATTGACACAAATTCCCTCCTTTCCTTTTCTGATAGTGCGCAGATGGGGTGCCTGTGGCTCTCCAGTTGTGACTGGACTCCAGGTCCCATCAGTCCCAGGTAGTCAAGGATGATTGGAGTTGTAGTCCAAACACATCTGGAGGGCCGCAGCTTCTCTACTGCTGAGTTAGTGGAAGCTTCCTTCGATCAAAAACACTTCATTGAGTGCAAAGGTCATCAGTTGAATCCCAGCCACACTCAATATCGTGACATCTAGTAGTTCCAGGCTAGTGAGCCTGGTGCCCTTCAGATTCCAGACTGAAACTCCCAGCAGCCCCAATGGCCCTAATGGTCAGAGATGCTGGGAGTTCTAGTACTTTCATAAGATTTTAGTATTTATGTAATATTGATTTTCTTTGAAACCTATGTTCACTCATGACTTTTGATGCAGCGCCTAGTTACACAAAGATGCATACTCACAATTTTCATGTTATTTTGGTGGTTTTCCTTATCGTTGACCCAACAGCACCTGCAGCGTAAGGTGAAAATGAGACAAATTGGGTGTTCTCCCCCAATCATCTAGAGTCAGAGCCTCAAGAGATATCAACCTCAATATGTTAGATATAATATGGCAGTATATCACAGGCAGGGTGGGGGGGAGTCAGTGTCTTTCATAACTGTACCACATGCAGCCAATTTGTTGATCTTTGTAGATTAGAGCTGACACCACGAATACCAACTGGAGGCTTGTGGGAAGGCAGTTGGCTCACACAGCCCTAGATTATGTGTTCTCAATTTATAATGTAACAAGTGAACTACAGACTCCCTTCCAAATAGACCTCAAGTGTAGCCTTGCCTGGAGAGAATTATAGGAATCTGAAACAGAGGTTAAAGGAACCTGAAGAGCTTCACAGGTAGGGGAAGAAAAAATACAGTCTGGGTCATTAATAGTATCTTGGAATCCAAGGGCAAAGAGGCATAGAGTAATGCACTCTGGTTGAGCACCAGATACACACAAGGAAGCAACACATATTTCAATGAGAACAGCAGATATCAGCTTCTCCCAGACCTATCCTCTTCTCACCACAAGAGAATCTTGCCTGTAATACGTCTCCCAATGGTTGTCTCTTGTGCGAGGGTGACATTTAACAAGAGATCAGTCAATTTTGTATGGTTAGATTTGATGGGAGGGAGACACTGAGCTGAAAGAAACTGATGTAGTCATGCAGGAAACGCCCCCCCCCCCAATCTTAAGTGTCTAGCCTGCTCTTGTATGGCGGCAGACTATCTCAAGCACTGTGTTTCCCTGTAATGGGGGGGGGGGGAGAGAAGCTGTGTGGTCCTTCAGAGGTTGTGAGATACCAGCTCCAATCAGCCCTTGGCAGCATGGTCAATGGTCAGGGATGTTGGGAACTAAAGTCCTGCTTATATTTGGAGAACCCCACCACTGGTAAGGGTTGTTAGTCTTATTCCCCCCCCTGAAAGAAAGTGCACTCCCTTGGAAAGGATTCATAATACCTTAGAAGGTATTACTTTACATTACAGTGGTAACTCAGGTTAAGTATTTAATTCATTCCGGAGGTCCGTTCTTAACCTGAAACTGTTCTTAATCTGAAGCACCACTTTAGCTAATGGGGCCTCCTGCTGCTGCCGCGCCGCCGGAGCACGATTTCTGTTCTCAACCTGAAGCTAAGTTCTTAACCCGAGGTAATATTTCTGGGTTAGTGGAGTCTGTAACCTGAAATGTATGTAACCTGAAGCGTATGTAACCCGAGGTACCACTGTACTTTTTTCGTTAAGTGAACTGAGGATTATTTTACCACATCAGATTCCTGTGGTGAATATTTCAGATCTTGAAAACTGGTGTTTTTCAATTTAGGAGGAGGTTCCACAAACAAAAGACCCCTGAAGTATTTATAATGGTAGGGTTGCCATATTTCAAAAAGTAAAAACCAGGACACCCCAAAATTTGTTGAACTTTTTTCCTTCCTTTAGGAAGACCCCCATATTGTTGAGCTTTTAAAAGGAAAACCCAACTTTTTAAAGACAAACCCCAAAGTTGTTAAGCCCAAAAAAATGTGACTTTTTTAATTGATCCAAGACAAATCACCGCCTTTCTTATGGCAGCCCTATACAATGTAAAACTATCCTGATGTTTGGGGCAGAAATCTGTATCTTCAAATTAACATTTCAAATGCCAAAACTTCACCAGATTCAGAATGCATTTGAAATTCTTATTTCAGCCATATAAACAGCTCCCAAAGCTTTACTTTCAAAACAGGGATCAGCTTGAACCTTACCCTTGGCAAAGAAGTTAAATAATGATATGAATTGCAATTTGCTAGAAAGACGAATGGCCATCCTATAGTTGATTGAGGAATTGTCATTCCAAATTCCAATTTTTTTTAGTGGAATGTCATACCAGAAAAACCATGGTTCCCTAGTTTCAAAATTCACCCAGCTTGGAATGTGGAAGAAGCAGAGTGTCATTTCAGCTTTACAGAAAAGATCCCAAACAGAGCTGAAATGAATTTGCCCCTTAAAATGTCCAGTTCTCCTCAAAATACTCTATGACACAAAATTTGCTGGCAAATGTTGTCCAAGTACCCTTTGTCTCAACATCTGATATATTTTCTGATCATTTGATACAGTATTCAGTATCTTCATCGGATATTCAAAGGTTCGGCACTAGAGTTCAACATTTGACAGCATCTGACAAAAGCCATTTTGTTGTTGTTGATGTTGTTAAACAATTGTGAGTCAGAAACCCTTGCAGATCTGCTGGTAACCACTCAGAGATCTACTCGTGGATTTCAATCTATCTTCTGCCCTATAGAACTTCCCTTAAAAACAAAACCAGCAACAGAGCCAGTCTCAGGTGCTCAGACTTTTTAAATACAAGTCACGGGAAGCTGGGATGAGATTCCTCCTCTCATGCTGTGTTTTGAGATCATGAAACTCAGGCCACTGGAGAGGCTATGGAGTGGTGGGAGATGCTCTTAATGGAAAATAAAACACACAGACATGTCCATGTTGCAATGATAAATTCAGCTCAATCCTGCACCCACCAGAAGAAACACTAAAGAAATTCTAAAGCCCCCTAGGAACGAGACAGAAAAGTGGGAGCTTCTTTTGCAGGTGAAAAACACTTTTGAGAAACTGGAGGACAAGTTTGGACACAGCACTTGTCATGGCTGCTGGTGGTCTTCGTACCCCTGATAGGTTCCCAATGGGCATGATCACCTGTCAGCTGAAATGGCTGTTGCATGATTCACATTTATGACCCAGGCTCCCCTGTTTGCAACAACCCTGTATCTTATTAGCCTTTAAAAACGCGGAACAACCTGAGATGTGGGTCCTCAGCCATCTGACAATGAATAAGAAGTTTTTGCTTAACAGTCACAAAATCTATCTGGCAAGTATGATGATGTGTGAAGTTTCTTTTATTTTTAACATATATTGCTTACATGCAAAGTGCGGGGGGGGGTATTTTTAGGGCTGCCACCTGATGAAACTCATTTTAATTGTATGTTTCAGAAGATTAATTCATTAACTCATCTTTTAATGACATTTGGTGACTATAAACCGAGCCATGGAAATTGAACTGCGATCCGTTTGGATATGTTGCACTGGGTTTTGTGATGATTTTGGGAATTATTCTGAACTATTCGGTATTCTGAATTAAGAAGAGGGTGTTTTAAGTAGTTTTAAATTATATTACATTGATTATGTTCTGACACTGATTTTGTAAGCCGATGTGAAGAATTCTTCTTCTTTCTTTTTTTAAACAGCCTACACATCTGCTAAATGAAAAACAAATAAAGAATAAATTTGCTGATTGAAATTGCATATGAGTAAAAGCGTTTTTTCTGAAGCGGGAAACATATTTTCTTTGTTTCTAGATGATATGCAACATTTCAGAACAAGCGTCATCTTAAAAAAAGCATTTATTCTCTCGGTGTGAAAAAACCATTTATTCTCTCTTTGCTTTTTTTTAAAAAATGGTGTGTGCCACCCACAGAGTTTATAAGCACTAGTTTTTAATCATCATAATCATCTTCCACTCATTAATGAATGGCACAAATTTAGCCAATTCAGTTTTTTAAAAAGTCAATTTATCTACCTAAATGATCAATTAAATGTTGCAGTCTTAGTTATTTTATCTTCAGCTGGGGTGGGGTGGAATCAAAGAACATGAAGCACAATGCTGAATTATGTAAAACTTCTCTATTCTGTGAGCACCATACCTTCTAGGATTTGATAGAAAAACATCCGTCATACCTGATCATGCTAAATGAAGGACTCTACAGTTATGGCAGAAAGTGTGCAAAGGAGATCAATGAGGTCTGGAAGCCTGCCCTGTCAAAGAAATTTTCAGATGCTAGGGGTAAGCACCAGCCCTGCATGTGCTGCCGATTAAGAGGTGAATGGGAGTAGGGAGAATTCTTATATTCAAATGTTGGGTCGACTTAAACAACTGCTTAAGAATTGCTGCCTAATTTTGTCCCATGCCTTTTCCCTCCCTGTCCCCTTTCCTCTTGAGTGTCATGCCTGAGGGCAGGGACTATCTTGGTTTGATTGATTGTATGTGTTATGTACTAAGTTGAAAATGCAGCAGTCTGATTGGTCCTAGAACAATAGGACCCAGAATGCAGCAGTCTGATTGGTCCACAGGAGCCACCCAATCCAGCTCCAGGTGGAAGTGAATCAGCAACCTGATTGGCCTACAGGAGAATCCCGGAATTAGCCAATCACATGGGGCCCATTGTGTAAATAATGTATATAAAGCAGACATTCTGGGGGGAACTTCCATTCCTCCTCACCACTATGAGCTGAATAATGTGCATGAAATCCACTCCAAGTATATTTCAGTATGTAAGTCACTCTTTGATCCTTTTTTTGGCTGAAGAACAGGGTCAAAAGTCTCTAAATAAATATACGAGAGAGGAGGTGCTGGAGAGGTAGGGGGAAATCTTTCATTTTAACAGACAGGTGTAGCTTTTGATCATAGTATTTTCTTTCCCCCAGTGTGCTCCAATCTCAGTGGTTTAAGAAGGGGACATTTTTCTCCACTCCGTCTCTCCTACAGATTTATGCTATTTTATACCCCTCCTTCCCAATGGAGAAATTTTTCTCTCCCAGGGAGAAGAGATTGTATCTCTCCAAAATATCTGTGCTCCACCCTACCAACCTACTGGGGGGGGGGCGGGAGAGAGCAGGCTCCTTGTTGAGAGAATGGTATTTCCTCCCCACCTTTCTCTATATCTGAGTACTTTCCTTCACCACAGCTATCCCCTATGTTCACTATTGTGCCCATTCTAAAACAATAACATCTGTCCCTTATAGAAGAACCACTGCAGCCATCATTCTTAAATTTGGCAGGGTTTATCCCATCAGAAGGAATGACCATGCTTGCAAATCACATCTTGCAAATGGCAGAGAATCAAAAGGTAATTGACTCTTCCTTTGTTTTTTTAAAAAACACACACTTTAATTTATTTGTATTTGCCTACAAATTTGGCAGGCTTAATCCACCCTGTAGGGGCAATTGTAACTGCAAATTCTATCCACTTTGGCAACAAGTGGAAAATGTCATAGTCATTCCTCTTCATAGTGAATGAGGAACTCAGAGCTTTATTTTATGCAGAGAGGCTCGGAACCCAGCCCATAGAGTGAAGCAGTGTGAACATGGAGGGACTTAGAAAGAGATCGTAATTCTTAAATAGACACAGATACAAGATGAAACTTAGGGCCTCACAAACTGCTATGAACGCTGGCTGTGATGTAGGGAAGACACCATATGGCAATATTGTAAATACATTTCCTTTGTGCAAAGCATATACATACATACAAAAGATGGAAGGCTTGACAGTAATAATGAAACAACACTGCGAATAATATCTAATTTAGTTGTAAATTAGAATCGTTTATTGCCCATCATCAAAAAAACGAAGATCATGGCCACTGGGCCCATCACCTCCTGGCAAATAGAAGGGGAAGAAATGGAGGCAGTGAGAGATTTTACTTTCTTGGGCTCCCTGATTACTGCAGATGGTGACAGCAGTCACGAAATTAAAAGACGCCTGCTCCTTGGGAGAAAGGTGATGGCAAACCTAGACAGCATCTTAAAAAGCAGAGACATCACCTTGCCAACAAAGGTCCGTATAGTTAAAGCCATGGTTTTCCCAGTAGTGATGTATGGAAGTGAGAGCTGGACCATAAAGAAGGTTGATCGCCGAAGAATTGATGCTTTTGAATTATGGTGCTGGAGGAGACTCTTGAGAGTCCCATGGACTGCAAGAAGATCAAACGCATCCATTCTTAAGGAAATTAGCCCTGAGTGCTCACTGGAAGGACAGATCGTGAAGCTGAGGCTCCAATACTTTGGCCACCTCATGAGAAGAGAAGACTCCCTGGGAAAGACCCTGATGTTGGGAAAGATGGAGGGCACAAGGAGAAGGGGACAACAGAGGACAAGATGGTTGGACTGTGTTCTCGAAGCTACAAACATGAGTCTGACCAAACTGCGGGAGGCAGTAGAAGACAGGAGTGCCTGGTGTGCTCTCATCCATGGGGTCACGAAGAGTCGGTCACGACTAAACGACTAAACAACAACAAAATTACCCATCTGAAAAGCAAACACAAACACACACACGGACCATTAAGTCCAGTGTTGAGTACAACACTGGAAGACATATGTCCAATGGATGGTCTCGGCCCAAGTACGATTTCTAAATCTAGCCAACCTCAAAGGGCTCAAATAAAATAGGGAAAGTGAATAAATTGGGGGAAAGCCCCGTATTTGCTCCCCCTAAGCTCTTAGGAAGAAAACTGGAACACAAAATGCTATAATAAACCACAGCATTATACTGCTGAAATTATAAGGCTATTCGCAGGACCACAGAAGAGGTGTGCATAGAAGAAAGGGAGGCTGTTTGCACTGATAGTAACTGCAGTCTGAGCGAGTGTCACATTTCAAGTAGGTCAATGAGACCCTCCAGATCAATGTTTTCTCTTAACGCACACAGTAAGTCGCATGCTATTACACCATTTCTACTGTACACTGTGTTCCTCTTAATTATAAATGTATGTTTCCCATCACCACAAAGACTTCACATTGCTCAAAGGAAATCTCTCTTCAAAGGGTTTAAAATGTCAAAGAGGACAGCTCCTCCCCTTCTGAAAGCAACCATTGCTTGGGGCGGATTCCTGCCTTAACTCAGCCTCAGTAGAAGCTCCAGCCTGTTGAAGTGGCTACCCAAACACCACATCTGAATTAGCCCTCAGGCTTGATTCCCCCCACCCCAAAAAAAGAAAAACTGTGTTTTGTTTTGTATTTTTGAAGGGTGCATTATTGAATATCAGTCTAATCTGATTGTCCTTGGGAGAGGCAAGCAAGCTTTAAACCAACTCGGTGGAAGCTGCAACAAGGCCACCTGATGGCAATTCCACACACAACTCTTATTTCACACACCGTTGACACAGAGATAAGTAATTGCACAATTATTGTCCTTTTTGTTGAACAGGGTCCAGGTGGACAAACGCTTGGGACACAGCCTTTTTTGCAGTAGCATATTGTTTCTGAAATACCATTTTCCTAGGAAGAAATTAGGAAGGCGGGCTCTCTGCCTCTCTCTTCTGGGCCCCATCTGTACTATATATTTAAAACAGTGTCAACTCACTTTAAACACCCATGGCTTCTCCTAAAGAATTAACAGACACCAATTAACTATTGTGGAAAGATCTATTTTCCAGTCTTACATGCAGATGCCAGAAATTACTGCTGGTACCTGAGCTATGTTCCCTACACCAGGCTGTGAGCCTAAGTCAACCATACGGGAAGGCTGTAGAAATTAAGGGGACAACAAAACGAATCAGGAAAAAAATGAAAGTTACTAGAAAGCTACAAGTTTCCTTAAAAAATAAATTAAAAAATTACAGTCTATCTGTTAACGTATCAGCTGCAAGCTTTACAAATTCTATATTCATGCATGTCTATGGAACATGTTCAACAAGCCGAGCCCAGCTAATCCTTGGTGTATTCAAGCTCTACCACCACCAATCCTTCTGAAATAAATGATGAATTAGAATGTGATATAAGAAAGAAAAAAGACAACATGCAAACACAATCTGTCAGCAAGAGCTGAAAGGAGCAGCCTAGCTGAAGTCTAGGTGTTGTCAATGCGTTATAGTTTATCAAGATGGCATAATCTTTTCTCATGAAAGGTTGTTAATGTGATTTTGGAAAATGAAGAGGGTTTTTTTGTTTTTAATAACTCCGTTCAGGAACCAATTTTTAGTCCTTTATACATATCATAAATTGGTCAGTGGAATGGAAGCAAGGAACAGTACAGAGCTACGCCACGTGCCCATAACAGGCACAAAGCCCACCCAATCTTGGGGGCAATCTGACGCCCCGATTCCAGTAAACAAAGGAACAAAGACAGATATATATGCATGTAGATATAATCTTAGTTTGTTTTGTATCTTTTTTAAAAATATATAAGTGGTTGCTTCTTTCAATTACCCTGGAGAAGTAACTGTAATGGAAAGTCTCTGAAGATGGCCATTGGGTTACAACACAAAGTAGTATTCCACTGCTGAGCCTTTTAAGCTGCCATCCTATGAACACCTAACTAGAAAGGACAGCCCATTGAACACAATGCCTTAGTTCATGGGCAAAGGATTGTCTATAAATACTTATGTTTTTAAATGTTTTGACAATGCATTGTTTTATTTTTAAGTGCATTGGTCTTGCTACTGTTGCTACTGCTGCTGCTGCTGCTACTACTACCACTAGTAATAGTGAGATCAGAAAGTGTGGCCATGTCAGAGGCAGTATGTGTCTGAATGCCTGTTGCTGGGAATGGGCAGAGTGCTGTTCTGCTCATGCTGGTTTCCCACGGGCACCTACTGGTCAGCTACTGTGAGACTAGATGGGCCATTGGCCTGATCCAGCCACCTCATTTTTAG
This sequence comes from Podarcis filfolensis, assembly GCF_964270895.1. Taxonomy (NCBI): domain Eukaryota; kingdom Metazoa; phylum Chordata; class Lepidosauria; order Squamata; family Lacertidae; genus Podarcis; species Podarcis filfolensis. The sequence continues at coordinate 74,368,694 of NC_139603.1, forward strand.
TTGTCAACTCATGTTCTTACAGCAGACAGATGCTGTGAGTGAGGAGCTAGTAGAAGCTACTATGTATGTATGTATGACTTAGTTGCAAAGTGCGAACTGGCAACCCTACCTCCCAGATAAATGTGTTCATTTGAATATATTTCCAAACTAAATAATATTAGACCTGAAAATGGATGGGGTTTTGGGGGTGTGCGTGTGTGTAGAGGAAGGCTTTCTAGAGCTCAAGACCCAAGGAATATAAAGCCTAAGATTCAGCTGCAAAAATGCTTCCAATTATGTCTCTGTGGAGCAGAGTCCTGCAAAGAGATATATGCAAACTAAGAGAGGAATTTCATCTTTAACGTATTAATTTTCTATGAAGAAACCACATGGCTAGACATTAAAAACAGAGCTTTATCATCCAGTACAGGCTGTCTTTTCATATACTTTTTTTCTGAATGAAAGCAGACAGCAAACTTATTTTGTGTGTATGCTCTGATTTTAATAATGTAATAAAATGAGGCAAATAAAATAAAATGCAATTTATTGGAATCAATGGGAAAATGCAAAGACTGAAAACAGGTTCCAGTAGAAGCTGTGATATACGACAGTCCCCCCCCCACCATTTGCTTTCATGCAGATTTCTTCAAGACAGATAGAGATGCTTTCCTTTTGTATTGCAGCAAAGATGATAAAAAGGGAGCCAATTGTGGAATAGAGAATAGCTACTTCTAAATAATCACATATATTTATGTTAATGCAAACTTAACACCAGAGAGTGAAGACAGTGCATCACTTAAGTCATTCTTTCAAAAACGAGAAAGGGGGCAGAGAAGGGAGACCATGTTTTGCAGTTTGGTGCTAACCCTATTTTACCATGGTGCCCAGATCATGCCACTATGGTTTGTACTTGCCCTTCAGTTCAAATTAGAAACTCAGGTACAAAGAAGGTATCTATTTCTGGTTTAGTACTAAGCAGCTTGCAATTTTGTACATAGAGGCAAAATATGGCGAGGCATGAAGCCATGTGTGAGAGTTGAGAAGGAAGTGTGCAAGCCAGTGGTTTGTTTCCATTTCTCCAAACCATGCTATGAACAGCTGAACTTGATCCAGTGATTTATGAGTGGGGACAGACCAGTAAAATTACGGATGTTCCAGTTCCACTGATTCCAGTGGAAAACTCATTTATGCTTAAATCCTAGCTTTGACTTTAATGTGTTTAACTGTGGCTGGATCATGCCCTGTTTGTTCCGCATTGCATCTAAGGCACACAAAAACAGTAGACACATGGAATGAAAGGTAAAATGATGGTTGACATTCTAACCTCTTTTCAAGAAGGTAAACAAATGTTCACTCGGTTTACTTCACATGTGCATGCACATCACTTGAGGATCACAGGTGAATATGAGAACAGGGAGATTGTGAGATAAGGTAGTTTTTTTTTATAAAGAGTTATGTCTGTTGGATTTAATCTGTGAAGGCTCATTTACATATCCAAGTGATTACTTAAGGCTGCAGTGAGTAAGTGCTAAACAGAACCTGCATGTGTGAAACACCCCAGAGGGGATACTGACATTTGGGGCCACAGTTGGACAAAGGATGGTCCTTCAGATTGAACTAGACTACAGTTCCTATCATTCATGCTCATTGACTGTGATGACTGGGGCCACAGGTTTCCCATCCCTGTTTTAAACCATTACCATGGCTTGCGGTTCCTCATATGCGGTTCCTTTTTTCCAGCAATCCCTGCCTGATGCAATCCCTGTCTGATGCAAGAAACTTTCCTTGCTCCAAACTGATAAGGATCTTAGATACAGATGTGCTGTAACTACAGCGATTAACAAATTGCAAGGGAGACACACCCTTCAGCGACTCTCATGCGTTCCTATGGGATGTATCTGCCTGCAGATCATGAGTCAGTTTAGTCATTTCAATATCGCCCCGCTCAAATGGTAGGATGAGGGATTATTGCAGACAATAATTGTATGGTGCTAGCACTTCGCAGAAGTTAAGAGTCGACAGGGGTGTTTTACACATGGGGAACTACACCATAACTCCTGCAGTTACTCTTTCCCCTACTGCTTCAGCATTTATTTTTTTTAGAGCCAATAATGTAGAGAGCATTGATACTGGTGATAATTAGATATCTACACTGTGTATTTTGCTATGTGCTCAAAGCAGTTCTCATACATTGTCTCGGCAACCCTTACAAAAAGCCCCCAAGGTAAGCCAGTATTCTTCTCTGCAGATTGATGACTAGTATGTTATGGCACTTGAAATCTTGTGCTCGTTTGTAGGAAACATTTGGCTCACTGTCTTACCAGGAAGCTCATGGCTTGCCTTTGGTAGGTCACTGTCTGTCTACTGAATTTACTTTATTGCGTTGTTGTAACAGAAATTTGGCTACACATACATCTTAGAAGGGATGGATCTGTCAGTTTCGGTTTCTCTCATATTCTCATTTTTTCCAGACTTAATTTCAGTTCCCCACATTTCCTCCTAAATTTTCTCCTGAAAATTCACCAGCATTTCAGCAGACACCATTCGATGAAATATTGCCTAACATATACATTTTTATATTTATATTCCCCCCTGTATGATGCATTTTAACGTTCTTTTCACCAACATATGCATTTTTATGCAGACTTTCTCCTAATATATGCATTCTTGTACACGTAACTGGGCTGGAGAACGGCATTGCAATATTCAGAGAAGTGTGAATTTTGAAGCCTAACCATGATTTAGTTTCCATATAGTTTTGGACAGTATGAATTAGGAAGGTGGGCTTTAAAATATGAACCAAACCATTTCTTAACACACACCTTCCTTGATCCAAGGTCATTGAAGGGATAGTCAGATAGAATTATGATAAATAAATCGGGTCCTCCCTTAAAGAGGGCATGTGTTGTGGTGAGACCTGGCAACCAAACTCTGTTGTGGGTGGGTTCAATTGATTAGCCACAACACCCAGTTGGTAGGTCACTTGATGCAGGCCAATGGGACGCAAGCTAAATGGATCAAGGGACCTATATGTGCCTATGCATGTGACCCAGAGCTTCCTCTTTTGGTGTGTGCATCGGAACACCCACCCACCTCTCCCTATAATTTAGAGCTGTGTGCTTGACCTTGCTATGCTGTCGTGTGTCGTCTGTCATTGGGATGGGCACAGCAGGAATTTTCCCCACTTGGCTGATTGGCTGGTGCCATTTGGGTTTCGCCTGCTGCGTAGCAAATAGTCACAACTTGTAAGGTTGCGGATAGGCTCTGGTTCAAGTGATAGGGATGGGAGAACGGTCTCACCATCCCTATGCGAAGGATATTCTGTTAAAGGAATCCAAGAACTCAATGGTTTGGTCAACCCCTGAGAGGGGGTTGTGCCCATGCCTGAGTCCAGGTGGGCATTTGGGTGGCGGAGATAGCCTGTTCCCAGCTTTCCGCTTATCCAGGTGTTCACCCTAGGCTGACCTATGCTGGTGCCCTGGGTCAGCGCTACCTGCAATGGTGCAGGGAGCTAGTCGAACCAGAGCCTATGAAACCAGTCACTTGCTGTAATCAATAAAGTTGTAGCCTAAATTCTGCCAAAAACCAAACCAAAATTTGAGTCTTGTCTGAATTTATTTAAGGGGGAGGTTTAAAGGTCTAAACACGTGAATACATTTTACAGACTAGAGAGCTGAGGGATAGTAGCTTGCCTAAGGCTCAGAAAACATGTGATGGTGGCGGTTGGTTCTCTTGTTGTTCAGCACTGTCAGAATATCTAAATGTAGAATGCAAGCCTGTTAACTGGCTACTAATTTCCATTTCCACTTTGGTTTGCCTCACTTATTTGTTGTGACGGAAGAAGCCAGCCATAATATTGTTGCAGGGAGGCCAGACGAACAGGTGAAACTGAACAAAGATTACTTGGAAGAACAGGTGGATTTATTTTTTTTATCAATTCAGAGACAAATGTATGCATGTCACTGGAAGCATCTTTCCTCCAGCGTTTCTCAACCAGGAGCATGTTCCCACAATTTCACATGGGCGAGCTCAGAGGAGGAAAAGATAACAAAAAAGAGTTCTGCTCAGGGTCACTCTGTGTTCATTAATATTACGATTGCTTACGATGATTAAGCTGTGTTTCAAAGAGACGGCCATGCAAAACAGACCCTGGAGATAGATAGATAAGATTAGATAGGAGAGGAGTTGCCTAGTAAACGGGAAGGAGTGGTTCAGCTTTTCTGCAACCAGAATAACCACCAGAGCAATTACAGGTAGATGTTAAAATCTCTGTTCCCTGTCTCTCATGTGATTTATTGCTATGGCATTTTCTTGCTGTTTTGCGCAGATGTAGTGTAGCGCATTTCAGATCTAGATGAGCCGAGCCATGACATTGGCCAGCTAGAAAGAGGACACTTACGGATCCTGCTTCTATGACCTGGTATCTTTACCACCAGCCAGCCCATGTGCTCCTCTGCAAGGATCAAGCTATTAATGGCTATCAGGGCTGCATACCACCTTCACTACTGAATATCAGTTGCAAGAAGTACAAGTTGTTCCCTTGCTTGTGAGCTTCACAGAGCTATAAGATTGGCCACTGTGAGAACAGGATGCTGGGCTACATCCAGGAGGGCTCGTATTGTGTTTTTATGTTCTTTTACCCCCTTCCTGTAGGGACACGGGTGGCGCTGTGGGTTAAACCACAGAGCCTAGGACTTGCCGATCAGAAGGTCGGCGGTTCAAATCCCCGCAATGTGGTGAGCTCCCATTGCTCAGTCCCTGCTCCTGCCAACCTAGCAGTTCGAAAGCACGTCAACATGCAAGTAGATAAGTAGGTACTGCTCCGGCGGGAAGGTAAACTGCATTTTCCGTGCACTGCTCTGGTTTGCCAGAAGCAGCTTAGTCATGCTGGCCACATGACCCGGAAGCTGTACGCCGGCTCCCTCGGCCAATAAAGCGAGATGAGCACCGCAACCCCAGAGTCGGTCACAAATGGACCTAATGGTCAGGGGTCCCTTTACCTTTTTACCCCATTCCTGTGCAAAGGAGGGGAAGGGGAGGAGGAGGAGGAGGAGGAGGAGGAGGAGGAGAAGAAGAAGAAGAAGAAGAAGAAGAAGAAGAAGAAGAAGAAGAAGAAGAAGAAGAAACAACAGAAGTTAAGAACTCTATCTGGCTGGTGGGCCAGATTCTAATTTCCACACACGTCTGGCAGGTAGGCAGGTTGCCCACCTCTCAGTCACGTGCTTTTGCCTCGCAGTTTGAAACAGCATTGTTTCCCAAGACTTCCCCCATCTCTTTATCAGTACTGGAGGAGCCAGCAGCGTGTGGGCAGTAGACTAGGAGGACTAAGGTAGTCCCCGTTAATGTTCCCGGTAAATTAGAGTATTAAAGTATTAAAGCTTGGTGCCTCTTTCCCAAAGCCTGGGAAGCTTCAGCTCAGCTTAGGGAGGGAGGTGCAACGGCCATGCACATGTTGTGAGGTCACGTGCATGACATCAGCCCCCCCCACCATCGCAAGCCTCTGGCCCTACGAAAATTTTGCCGCATGTCACCAGGGGGGAAGCCTTGCCCAAATGCTGGCAATCAGCAGCCTCACCTGTCCCGGAGACAGTCTACAGGATATCTAACAATCCGGGATAGCAGCGGGAAGCAATGGGAAACGGCGCTGAAATATAAGGGAATTTCCCGCAAAAAAAGGGAAGGTTGACAGCTATGGTCTGTAACTGAGCCTGAAAGTCTGCAACTGAGTTTGTAAGTGAAACACTTGGATATAGTTTCCTTGTCTCTAGATGCACTTAATTAATTCCCCTTCCTCTACTGTTTTTCCTTCTGTCAAATTTTAGACTGCAAACTCCTCAGGGCAGTCCCATGTCCCCTTGTACTCTGCAGGCCAGCATCATCATAGTCCTAATGTACGCCAAAGGTCTCCTGTTCCTGTAGTACAGAAACCAGTGAGAATCATTAGCAAATATATGCCTTTAAAAAAAATCTTCCTATGCTCTGACAATGAAGATTAGGGCTGAATCATCCCTTCCATGGGGGTAAAACAATTATGCAAGGACCAGAAAGCCACATGAGTCTCAACTTGTAGAGTTCCCATTGAAGTCTGGGATAAGGGTGGAGATGGTGGAGAAAGAATCTACGATACGTTGATTTCCGTACATCTAACTCTCCCACACTATAGTTCTGATTACAGATAGTCATAATTGGAGAGGAAGTGGGGAGAATCCAAATTCTCCTGCAGGAAGCCCATCAAGAAACATGCAAATGGGGCACTCAGAGGAAGCAAAAAGCTGAAACTGACAGAAATTTATTCAGTTTGCATGCTTTATCATAGACCAAACGTTTGGTGTGCGAATTCTTCCTTTTTTTAAAAAAAAAAAAATAGCCTGTAAAAAAAAGGGGGGGATAACAGAAATTATTGATTGTTTATTTAAGAGTTTGTTTCCTGGCAAAATAACTGGAAAATGACATTTAACCACATTTCTGCTGGGGAAAGAGGTATTTCCCAAAAGGTTCTTAGGGGAAGGGTTCACTTTTAGGAGTTGTGGTTGCACAACTTCTTTCTTTCCTTCTTTCTTTCTTTCTTTCTTTCTTTCTTTCTTTCTTTCTTTCTTTCCTTCCTTCCTTCCTTCCTTCCTCTTCCTCTTCCTCTTCCCACCCTTCAAGCTTGGCCACTATTCTGCACCCTCCACCTGAACGGGGAGCCTGGTTGGGATGTACACATGTAGAGCCCCTTTAAATGCTGGCTGTCATGGCTGCCAGAAGCTGGAGGCGGGGCTAGCCCACATGACCCTACACCCTTCCTCACCTGGCCTTTCAGTTTTAACCTGTCCTCCAAGTTAGCATACACAATCCAGCACATTGGTGGAGAAGAACAGGAACAAGGGCCAAATGTGGCCCTCCAGGCCTCTTAACCTGGCCCCCAGAGCTTTCTCCAGCCCGCACCTCTCACTGGCTCTGCTTTCTACAGTAGCTGCGTGTTTTTGCCTGGCAGGAGTGCGTCTTTGAACCGCAATAATGCCTCTTGCTTGTCCGGATGGAAGACGGAGAGGGGTATAGGCAAGTGTGCACAAAAACTAGCCAACAGTACGAAAGTAAATTTGCATTTGTTGCTCTGTCTGGATTTGCTTCTGGCCCTGCCCTCCACTGTCACATGTCTCCCAGAAGGCTGCCAAGAAGGGAGTGCAACCCTCAGGCTGAAAAAGGTTCCCCATTCCTTGTCTGGCAGGTTGAGTGACACTTCAATAGCACTGCTTATTCATTTCACAGCTACTTTTCCATACCTTCCAACACTTCTCTGATGAAAATAGGGATATCTTATTCAACAACAACAACAACAACATCACCTAGCCCGTCTACTCTGCCCCAGCTACTCTGGGTGACCCCCAATATATATAAAAACTTAATAAAATATTAAACATTTAAAAACTTCCCTATACAGGGCTACCTCCATACATCTTCTAAAGGCTGTATAGTTACTTATCTCCTTGGCTTGGGGGTTGCATAACTCCATACCCTCCAACATTTCTCTGATGAAAATAGAGACGTCCTAAGGAAAAACGGGACATTCCAGGATCAAATCAGAAACTGGGATGGCGTCTGTAAATCTGGGATTGTCCCTGGAAAATAGGGACACTTGGAAGGCTTGCTTTTCCACCAGCAGTACACAGTCCCTTCTGTCCCCAGCCTTGCATAGTTTCATAAACTTTTTTTAAATAAAATGAAATAAATGTTCTGTAATGCCTCAGCAGCTGAACTGATAGCTATGAACATCACATCTTCAGGCCTCTAACACAAGTATTTCAAACATGGCAGCCTCAGTACACATTTGAGTGCCCTTTGCCAAGTTTGCGCTGATTTTTTAAATCAATGGCAAAACTAATAGTTTTCTGCCAATCCACATGTTTTGCATGTTTTACTCTGATGCCTCATTCATCTCTCTGTCAGAAAAAGAATCCAAAGCTGGCTTTTAGTTTGCAAAATAGATTTAACTTGTACTGTAGATGTTAACTTCTGAAAGGGATCATTCACGATCATCCTCTCCCTGGGAATATTTGTAACATATTTTGCTCCAATACGATGTTAATAGTAATATGCAAAGATATTTATTATTAGCTGGTACTTGTAGGTTTCCCCCCACATAGCCCAGCAATGCCAAAGCCAAGATCAATTGAAATAAACTTACTTATCAGGTTCTTTGCATTTGAACCTCTACATCAAATCGCATGGAATGTAATCCATTGCATTAATAAATCTGACTCTGCAAAGAAGCAATGGAGATATAACAGCAACTCCCCTCTTCCCCAAACACAGCAAAATAGAGAGAGAGACTTTGCTCCTAGTCATTTGATGTTCACTCAGATGTAATAACTAGGTCAAGTGTGACCTCGTACAAAGAATTTGAAAGCCACATGCTGTGAGAGCAAAAAGCACACAAGACAAGGGAAAGAAACAAACCGTTGAGGCAGGCAACAGACGCGGGGGGAATGCAACCCACCTGGAAGGGAAAGCTGAGAGACAGGAACTAGTAAACAAGCAATCATTCTAGCAAAAATGTTAGCTATCTAACGATGCTCATCGAACAGAAATATTCATATAATATTTAGGTAGAAACACTCACATATTTTTATGTTCTCAGTGTATATGCTCATTGTTACAAAAAAAAATTGGGGGTGACAGACTCCCCATAATCCTAAATCTAGTAAAGGGGTAGAATTTAGCTGATTTTTGGAGTATGAAGGGAAAGCTGAACCAGTTCTCATGTTCAGCAGTTCGCTGACAGCGATGCCATTAAGAACAATTGGCCATGCAGATGCTTCCCTTTCCCCGGCTGAGAAGTGGACAGAAACGGAAAAATTGAGAGAGTTGAGGCTGCCAGGTTAACAGGGAGAGAGGGAGGTGTGATGCCAGCACAGGATAAGAGGGTTTCTTTTACAACAGATGTTTTGGGGAGCAGGGGTTTCTGGGAAGAAGAAGCAGGAAGTGGACAGAACTCTGTATGGTGACTGAAGAGCAGCAATGCCAGTTGGTTGAACCAGGCTGTTACGAAGAGTCATGGGGATGGCGCTTAGGATGCCTCTGAATGCAATGTTGCACTGCTGGGAAGGACAAACCGCCCTCCATAAACCTCAGTTATAATTATGAGTAAAATAAACCATATTTCTTAAAGGCACTAGTCTCCGCTGTGCCTCTTTCTTTCTTTCTTTCTTTCTTTCTACTTTTATTTTGCTTTAAACAAATACATCTAAATATAGACAACCAAACTTACAAAAGAAAATTTCTTATTAATAATAATAATGAAAAAAGCTAAAAAACTACAAAAAATATCAAAGTACATGGCATAAAAACATAAGCCATTATGGGAAAGAAAAAAGAAAAAGGAAAGAATGAGGAGGATGAGGGGAAAAAAGGAAAAGGGGAAAAAAAAGAAGAAAAAAAGAGGAAGATGAGCCAAAACACAAGAAGGCTCGTCTATTGTACGCTTCCGTCAAGGTCACAACAGATCACTATTCTTATCAATTCTCTCTATCTGCTTTCCAAAGAATCTTGGTATCAGGGAACATTTCTCTATGCGGTATCATTCTAAACATCACCAGGTCTTTCTTGTTGAACCCTTATCCCCTAGATAATTATTTAAACATTCCCAAGGTTCCAAAGGAACGCGAACCCTGGTTAAGTGCCAAGACCCCTGGAATCTTTTGTTACTGCTTGGCAGAGATCGGGGTGGCCTGCAACATCTCCGCTACTGGTGTTGGTGAAGAGCTGCTGCTCTTCACGTTGTTATAAGTACTGTAGCTTTAAGCACTTGAGCTTGCCTTTCCCTCCTCCCTCCCACTCCCTTTCCCCTTGCGTGCCATGTCTTTTTTACCTTGTAAACCTGAGGGCAGGGACTGTCTTAATACGGATTTCTGCAAGCTGCTCTGAGAGCCTTTTTGGCTAAAAGGTGCGGCATAGATGTTGCGAAGAAATGGAACAAAATAAGAGAAATAAGCAATATCTGCTCGTGCATCTCTGGAGGAATTATTCAGCAAGGCCGCCAGGTACTCAAGCTCGTAGAGGGCAGGACTATCAAAGGCTTACCAGCAATAATAACACAGGATGGAACCTGTTCGGAGAACCGCCAATTACCAAATTCTGCAAACAAGCAGAAGGTCAGGTATCATCGTCATGCTCTGGTAAAACCATCGTGCTTGTCTTGGTCAGTGTCAGCAACAGAATGTTGCTCTAGATGGCTCTTGATTCAATCTACACTTCTTTCTTACTGGAGATGTTGTTTCAACTGGCCGACAGATACAGAGCATTTGGGCACATGCAAAGTTTCCTTTCTCCATCGCTGAGAGGAAAACCACAGAACTGGAGCCGTCTCTTAAGCTGCTTCCAGACAGCTGGCTACTGCTGCTGATTTATTATATAGATTTTATATAACCAAGCCTGCATTGGTTAACAACAGCCATAAAAATCCAATCAACATAAAACACTGATTAAAATCAACACCAACAATAAAATACAATGTAGCGGTCAGCAATATTTGGGCTACAGACTCCACTCCAGCTATGTGCCAGATGCCCAAATATCCATGTATGTTTTAAGTTGTCATCTGAAGTTGCTGGCTAAACTAGAAGGAGACCTTGACATAGTGTCTGTAGGTAAGTCTCTTCTCCAGTGCGCTAGCAAGGCACAAACACTTACCGTATTTTTTGCTCTATAAGACTCACTTTTTCCCTCCTAAAAAGTAAGGGGAAATGTGTGTGCGTCTTATGGAGCGAATGCAGGCTGCGCAGCTATCCCAGAAGCCAGAACAGCAAGAGGGATTGCTGCTTTCACTGCGCAGCGATCCCTCTTGCTGTTCTGGCTTTTGGGATTCAGAATATTTTTTTTCTTGTTTTCCTCCTCCAAAAACTAGGTGTGTCTTGCGGTCTGGTGCGTCTTATAGAGCAAAAAATACGGTACCTATTCAGAGCTGGGTGCAGGCCCAACGGGGGGGGGGGGCATATGGACCACTTGGCCCAGGTCTCCGATTCCAAAGGGGGCCTCGGTCAGCATATTCAGCATAACTTTTGTGAAAATTATTTATATACTTACTTATTTATAAGACTTCAGTTATCCCCAGGGTAAAAAAAAGGGGGGCACATTATCTACCTGGCCCGGGCCTCTGCCTGGCTCTGCAAGGCCCTGGCAGGGTGGCCACCATTTTTTAATGTCCCACATTGTCCTAGCTATACAGGGCTAGAGCAAAACAATGGGCTGCCTGAGGCAAAGGATAAGATGGTGCTGCCCTCATCCCATGCACAGAATCTGTCGGGACTTGCAGTTGCATCTACTTCAACATTGGCAATAGGACATCATCCACCATACCTGAGGACAGCAGAATATTGTCACCTGAAGTTGCTTACTTGAAGATGATGGGGATTGAACCTGTGACCTTCTGCACGCAAAGCAGATGATTTACCACTAAGCTACAGCCTTCCTGCTGCATACCAAATGAATGTAACGAAGAGCTCCTCATGTAGTCTTCTTCTTGAGATGCTTTTGGTTTTTTTGCATGTGTATAAAGCTTCTTATTCTTTTAAATGCATTTGGCCATGCGATCCCTCACCTGCAGTTTGAAGTGGACCAGATTCATTACAAAGAGGCTGCTGATCATGTAGCTTGGCTCTCTGCCACTACACATTGCCGCCACATGAAGCTTAACACCTCATTGACCAAACTGTTGTTTTGTGCTAATGCAGAATTTTAATCCTTCTCCTCTCCAGAGCAATAGAAATGTTTCGGCTGTACCCCACTCTACATTTTGCACGGAAAGCATGTGTTTTGAAACAAAACGGTCCTGTTCCAAAACACTAGGGATGCGGAGCGGACTGGTAACAACACCCCCTGGGACACTTTTGTATGGATAAAGAAATGTAAAGGACCGGTCAGCAGACCGCTGAGCCATCCCATAATTTGTTTTGCACATACACCAGTGATCATTACACAGAACACATGTTAAAATGTTTTGTTTTTTGTCTTTTTTAAAAAAGTTAAAGGTAAAGGGACCCCTGACCATTAGGTCCAGTCGTGGCTGACTCTGGGGTTGCGGTGCTCATCTCACTTTATTGGCCGAGGGAGCCATTGTACAGCTTCCGGGTCATGTGGCCAGCATGACTAAGCCGCTTCTGGTGAGCCAGAGCAGTACCTGTTTATCTACTTGCACTTTGACGTGCTTTTGAACTGCTAGGTTGGCAGGAGCAGGGACCGAGCAATGGGAGCTCACCCCGTTGCGGGGATTCGAACCGTCGACCTTCTGATCGGCAAGTCCTAGGCTCTGTGGTTTAACCCACAGCACCACCCACGTCCCAAAAAAAAGTTAGGCCAAAGTAATTAAAGAAAAAAGACAACGGAAACATATTCCATTCAAACTCTCAATTTTTCAAGAAATATTCAGGGGATTGGTATTACAAGTGTGAGCAACTTGTAACTACAGTGGTACCTCAGGTTAAGAACTTTATTCATTCTGGAGGTCCATTCTTAACCTGAAACGGTTCTTAACCTGAGGTACTTTAGCTAATGGGGCCTCCCGCTGCTGTGCAATTTCTGTTCTCATCCTGGGGCAAAGTTCTTAATCCAAGGTACTATTTCTGGGTTAGCTGAGTCTGTAACCTGAAGCGTCTGTAACCTGAAGCATCTGTAACCCGAGGTACCACTGTATAGCAGAATTTAGCGCAGCTTTAGCACTCCTTTCCATATTACCTGCAAACAGATTTTTTCCCCCCTGGAAGTAAATTACATGGTTATGAGCACTAAACCTGCACTATATTCCGCTATAGTTCCTTAAGTGGCTTTTTTGTGTTGTGTGAAAACTCAAATATAATGCAGAACTTAACAGGAAAACGTAATGAAAACGAGAATAAACTACCCCTACCTGGAGATCCTGGAAACTGGACCTGGGACCTTTTGCATGCAATGCATGTGCTTCTCCACTGCGAAAGAAAGTGGTGGGCTATATTGGCTCATTAGCATGGGAAATCAACAAGAGAAATGTGAATGACCCCTCTAAGATCAGGGTTTCATTTGGTTTTGGACTGAAGTGCAAAATAACCTCCTTGGTTGTAAGAAGACTGATTGATTCAAGCATGGAATATTTGCTCTCTGCCTCCAGAAAGGATAAGAATAGATTTATAATTATGCCATAATATTAATATGCAAAAACTGTGCAACACAGATTACAGTTTATTGTTTCATGCATGTTTAGGGAAGTTTTTAATGTTTGATGTTTTATCGTGTTTTTAATATTCTGTTGGGAGATGCCCAGAGTGGCTGGGGAACCCAGTCATATGGGCGGGGTATAAATAAATCATTGTTGTTGTTATATAGCTGCTGCTCAGTTTAATATATCTGAAATGGTTGACATCTTTCGGAACAACACATGTTAAGAAACAGAGCCTCAAACAAGTCAGGTGGAAGAAGGAGTTCTCTCGTGACCTGCCTCAGAAACAGGAAGTTCCTCAGAAAATGAGATAAAAAGGACCGTGTCCCTACACATTAATAATAAACACATTAAATGACGCATTAATAAACCCCTGTTTAAAAGCACCATTATAATATTAATGCTCTTCACACCTACAGTAGTTTGCTAATGCTGCTGAGAGTTTTCAGGTATGTCCTATGTTAGAGTTGCTGCAAGCAGAATCCCTGATCTGTGTAGAGTACAAATGAATGAGTTCTACAACAAGAATGAGTTCCAAAAAGTTTTACTGCAAAGCAGTCTTAAACTAATTACAAAATAAAATGTTGCATTGTGGTTCCATCCTTTCAGTCCTTAATTGCAGTCCGAGAACTTTCCTCTCTGGTCCCAGAGAGAGAACCTGCGCAAGCAACTTGCTTGTTCAGGATCGCTGAGCTGAGCTTCTACTGCCGTTGGCTTCCAGTGCGTGACTGAGATGCTGAGTTCTCCAATTTCATCTTCCTGCCGATAAGAGAGATCTCTGCTTGAGTTTCCAGGTTGAGTCATCTTACAACATTAGCTAGAGACAAACCTCCTGCCTAACGCAAGCTTGAGCATAAGTTTTCAATACATACAAACATAGCATTTTATGCAAATTAAACCGATATCTATAACACCCTGTTCCCTTCACTCCTAGAGTGATTTAACATTCTATCCCTCTTCCCAGGGAGCTCTGTAAATTATAGCTCTGTAAGGAGAATAGGGAACTCCAAACTTGCATGAGCACCATGGAGCTGCCATGGAGTAGATAGTCAAAAACCAAGGGCCAGTAGGAGGAGCTCAGAAAGTTGGAGCTGAGAGATCCTAGCAGGATGGAGGGAGGGATTTGGGGCCCCAGTAAATTTCTGATTCTGGTGAGGGGTTCAGTGACCTGGGGGTGCAGATCCAGATACCCCATAGAAGTGCTGAGCAAGTTGTCAGAGGAGCATCCTGCCCCTACAACACTGGACTCCACTAGCCTTACCCAACACTCAGCCCCATAAGTCAAGAGTAACCAATGTGGTATTGATGGGAACATCTCTGGAGGTCACCATGTTGGCTCCCCCTGCTCTAAACCTATCCCACTGGTCTTCACCCTTAGATCCTCAGATGATGTTGGGATGCATCATTGGTCCATTGAATAAGATGCCTGTGGATTATGGGAGTTGTAACCCAACAACATCTGAGGACCCAAGGCTGAAGATCTCTGACCAAACCCCAACATATCCATGAGATTTTTAATATTATCTTGGCTATTCTTAAAATCATACGAATGACTGTGAAGTGGTTTTCCTCTGTGCTGCAACACATCACTAGACTCTACCACACATATAACAGATAACAGGTGCACTGCAAAGTGGAACTGACAGAATAAATTGCTCACAATCACTAATACAATCGAGCAAAGCTGCGAAGGATACAATTTCATTTATTGATGGCCCTGTTCTGGTGAGTTTAACACCAACATTCCCTACATGCATTGTGAAGCAGCCTAGGCTCAATGTTATCCAATCTGTGTTGAGAAGCAAATGGATTGATCTAACATGTGACACACACACACACACACACATGAAATGTTTGCAACTGTCACCTCATATGATCCTTCGCAAGATTTCATGCCATCAGATAGCATTTGTGCCCAATAATGCTTTTGCTAATCCCATTTGGAACAAGCCATTGTTTGGTTCAAATCTGTGGACAGACTTCCTGACTGACACGGCAAGCCGGGATCTGGGAGTTGAGCATTCTTTATCTAACTTCCCAATGCACCTTGGGAACATTTCACGATAACCCTGAAGATATACGCAAACAGGAACTGATGAGCCATTTCCATGCAAGAAATTCAATTAAATGTTTTGGTTCCAACCCAGAGATAACTTGCTACATCAAACTCTCATTGAAGCCAATGGAACTTTGCCTAAATTCCTCTGGAGTACAGCCTTTATCTCCTAGACACTTCAAAGGAAACTAACCAAACCTCAGTGTTTTTCAAGATCAAAAGATCTAACAGCTATCGAAAGAGTCCACACCCTACACCAGAGAAACTATTTGGTGAAGACAACTTGATGCTAGGCTCAGCCCTTTGCAGCTGATTTCTGGATAGAGATCAGAGACTAGGGAAGGGAGAGTTTGTCAATTTCTGTTTTGCTGTTTCTAATTTTCCAATCTTGCATTCAGTTTTCCACATCAGCTTGTGCTTTGTTTTTAAAGTCCTTGTGGAAATTAATAAGCACATTAGTGCAAATTTCTCTTAATAGGCACATGTTTGTATGCAATTTTGCCTATGAAACTCTTTCTTTTTGCAAGATAGTGCATTTAGATCTACATTATCTTCTTCTTCTTCATCAGCATCATTAAAATTTGTATACCACCCTTCATATGTAGATCTTAGAGTGGTTCACAACATAAAAATACAATATTAATTTATGTATATATTTATGCACACTTTCCTGCCAACCTAGCAGTTCGAAAGCACGTCAAAGTGCAAGTAGATAAATAGGTACTGCTCCGGCGGGAAGGTAAACGGCATTTCCGTGTGCTGCTCTGGTTCACCAGAAGCAGCTTAGTCATGCTGGCCACATGACCCGGAAGCTGTACGCCAGCTCCCTCGGCCAATAAAGCGAGATGAGCGCCGCAACCCCAGAGTCGGTCACGACTGGACCTAATGGTCAGGGGTCCTTTTACCTTTACCTTTATGCACACTTTACCTAGGGTGAATTTTGAAGAATGGCTGTGCTTCAATTCATGCATTGTTTTGGAAACTGAACCAAATTTCTCCACTCTCCCTATCAGGGACTTGAGCCATGTCTAACAATAGAAAACACGTTTTTCTCTAGAGGAGCTATATCCTCAACATTGATTGTTTACTCCCGTGTTGACTCTATTTCACCTGAGTATAAAAGCTTTCCTTAAAATTCTTACATAGGGTTGCCTGTGGATTCATACATAGGGTCGCTTGTGAATTGCATTTTCAAAAACCATGTCCAAACATATTGTGAGGTTTCTTGCATGAGTCCCATTTTCCATTCATTCCGATACGTGTCTCGAGCTGAGTCCAGGTCACCAGCTAGGTCTTTGGGCTCAGTGCTTCCTTTGCTTGATTATTAAGAGTTTAATTCCTCAACATTTGTACAATCTCTAAGTAAGCCAAGCCTTCAAGTTAATTGACTAACCACATGTCTAGCTCGAAAACATGTCTGGAGTATAATGCCCCACATAGACCAGGATACCTAAAAGATTGTTTCAGAGAATCAGAGAATTGTAAAGTTGGAAGTGACCCCAAGGGTAATCTAATACAATGCCTTACAATGCAGAAATCACAGCTAAAAAAATCCCTAACAGAAGACCATCCAACCTCCGTTGTCAAGCAGCTCTTACAGTAGGAAAGTTCTTCCTAATGTTCAGTCGGATATGTTATGTTAATCTCAGTTCAAATATTACTGCCACAGTATTAAATACAGGTAACTCCCCACTTACGTGGGGGTTAAGTTCTGACACCCAGTGCTCATAAGTGAAAATTGCCTAAGTGGGGAGCACCCTCTAAGCACACTTTAAGTGCCAGTAGCGTAGCGTGGGGGATGCAGGGGGGGCCGGCCGCACGGGGCGCAACATCTGGGGGGGCGCACTCGCACTCGAGTGCTAAAATCCACGGGTTAGGGGGCGCAAATTACTTGCCTTGCCCCGGGTGCTGACAACCCACGCTACGCCACTGTTAAGTGCCGTCTCTGCCGCACTCTCTCCAATCCAGCTCAAATACTGTACCAAAAACACAACTTCAAATGGAATTGAAGCTCTGGGGCTGGCAGAAGGCTGGAGGATGCATGAAAAAGCAATGGCTGCTGCAATAGCGCAGGCATCAGCTGTTAGGAGAGGAGGCTGAGCAGCCTAGACAAAGTCCCATTGAACCTCCAGTCTCTTCTCCACCCTCGCTGAGGTCCTCTTGAGGCTCTGGGGAGGTTCTTTTACGAGCCACAAAGACTCTCCAGGTCTCTCCCTGCTGTTTCCTGGTATGAATTAAATTATTTAATTATATCCCAATGCCGTGCGTATAGATAGTCACCCGTGAGTCGATCCTGCCCAAGACGGAGGCTTCCCTGTATTGCCTGGTAACTTACCAAATGAGACGTGTGTTACTCCTTAAGTGATCCTTCCTCACCAAAATCACTAATGCTCCCTCAACCAAGCCTAAGCGATGCTGAACCTCAAACATCTCGCTGCTGTCTTGGGCAAGTGACAAGTCTATTGAATTTAGGAAAAATGCAGCTTGAACTAAAGAATAAACCAACAAGTTTTTTTATCCACAAGAGAAAATGTAGATGCATTAATGTTTCTGGTCAACATGCTGTGTGAGGCCTACAGCTCAGAAACTGTTGCGTTAATCCTCGACAAACTCTGCCAAGAGGGTTGCACTCTGTCTTTGCGGTAAACCCATTCCTTCCTGAAGAAATAATAATGCTTTAAGCCAAAAGTTAAGTTTGGTGGAAGACAGGGATGCTGAGGACATTGATAACAGCCTTGTCCGTGAGGATCCAAAACACATATTACTTACTTTCAGCTGTGACAAAATGTTAGTCCAGCTCTTACTAGCTTGTCCTTTGGAATGAAACTCTCTCTTGGCTCACCTTGTGTCTGTGGCTGGCTGAGGAAAATAAAGCTCCCTGTTGGAATCTCAGCAGTGGATCCAACACAAGAGTAAGTGGGGTACTCTGCTAATTAGACACGTCCACGCTAATGTCTGGCTGCCAGCTGGCTGACATGATGCCTCCTGGTATTAGTGTTACATGATGTAAGCTTAATTCCCTGTGCACTGAGCAGGTGTTTCTAGAGTCTTCCTGCCCAGGTGGGTTTCTGTTGCTTGGAGTGGGGGTTGCATGCTCTCAGACTGGAGTGGCTGGGGTCTGTTTACAACTGAACTGCCTTCGCCTTCCCACACTCAGACTGGGGGGGGGGCCACAAAGCTCTTTTTTCAAGGGTTGCTAGGCCAGATGCACAACCACAGACCCTCCAAGTGCCCCTATTTTCCAGGGACAGTACCAGATTTACAGAAGCCACCCCAGTTTCTGATTTGATCCTGGAATGTCCTGCTTTTCCTTAAAGGTAAAGGGACCCCTGACCATTAGGTCCAGTCGTGACCGACTCTGGGGTTGCGGCGCCCATCTTGCTTTATTGGCTGAAGGAGCCAGCATACAGCTTCCGGTCATGTGGCCAGCATGACTAAGCCGCTTCTGGCGAACCAGAGCAGTGCACGGAAACACCGTTTACCTTCCCGCCAGAGTGGTACCTATTTATCTACTTGCACTTTGACGTGCTTTCAAATTGCTAGGTTGGCAGAAGCTGGGACCGAGCAACGGGAGCTCACCCCGTGGCAGGGATTCGAACCGCCAACCTTCTGATCAGCAGGCCCTAGGCTCTGTGGTTTAACCCACAGTGCCACCCGCGCCCCTTGCTTTTCCTTAAGATGTCCTTATTTTCAGTGGAGGGTATGCAGTTGTGTGATCCCTGAGCCAAGGAGATAAGTAACTATACAATCTTTAGAAGCCATCTGAAGGCAGCATTGTATAGGGAAGCTCTTCAATGTTTTATTAAGCTTTTATATATGTTGGAAACTGCCTAGAGTGGCTGGGGCATCCCAGTCAGATGGGTGAGATATAAATAATAAAATTTATTATTATTATTATTATTATTATTATTATTATTATTATTATTATTGAATAGGACATTCCTATTTTCATCAAAGAAATGGTGGACTGTATGCAACCATAGGGTGCAGAAAAGTGGGTGACTGTAGCTCTGTGTTCACTGCATGTGTTGTTATTATTGTTGTTTAGTCGTTTAGTCGTGTCCGACTCTTCGTGACCCCATGGACCAGAGCACGCCAGGTACTCCTGTCTTCCACTGCCTCCCGCAGTTTGGTCAAACTCATGCTGGTAGCTTCGAGAACACTGTCCAGCCATCTCGTCCTCTGTCGTCCCCTTCTCCTTGTGCCCTCCATCTTTCCCAACATCAGGGTCTTCTCCAGGGAGTCTTCTCTTCTCATGAGGTGGCCAAAGTATTGGAGCCTCAGCTTCACGATCTGTCTTTCCAGTGAGCACTCAGGGCTGATTTCCTTAAGAATGGAGAGGTTTTATCTTCTTGCAGTCCATGGGACTCTCAAGAGTCTCCTCCAGCACCATAATTCAAAAGCATAAATTCTTTGGCAATCAGCCTTCTTTATGGTCCAGCTCTCACTTCCATACATCGCTACTGGGAAAACCATAGCTTTAACTATACGGAGCTTTGTTGGCAAAGGTTGTTGTTGTTGTTGTTGTTAATCTGGATTTATATCCCACCTTTTCCTTGGACTCAGGACTCAAGACAGCTTACACAAATTAAAACAGCACAGATAAAATAAGGGAAAGGGAAAGGACCCTTGGATGGTTAAGTCCAGTCCAAGGCAACCATGGGGTGCAGCGCTCATCTCGCTTTCAGGACAAGGGAGCTGGCATTTGTCCACAGACAGCTTTCCAGGTCATGTGGCCAGCATGACTAAACTGCATTTGGCACAATGGAACACCGTGACAGAAACCAGAGCACATGGAAGAGCTGTTTACCTTCCCGCCACAGCGGTACCTATTTATCTACTTGCACTTGCATGCTTTCGAACTGCTAGTTTGGCAGGAGCTGGGACAGAGCAATGGGAGCTCACCCCATCGTGGGGATTTGATCTGCAAGCCCTAGGCTCAGTGGTTTAAACCACAGCGCCACCTAAACACATATGCAAGCTAACAGTTAAAAAGTAACAAAACTATAATGGAATTAAATCAGTATAAAAACAAATCTGTTATAATGCAGATAGTAAAAGCAGCACTGCACTATTAGAAGTGCTTTACTTAAGAAAATAGGAGTCAGTTCCCCAAAGCCTGTTGGAATAAAACAATCTCCATCTGCTGTCAGATGTACAACAAGGAGGAAGCCAGGCTAGCTTCTCTAGGAAGGGTGTTCCAAAGTCTGTGAGCAGCCATTGAGATTAAACAATTAAACATGTGAGCAGGAGCCTGACCACGTGGCGTTCTAAATTAGGTGGGGCTCTTGTGGATCATGAAAAGTCACCTTGAAATCTGATCCTTTTCAATTGCGAATTAAACCTATGTTTAAGGTGAATTTGTCCATCACATAAAAATAGACCCTGGCATTACATACTGCAAAGAGGACTTACAGAAATGACTATTACTGCGTTCATCTTATCTACCATCTATCTATCTTTCTATCATCTATCTATCTATCTATCTATCTATCTATTTATCTATCTATGTATCATCTATCTATCATCTTCTTTTACTAAACAAAACTTATAAAGCATTTGATTGTAAGGAAAATCTCTAAGCGGTTTACAAAAGAAAATGTAAAAGGAATCGTTAAGATGGTCAACCAAAGCCATTGCAAACAGGTATTTAAAAAAGTTCGGAAGATGCTTAAAATCTACAGCAGCTAAAAGCAGATAAAGCACATGTGACTTCATGTCTGGATAGGCATGTGTAAGGAACGACGTTTTGAGCAGGTACTGAAAAGAGTACAGCAAAGGTACCTTCAGAGAGATAGTGTCCAAGGGAAAAAGGAGAACCAGGCTCTCGCATTTTTAATAATTGTGCATGCAGTTGCATGCACTAATAGTGGCCTAATACAGGACTAGTAGTACATGCAGTTCTATACAGGGAACAGAGCAGACTGAACCTCTTAGCCAGATGATAAGCCCTTCTGTGAAAAGAAACTGGTGTTCCCCTGTTGGGATTTCCTCACTCACTTAACTCCTGCTCTGTCCCACCTACGCAACAGCTCCTATATACAAGCCCGCATGTCAACACAGGTGTTTGGCGAGCAGCTGTGATTACATCTGCTAGCAAGCAAGGGATCTCCGCTGTTAGAATTCACCATGATCTCTAGCAAAGCTTGCCAGGCTGATGAATCAAGCACCACGCCTCTTCATTTTGGGTTGCAGGGCCCGGATCCACACGCCAAACTTGTTTGGCGGCCTTGGAGTGCTTGTGGTTTTCCTGTTGTCCAATTTCCTCACCCAGGCAGTCCTAGGCTTAGGCTGCTGCTTCGCGGCCTTTAAACTCCACTTCCAGCTAATGTTACACGGCATGTCTGTTTGTTTGTTTTCCTAGCCCGCTGTAATGCTCTACAAACCTTTATCTCCCCCCCCCCCTTTGACATCACAGCCGGCGGAGGTCAGGCAAGCTGTTTGAAGCAGAAGCTGGTACAACCGCTGAGGGATGGCTGGGAGCATATCAACACGAAGGAAACGAGGGAGGGTCAACCCCGGCTGCACACGTGTTTACAAACTTGCAATGCCTTCTTTCGTGATGAGCAAGGAAAGTCTTTGCAAAATGGACCCGCCCCCCAAAATGTCGATTCTTCAGAAACACAAGATGCCTCTGCTGCAAATGTGCTGTTTCCTCTGCACCCCAAAATCTCCCTGGCAAGAAAACAGCATGGAAAAATACAAAAGGTGTATAAAACAAATCGTAGTGTAGGAAATCCCGCCCCCTGCAATTCTGCAAATGTATTGCAAAATTATCCAGATGTTGAAATGATAGCGACACTCCTGAATGTACTCCGGAAATGACCTTAAAATATCAGTTTGAATATACAGCAGGGGAACTCCCCCCCCTTGTCCAAATGGTTTTATAAAAAGGAGGGGACATTTTATCATATGTGGTGGGATTGTAATGTAATAAAAGAAATTGGGAAATGATATACAATGAATTGAAGAAAATGTTCCACTTAACATTTGTTAAAAAACCTGAGGCATTTTTGTTAGGGATTGTAGGGAAAGACCTGCTCAGAAAGCTGAAAAACATCTTCATGTATGCGACAACAGCCGCAAGAGTCCTAATAGCACAAGGATGGAAAACTGAAGAAATTCCAACTAAAGAATCATGGCAAGAGAAACTGATGGACTATGCAGAATTGGCAAAATTGACACATAAGCTACGGGACAAGGATAATTGTAACTTCAAAGATGAATGGGAACCCTTTACAAAGTATTTGAAGACGCAACAATGTGAATTGGACTCCTTGGCAGGTTTTGAATAAACACTCACAAACTCTTTATTGACAATAATCAGTTAGATAATTAAGGATTTATACAACTTTGTAACATGCAGAGAATAGCATTTACAGAGAAACCAAAGATTGGAACTGAGGGAAGTCGGGGGTGGGGGTGGGGGTGGGGGTGAGGTTTGTATGGGAGGGTGGGGGGAGGGAGGAAAATGGGGGGGGGACCAAAGATGACATGTTTTTGGATAATATGTTTTGTTTAAATTTCTAATAAAAAATTATAAAAACAAACAAACAAATGGTTTTATAGAATCTTGGACCTGATTGTTATGTATAAATTCACATAGGGAGTAACCCTACGTACAGAATTCTGGAGTGAAGCAAGCCAGTAAGTTAAGCTGGTGCAGGGGTGCCAAATTATTGCAGAGGCTCAGGTATGCCCCACCCTGCATAACTGATCACATGACAGGGTGCACGCACACCATTTGAATGGCAATGCCCATTAACTTTGGGGAGATAGCCCCCTCTAATATTTTATTGTGGAGGCCGAAGCCCCCACGGCCCCTAGGAGTTGGCTCCTATGCACTTGTGAATGAATAGGGCTGGACAAACAGATGAGACGCAAGTCAAAAAAGGCAGAAGTGTCATTATTTTGCTTATCGGCTTAAGGAGACTAACAGAAGAGATCGTAAAGGAAAAATAGAAATTATATGAACAAGATATGATGTGGAAACACCAAGATAAGACTGGATAGAATTATGAAGTTTGTTTGGACTGATTGGGACTGATTTGGACATTAACGCAGTAATAAGAAGATGATCTGAATCCCCCTTTGGATCTTGAAGTATGGGTTCCCCCAACAAAATTTAAAAATTTGGCTTTGTAATTTGGAATTTATGTGATGTGATTTAATTTGATGTGATTGGCCAGTTAATAAAAATTATTTTTAAAAAAAAGAAAAAAAGGCAGAAGTGTCTGGGCCAAGTGCACTTACAGGGCGTTCCACAAGCGGGGTGTGCCCCTTATTATTTAAACATGAGAGGATGATATTTTCCCCATGGTTGATCATGTCACTGTGTCAAAGTACTCTTGTGGCCCACCTGGTCTGAGATGTCGGACCGCCCTGATATAAAGGAAACAGCAGGTATTGAAAGAACAGTTTATTTCTAAACACATTGCTCGGATGTTTCCAATATGACACACAAAAAGGGGGAATCAGCTTTTCAGTCTGGAGGAAGGAACTCCTCTGGGAACAGTAACTTGGAATGGCCTGTTCCTCTTGGAGCTGCCCCTTATTATTTAAACATGAGAGGATGATATTTTCCCCATGGTTGATCATGTCACTGTGTCAAAGTACTCTTGTGGCCCACCTGGTCTGAGATGTCGGACCGCCCTGATATAAAGGAAACAGCAGGTATTGAAAGAACAGTTTATTTCTAAACACATTGCTCGGATGTTTCCAATATGACACACAAAAAGGGGGAATCAGCTTTTCAGTCTGGAGGAAGGAACTCCTCTGGGAACAGTAATTTGGAATGGCCTGTTCCTCTTGGAGCTGCTCTATAAGTGAAGGGCTGGTTCTCCTTTGCTGGAATGTCGAAGAGTGTCCACTCAAATGAAAAGACTGCTTTCGCATTTGAGGAACAATATCTGTCACATTCAAGAGGCAATGGAGATGTGCTTGGTTGTAAAAATATTTCTGTGCCTGTTAGTTTCTGGTTTGTTCTGTAGTGTGACCCCTCTTTCCTTTAGCTGTGCCATAGATCAGATCTGGAGCAACTGTTTTGTATGCAGAAACCCCCAAGTTCAGTCCCTATGTATTAACTGTAGGATGTAAAGGTGCAGTCAAGAGCAACATTCCAACAGAGGACTAATGGCCTCCATGTTCTAACCAGTTGCTGTGACAACCGGTTTGTCGGTTGCTGGTAGTTTTGAAAGATAACTGCTCCGTTGCAGTCACCTCGGGACCAACTTCCCTCTGGTATAGTTTATTTGCTTCTTATGTAACCTAAGCTTGCCTTCAGGTACAGTTCTGTAAACCTGAATGAATCTGAGAGTAAAATAGTTTTATATTAACATGAATCAGATTCGTGTGTGTATTCTTTAAGAGGGATTCAAAGGGATTTTTAACCAGGACGGCATCTTTATTAGTAGTACTCAGGGGAGTCAGCAACAAGCTGATTGCTGCATAAACTTGTAAAGGGGATTGTTTAACTCTGCTAAAGTAAACCTTCCCACATGAACCAGCTCCCCATTTCCTGAGTCTTACCAGTACAGTGGTACCTCTGGTTACATATGCTTCAGGTTACATACGCTTCAGGTTACAGACTCTGCTAACCCAGAAATAGTACCTCTGGTTAAGAACTTTGCTTCAGGATGAGAACAGAAATCGTGCAGCAGCAGGAGGCCCCATTAGCTAAAGTAGTGCTTCAGGTTAAGAACAGTTTCAGGTTAAGAACGGACCTCCGGAACGAATTAAGTACTTAACCCGATGTCAGGGAATTGGAGGCAGAGAAGGGGGAGAGAATGGGGACTTACAGAGATCAGGCTCCTTTAATCAGCAGCTGTTCTTCCTTGGGCGAGGAAGGTGACGAAGGGCTGTCAGGAGGGAATGAATCTGAGAGGGGGAGCCACTTCCGGCGCCCAGCCACTCTCGTAACAGAGGAAGGAAGGGGGTTGCGCTCAGGAAATGGATATGCTGGGGGAAACGGAACGGAAGTTGCCTCTTCAGTCGAGGCAACTGACTCACCATGATGGAGACGGGCTTTTTTGAGCTCTTGTAAATAGCTTGAAGAAACCAATAAATCTTTGTAAATATGGCTGGATTCCTGGACTCTTATCTCTACTAGCACCCACCAATCATTCCTGACACCCGAGGTACCACTGTATTATGAATTTGGGTGATTGACAGGTGGGTTGTCCTGCCCACCTGTCAGAGTCTGTTGCACCGTGCTTCCTAAGCGCCTGAGCACCAGCTGGCTGTTGGGCACTTGGGAGCCACAGTGCAAGGGGTTTTGCTGTTCTACTGTAGCCCCAAGCAACTTGCTTTGAAACTGCTGCTAAAACAGAGGGGTTTTCCCCCCAACTCCTTGTCAATGGAAAGTGCTTGATACTATTGGAGGAAGGTTTGTGAAACCACACGTCTCCAGAATTGATTGTAGCAGAACCAGGAGATAACATATACATTGTAAATATTTTTTCCCCAAAGGGTTTGTTTGTTTGTTTTTTGATTAATAATAATAATAATAATAATAATAATAATAATAATAATAAAATAATTTTATTTATATCCCGCCCTCCCCAGCCGAAGCTGGGCTCAGGGCGGCTAACAACAATCAAAATAGTCCAACATTCTAAAAACATTCATTATAAAATTAATTAAAATCAAATTGATGGCAACCATTAAGCAAAATTCTGTGCAGATTGCCAGAGGAGAGGGTCAGGCTGCGCCCTGACCAAAGGCCTGGTGGAACAGCTCTGTCTTGCAGGCCCTGCGGAAAGATGTCAGGTCCCGCAGGGCCCTAGTCTCTTGTGACAGAGCATTCCACCAGAGCCAAGAAAGCCCTGGCTCTAGTTGAGGCCAGCCTAACCTCTCTGAGGCCTGGGATCTTCAGGATGTTTTTATTTGCAGACCGTAAATTTCTCTGTGGGACATACCAGGAGAGGCGGTCCCGTAGGTACGAGGGTCCTAGGCCGTATAGGGCTTTAAAGGTTAAAACCAGCACCTTAAACCTGATCCTGTACTCCACCGGGAGCCAGTGCAGCTGGTATAGTACTGGATGAATATGATCTCACAGCGAAGACCCCATAAGGAGTCTCGCCGCGACATTCTGCACCCGCTGGAGTTTCTGGGTAAGTCTCAAGGGCAGCCCCACGTAGAGCGAGTTACAATAATCCAGTCTGGAGGTGACCGTCGCGTGGATCACAGTGGCTAGGTCAGGGCGAGAGAGATAAGGAGCCAACTGCTTAGCTTGGAGGAGATGAAAAAATGCCGCCTTTGTTATAGCTGTAATCTGCGCCTCCATAGAGAGGGAGGTATCGAAGATTACACCCAAACTCTTAACGAACGATGCTGGCACTAATTGCACCCCCGCAAGAGATGGGAGTTGCCCCCTCAATCCCATATCGCTCCGTCCCAGCCAGAGGACCTCTGTCTTCGAAGGATTTAACTTCAACCGGCTCCCACGTAACCATCCAGCCACAGCTTCCAGACATCTGGTCAGTGTGTCTGGGGCCGAGTCAGGATGGCCATCCATCAACAGATAGAGTTGGGTGTCATCGGCATACTGATGGCAACCCAGCCCAAAACTCCGGACAAGCTGGGCGAGATCTAAAATCTATTTACAGTATTATGTTTTCTAGCCAGCAACCATTTGAAGCTAAAATTAATAAGAAGGGGGGGGCGCGACTTTTTTTTAATTTTAAAAATGGTCCTTTCATCACACCTAGCGATCCTGCCAAAACTTGCAATTAGGGCTTGCTGATCAGAAGGTCGGCGGTTTGAATCCCCACAACAGGGTGAGCTCCTGTTGCTCAGTCCCAGCTCCTGCCAACCTAGCAGTTCGAAAGCATGAAGTGCAAGTAGATAAATAGGTACCGCTCCAGCGGGAAGGTAAATGGCATTTCTGTGTGCTGCTCTGGTTCGCCAGAAGCGGCCTAGTCATGCTGGCCACATGACCTGGAAGCTGTACGCTAGCTCCCTCGGCCAGTAAAGCGAGATGAGCGCCGCAATCCCAGAGTCGTCTGCAACTGGACCTAATGGTCAGGGGTCCCTTCATCTTTAACCTATGTCAAATCTATTAGGTGCATCAATAAATTGTGTACCAAGCCCTGGTTTCTATCTCACAAACTTTAATATTTTTGTAACTCAAACTGCGGTTGATTAGGGATTAAATTCTAGTTTCCATGCAAGCATGATCTGCATGACTAAGCAACCTAAACTCCAGCTCCTTTCAACATCCCCAGATATTGATCCCTGTAACCCTTTACTTTCTGAAAGGAACTGGAAATGTCCCTTTTGCAGTGCATGGAATGCTTTTGCTTCAAGCCTTGAGTTTACCAGACCAATCTGTTTAAAAGCTTGGCTCTGAAACCATCCAGCAAACCTCATCCTTAAGAGGAACTGCAAGAGGCACTCTCCTGCATGCGGCTTGCACCTCTGGCACATCCTTCTGCTCTAGCAGCTTCACGTCACACTGTCTGTAAGGGCAGAGCACACATAAACAGCCAATCATAGAAAGGAACATAGTGGAGCATGGTGTTGCAATGCACACCAGTCAATCAATCCATTTACTGTATATAGCCAAGGGCCTTTACAATGTACAGCAGGCGTTAAGAACAATGCTGAAATCATACAACATGACCTACAAAAGCTAAAGCATAAAAATTTACAGCATGAGGTTTTAAAATTAGGAAGCATTAACATATCTAGAACGGAGCAAACTTGTCTACCAGATGTGTAATCTGGAGATCTTTATCAGCTGGGAGCTTGACTGTCATCTCCTGTGGGGGATTGCCTGAGAGACAGTCAAGAACAGGCGATAAAAAAAAATTCTCTGGGCATTGAATATAAGGGGCAAAGCAGCAGGTAAAGCACAACATCCTCAACCTGATTGCATCCATAAATGCACCTGCGTTCCATATGGGGAATTTCCAGTTATCTCCCCTCTAAATACACTGAGGGCATCTTTTGGCATCTTAGTTCAACAAAGGCCCTATGCAGCTGCTGGAAAGTCAGTGTCTCAAGGTAATGGGGCCTTGAGTGGTTGATCTTGATTTGGGGGTACCAAATAGAATAAAGGGCAGCCATAATGTTCTTATCTTGGTTGGTGTCTTGATCAAAGATCCAATTTCTTAGGTCACATGGATATGGTGCAATATGCGCTGTGATGTCATAATATAATAATAATAATAATAATAATAATAATAATAATAATAATAATAAATAATTTTTATTTATACCCTGCCCTTCCTGGTTCAGAAAACCGGGCTCAGGGCGGCTAACAACAAATTTAAAACACTTAATTGTTGCAACAAAAAACAGCATAAAATACAGTATAAAATGTGAATAACAATAAATTCAAAATTCAAAATCAATTTAGGGGGAGAATCCATCCAGTAAACATTAGATGATCACCAGGGCTAACTGGCTACATTAGTCCTATTTGGGTCAGCGAGGAGACCAGGGGAGAATTAGCTGTGGGATCCCAGAGTGGGTAATCTTCATAAAATGAGGAGGGGGAGGGAAGGAAGGAAGGTG
The DNA here is from genome assembly GCF_964270895.1 of Podarcis filfolensis. Lineage (NCBI taxonomy): Eukaryota > Metazoa > Chordata > Lepidosauria > Squamata > Lacertidae > Podarcis > Podarcis filfolensis. The sequence continues at coordinate 74,397,415 of NC_139603.1, forward strand.
AATAAAAGATCAGGCTAAGTTCAAATTGAAAGCCAGGCAGAATAGCTCTATCTTACAGGCCCTGAAGAAGTGTGCATGCACACGAAAGCTCATACCAAGAACTAACTTAGTTGGTCTTTAAGGTGCTACTGGAAGGAAAAAAATATTTTTTGTTTTGATGAGCTAAATTATTATTTTTGGTGGGGCACATATGGTCATCCTCAACCATGTCTTCAGGCAGGGACAGCCAACATAGTGCCCTTCAGATGTTATTGGGTTGCAGCTTCCATCATCTCATCCCACAATGGTTTGGTCTGGAGTCCACCAACAGATGCAGGGCCCCACATTTGCTAACTCCACCTTAGAGCTATGAGTCTGTGCTTCAGATGCTGCCGACATCCTAGGCGTAAGGTGTCGTTATGTGGCCAAAAAGGCAAAAGTGTTTCCTTAGGGAAGTTGGGACTGAGCATGCTCGAGGCCTGAGCTTTCAGGAATAGTTCTAAGAGGGATTTTTATTATGTATTTTATGTTGTTATATCGTGATTTTATCTTGTGAATCGCCTTGAAACCTGTGGGTATACAGCGGTATACAAATAATAATAATAATAATAATAATGCCAGACTGAAAACTGTATAAACAGTAACAAAGAAATAGAACTTACTCAGATAGCCTATGTACAGTATATAACGACTTGGGGTCTCATCCTGTAGCTGTTGGTCACTGTTGCCTTTATTTCACCAAATTTATACACTGCTTGATTGTATTTTTAAAAAACACAATTTATTTATTTCGTAAAATTGATCAAGAAAGATTCACAACCCTATTGTTAAACATGCAATAGTTAAAATACTAAAACACATCAAAATTAGCTCAACTTTCTAAGCATCTGGGTAGGCCTGACTAAACAGGACTGGTTTTTCTAGCAGGTGCCGAAAATAATACAGCGAAGGCGCCTGCTTGATCTCAAGTGGCAGGGCGTTCCAAAGTGCAGGTGCTGCCACACTCAGTGACTGGGTTCTTAGAAATGTGGAACGGGTATTATGTGGCACCTGTAGCCGTGCCAATTCCAGCAAATGAAGTGGTCGAGTGGGTGCATGTGGGGGAAGGTGATCTCGTAGGTAAACTGGTCCCAAGATGCTAAGGTCTTTATCGTTAATCGTGGCCCCTTGAACTTCACCCAGTAGCAAATTGGCAACCAGTGCCTCTCTACGAGCACAGGTGTTCTATGCTGATGAGGCCTCACTCTTGTCAGCAATTGTGCTGCAGCATTCTGCACTAACTTCAGCTTCTGAATGTGTTACGAGGGAAGCCCCACACAGAGCTTTAGAGTTGGATAGTTGCTGTGTTGGAATCAAGCTATCAATGAGAAAGTTTCCAACTCAAAAATCATTTGGAACTAGGGAAGTGAAGGTGAAGTGGCGATACACAGAGAGTTCTTTTGTGCGTAGTTCCTTAATTTCAAAAATGGAGAAAGAGTGGATGTCTAGGGAGGGAGTCAATATGACACTTATGGAAGGCAGTGCGGGGGGTACTGGGCTTCCACAGTTGACTTAATTTAGCTTATAGCTGGGTTGAGAAATAATCCATTTCCCCACCATTAAGTAACACAGCTCAGTTAGTTGATCCCAATTGCAAACTGCCGCTCAGAAGCTTCCCTCTTTCCTTACATTTTGTAGTTTTAAGAATTTAATCCAGAGCAGGTACATTCTATATAAAGAAAAAGCAACGTCTCGAAATATGCTATATTGTTTTGCAACGTATAGGAGAACAGAAAAAGGAGTTGTTCCATTCCTAGTTTTTTTTTATGTCTTTTTTATGCTGCTTCAGTAAAATCACAACCTATACACTGAGACCAAGGTGTATAAACATACCATCTGCAGTACATTCAATTGAATAAACAGTGCGCAAGCTCGTATAAACTTCTCAGGTGAATCTGTGAGCCAGAGTTGCTTCAGATTCTTGCACGCCAGCTTCCATCCTCTAAAATGGAGTTTGTATATTCAAGCCTTGCAATAAAAAATAAACACACTTGGCAACTGAACGTTCATATTCCTCCTTGATCTCTTGGGCTCATCCCCTTCCCTAAAGGTCTCCGAAAGTTCTATAGAAAGTGGCACGGGTTCCAGCTTGAAAATGTATTTATCCCCCCCCCCCACCGTCAATCAAAATCTTGTACTTTTGGGCAATATGGAAACTGAAGTATAAAAGCTAGAATTAAGCAGGAATGCATCTTAACGTTCTTGATACACGTGCACCCATCACTTTAAAAATTATTGTCTGTAATACATTTGTACTAAATAAACGGGAGATGAACTATTCTTTTAGAGATCTATGCAGCAGGAAGGGGGGGGGAGATTTCCTTTCTGTAGAATCCATTTTTTTTTTGGGCAAGAGTTCCCCAAAAAGAATTCCATCGCATGCTAAACCAGCCTGAATTTAGTTGCTGGGATAGCTCAGTTGGTAAAGCATGAGACTCTTAATTTCAGGGTCGTGGGTTTGAGCCCCACACTGAGCAAAAGATTCCTGCATTGCAGGGGGTTGGACTAGATGACCCTCATGGTTCCTTCCAACTCTACAATTCCATGATTCTAAGAAAACCAAATATTTGGGATTTATTTTTCAGAGCTCTACTGCTAAGGACACCTCCCGGAAGCCCAATTCTAGTCCTTAAAAAGCCCTGAAACAAAATGATCCGTTTGCTCCATTGTTAAATGTGTTTTATTGACGGTTTTATTATGTATGCTGCTCAGAGGGTTTTCTGATTAAGCAGTCTGCCAATCTTTCTCAGTAAAAAAACAAATGTTCATGGAAGCTGAGTGCAGGTATGCATCTGTGTATGTGTCTTCACCAAGACCATTTGAATCCTGATGTGACGGCTCCAATTCCATCCACAAATGTCAAGCTTGCATAGGGGATAGGTAAAAGTAAAGGGACCCCTGACCATTAGGTCCAGTCGTGACTGACTCTGGGGTTGCTAGCTCATCTCGCTTTATTGGCCGAGGGGGCCGGCGTACAGCTTCTGGGTCATGTGGCCAGCATGACTAAGCCGCTTCTGGCGAACCAGAGCAGTGCATGGAAACGCCGTTTACCTTCCCGCCAGAGCGGTACCTATTTATCTACTTGCACTTTGACGTGCTTTCGAACTGCTAGGTTGGCAGGAGCAGGGACTGAGCAACGGGAGCTCACCCCGTTGTGGGGATTCGAACCACCGACCTTCCAATCGGCAAGTCCTAGGCTCTGTGGTTTAACCCACAGCACCACCCGTGTCACACAGGGGGGATACTCATTGTTAAAAGCTTTGCAAAGCAGATAGAGATCTGCAAGGCATCCTCTGACACATGGCCAGGGGTGGACCTTGGTAAAATGGTGCCCTGTGCAAGGCCAAAATTTGTTGCCCCCTCCAGCCCTTGTGCCAGCTTCCGAAAGCCACGTAAGGGGGCTCTGGGTTTCGAGAAGAAGGCATAAGGCTCTGGCAAGGGACTAGAGCCCCCTCACCTCCTTCCCAAAGCTGGGCAACTGCTAACTAGGACTTGGGAAGGGGGAGACAGGATGCTAGGACCCTGTTAAGAGCCCTCACACTTCCTTTCCAAAGCCCAGCACTTACTAGGCTTTGGGAACGAGGTGGAAAGGCGCCTCCTTTGCCCCTGTGCAGGGGAACCAGTTGTGCTGTGCTAAATCGGCCTCTGATATGACATTTCCAGCCATTTTATTATGCCGTAAAAAATGCAAAACCTTGTTCAGTTGCTGCAGGGAGCAACCAAACATGCATTTATTTATTTCTTAGATTTCTACCCCACCTGTCCATAAAAATAAGAAACAAAAATATCCAAGGTGGCTAACATTCAGATCCAAAGTAGAAAATAGCTGCTCAGTGTAACATGATTAGCAACACCGCACAGAAACGGCATACGAAGCAGATATTTATTTTGTTTATTTTTATTTATGAAAAACTATTTATATACCGCTGCATCACAGAGATATATCACAGCAGTTTGCCACACTATAAAAGAAATATAAAACCATACAGTAGAAAGAAGTTAAAAGCAAAAGAATTATCAGAAGACCGTTGTGGGGGATGCGCTCTCAACTGCCTGCATAAACCTGGCAGAATAGAAACGTTTTCAGAAGGCATTTAAAAGCTGGCACAGATAAGAGCTAAATAATAAGAATAATTAACACCTGGTGGCTGGTTAATGATATTAAAACATAAAACACGAAGCAGCAAATCTTTCTCCCTAGCTTGTATTCTCAAAATTGCACAGAAACTGCCATGTTTTGCCACTGAGAACATGTGGATTCCTTACCTGCCAGCATACCTATTCACAGCTGCATAAACTTTCGGTAAATAAGCTCAGATATGTCACTACCTGGGATGGATTGGGCTTGTGTGTTTGTGTGTGTCTATGTGTGTGTGTTGCTCAGTGGGACAGCATTAAGAACCTACCAGATCACTTTACTCCTTACATCTGCTCCATCAACTGCTTCGATCAGCAGAATTGGCACTACTGCAGGTGCCGCAAGTGGCATATAAATTTTACAAAATAAATAAACAGAATGATTTGCATTGCAAAGGTCCCGGTTCAGTCCCTTGCATTTCAGGATTGGATTGGGAAAGACTCTTGTTGAATCACAGCTAGCCATCCTCAGCAACATTGAGCCAGATGAACCAGTGGCTTGATTAGGGATTATGCAGCCCCTCCTGCCCCCCCCCTGCAGACAGAGAGAGGAAAAGAGAAAGAAAATACAAGACTGAGGATATATAACTGGAGAGATGGTGATACTTCAGCTTCCTGGATCTCTTTTATGATTTTGTGGCAGATTATGCATTCAGGCATGCAGAAGAGAAGGCGATAACTTAAAAAACAAGAACAAAACAGCACAGACGTAAGCTGCTGTTAAAAAGGTACAGGAGCAACAACCATTCTGTTGCTGTTTTGGTTTTTTTGAGGCAGCCCTGTTCCCTAGTCACTGCAGAATGTCTCTTCTCTGTTTTGAGTGTTTTTGTCTGGCTGGAATGTGTCCTTGGACTCTAGTGATGTCTCCTGTTCGCCTGGATGTAAGACAGAGAGGGGGGCGGTTTTGCGAGAGTGTGTAGAAACAAGCCTACTGTACAAAGGCAAACTTTACATCCCTTGCCCTGTCAACTTTGGCCTCCCAGTAAGGCTGCCCAGAAAGGCTCCCTATCCCTGGGCTATAGGATACAGTGGCTGTTGAGCCATGTAACAGCATGATCGCTATCAGCATATTTCTCTCACCATCTCACTGCAGCATTCATCTTATACCAGGAGTCAGCAAACCTGGTCCACTGTCCCTCAAACCATGTGGTGAGCCGGACTATATTTTTTGGGGGGGTGAAATGAACAAATTCCTATGCCCCACAAATAACCCAGAGATGCATCTTTAATAAAAGCACACATTCTACTCATGTAAAAACACCAGGCAAACCCTACAAATAACTCAGAGATGCATTTTAAATAAAAGGACACATTCTACTCATGTAAAAACATGCTGATTTCTGGACCGTCCACGGGCCGGATTTAGAAGGCGATTGGGCTGGATCCGGCCCCTGGGCCTTAGTTTGCCTACCCATGATCTATAGCCACAATCTTTATCGATGCTGCATCGTCCGGAATGTAATAATGTGTCCCTAACCCCCGACTCTTTCATTACATGCCTGTTTCGAAATGCAAGCCTTCCACAGACTCTGAATTCAGTTGAAGTCAGGCCCCTGAACATTAGAGTCTCAGAACCAGCAGCTGCAGGAACCACTAGAAGAGCTGAAAGGAAGATGCAGGGGGAAATGTGGTTCTGCAGTATTTATTTCTCTTCTAATTACAGGTGCCAGTTTCTCTGCCATCTGGCTCGTCTCATGACAAAGTCTCAGCAGCCAAGAAATGCAGAAATAAATAGATAATTAGAAAAATGCATTGACTTCATGGACTGCTGGTACTTGCCAGCACTAAAGCAGTTTGCTCGCTCATGGATCCTACCCTCATTTCTGAAATTGCTCCGTAAACTTGTAATACAAGATCCATACTCCCTGCCATTCTGCAGGGATAGAAAGGATTCAGTTAACAACCTCCACCCCACCCCACAACACATTGCAAGTAAGCTCTGTGATGTGCAGAGAGCATACCTCTTAACCTCACAATACTACCAAAGAGAAATAGAGTTCCTTCTGAGGGTCATGTGCACTTTACTATGAAACTAAGGTTGTGTATGCACCATACCTTTAAAGCACATGACTTCTCCCAAAGAATCCTGGGAACTGTGGTTTGTTAAAGTGCCTGGGAATTGTGGATTTGTGAGGTGTAAACTGCCTGGCATACTGGACTGGATAGGACTTTGTTCTGACCCAGACAGACTCCTGTGTACTCAGAAGTAAGTCCCATTGACTCCAAGGGCATAGGATTGCAGCCTCAGTCTCAAGTTACCATCCTTTCTAAAAAGAAAATTAAGAATCCAGATAATGCTACTGTTCACCTTCTGCATCTCAGTGTTTTCTACATTGTCCTGCATTTTTGTCAGGTGTGATTTGTGGCACTTTCTTTCACTTAAAGCAGAACTACAGCCACCACCTATGCCAGGGGTCAGCAACCTTTTTCAGCCATGGGCCAGTCCACCGTCCCTCAGATCATGTGGTGGGCTGGACTATATCTTTTGAGGGGAACTGAATGAATTCCTATACCCCACAAATAACCCAGAGATGCATTTTAAATAAAAGCACACATTCTACTGATGTAAAAACATGCTGATTCCTGGACCGTCCACGGGCCGGATTGAGAAGGCGATTGGGCAGCATCCGGCCCCCGGGCCTTAGGTTGCCTACCCCTGACCTATGCAGTACGGCAGGGTTTCCCAAACTTGGGTCTCCAGTTGTTGTTGGACTACAACTCCCATCATCCCAAGTTATCAGGACCAGTGGTCAGGGATGAAGGGAACTGTAGTCTAAAAACAGCTGGAATTCCAGGACTAGGAAACCCTGCAGTACGGAATGACAAAATACAGGTAAGACTTTTTAGGGTGGAAGTGCCTTTAGTTAGAGGCTTCCACCTTTCAGCTTCCACCTCCTTCCACCTTCTGCCATCTTCTTCCTATCTAGGAGAGTCACAGTATTACTGTTGACTTGCCCCTTAATCAGTGGTCTTTCTGTAGCTGACATCATATAACCTATAGTGAATGGCCTAGGCTGATGGGAATTGTAGTTCAGCAACCTCTAGATTCCCCATCCCTGGTCTAGAACCAGTCTGACTTCCCTGAACTCTCCCCCCTCCCCAGTTTACATTTCCTAGGGAAAGTTCTGTATTCCTTCCTTTCTACTTTTCTCTGAAGGGTCCAAGCATCCTCTCTAGAATGATTCATATCAAAATCCCTTTTGACATCATTAGGACTGCCATCCACATATCAAGGACTTGCAGCTAGTCCTACATTTTTACAGCGTCCCAGCAGGGGCATGTTGGTTTTATATTTGCACAGGTTTGCTCTCTGTTTCCTGTAGGGATATGCCTACTGTATAATCTTGAGGAACTGAGAGTATTCATAAGGCACCATCTAATACGAATGCAAGTGTCCTCGGGGCACTGTGAACATGTGTGTAGCTAATGCAATATTCATGCCATCACTTAGCTATTACTAATATTTTTCTTAACACAGTCGGAGTGTTACTTTGCCATGGGTTTTATTCATGGAAACATAAAAGTGGAAGTAAACGTTGATGCGGCAGCCAGGAAGGAGAAAGATGCATATGGTCAAAAGCCATAAGCAAAGAGTGACGAATGCCAGAGAGAGATTTTCACAACTTTTTATGAAAGAACGCTTCTGAGCATGAAAATACTACAAAAAAGTCTACTTTTCTCCACACACCAGCCCTGTTCCTTCCAGTGTAACTAGTACCAATTGCTTTGTGTGTGTGTGTGAAATCACAAAAAGGAAGGTTAGAGCATTAGGCTGTTCGTACACGTAACCATCCAATTGTCCACATGTTATTATTTTTTTCTGTACAACAATGAAATTATTGCTTCTGTACAGCTGGGGTGGCAAATGTGGTACCCTCCAAAAGTTGCTGGATTACAACCATCTCCAACACCTGATCATGGAAGTTGGAGTCTACCACCACTCCTCCCAAAACCTTTGGTGCATTACACTACAGATAGGATTGCCTTTGGGGTGCTTTGAGAATCATTTTGTTTCATTTGTGTTCAGAGCTGGTGTCAGAGGTTGGAATCACTAGGCACATGCCAAGACCCTACCTGCTGATCTCCTGGCCCTTCTCCTTGTTCTCGCTGTGTGTCTGCACACCCTCTCCAAGCAAACAAGTACTGAGAAGAGCAGTGATAGCAAATTCCTTCCCCTTGAATTGTGGGCAGCACTGAAGATCAACCCAAAAAGAAAGGCAACAGTAGCAAGGGAGGGAGCTGTGCTGAGGGCATGTTGGCAAGGGCCCAGTGAAAATATTGAACCGACCCTATCTGTGTTTGAATTTCTTCACTCCTGGTTACTGAGAGCTCCAGGAGCCCTATTATCCCATTCTCTATGTCTATCTCTTTGCCCTTATACGGGAGGAAGTTACCTCCCCTCTACAGTGGTACCTTGGGTTACAGACGCTTCAGGTTACAGACGCTTCAGGTTACAGACTCCGCTAACCCAGAAATAGTACCTCGGGTTAAGAACTTTGCTTCAGGATGAGAACAGAAATCGTGTGGTGGCAGTGGGAGGACCCATTAGCTAAAGTGGTACCTCAGGTTAAGAACAGTTTCAGGTTAAGAACGGACCTCCAGAACGAATTAAGTTCTTAACCTGATCTACCACTGTACCATATTTCTCATCTTCCCTCTCTTCCCCTACTGACGGGTGGTCAGCACAGTCCCCTTCTGATGTTGTCGGACTGCAACTCTCAACAGTCCCAACCAGCACTGCTGTTGGTGTGGGATGATGGGAGTTGTACTCCAACCACATCCAGAGGGCATTGCCTGCTCCTGTCCTACTGCAGCAGAACCCTCTGTTTTAAAATTGCCTTTTGCACATTTCCACCCCCTGCCTCCATAGAAACACGATAGAAATGTAAAAAAATTAAACCAACTTTTGATTTGTGTTCTGCTGCACTGAGCGACGGGACCTCTTCCAAAATGCTGTCATCTGAGCTGCAAAAAAGCCAAATATAAATATTGCTGGTCCGCTTGTAATTTAGCAAGTGCATCAGTAAAGAAACGGATATGAGAAAGCTGGGCAGAAAGAGTATAAATTGCATCGAATTTCCTGACTGCACATATGTCGACTATGCTGTTTGGAGGATGCAGTGTCAGCTGGAGATTATTCCTCTTTTTTTTTTTATTGCTGATAACACCAAATGATGCATTAACTGCATTAATGAAAAGGTCCTGACTTCTGTATGCAAAGAGCTTGTGATCCAAGAAGGGGGGGGGGGGACAGCAGCCAGGACACCAGTATCCACCCCAGTTCCTGTTCCCAGATATGTTTGGTATTTCCTGAGCTACATCATGGCAAGAAGATGCCAAAAATTCAATAGAGAAGGTGTCTGTCTGATATATAATGCCCCTAGGTCCTTCCACACTGTGCTTACCTCAGCCTCAAACCTACATACTTCTACTGCTTTTATGTTTTCAAGAAAGCAAAGGCGCTCCCAGACAATTATCACAGCGTCACCTAGTGCAAAATAATAAAAAAAAGAGAGAGGAAAAGATGACTGGTTCTGTTATGCCAAAGATGCAAGTGTAGGAACAGTCATTACCATAAATGTGTGTTATAAATACAGATTAAAGGCAAAGATATTGTGGGCTGTTTATCTTGCAATAAAGAGGGCTTTTTCCTTTACTTTGTTCTTCTTATGTAAGTCAATTAAAAATGCCCTCCTTCTGAGACATAATTTTCTTTGTTCATTTCCTTTTCGCCCTCATCATAAACCTTTTTTCTTGCACAACCAGATTCACTTCAGGCTGCTCGGCTCTGAATCCACAACTTGAATTTCATTACACATCTTAGTGAAGCAATCAGCAGAGCTGGAAGGGAAGATATTTAATAAGTTGAGCATCTTTGGAGATGGGCTGTGGAGAGATGGCCTTATGATCACATCATCCTTATTCTCATATGAGAGACATTTTGGCTTCACTTCTCTTAAAAAAACAAAACTATAAACACACACACACCCTAGTAGCTCAAAGGGACCAGCCATTGCAACTGGCTGGTCAATTGACTAATGGCATGATGGTTATATCCACATTACATATTTTTTTAAAAAGAAAATCCCTGCTATTATCTGGAAGATTGCAGGCAACTTTTCTATGGTGAACTTGTGGCAAACTTTTGTCTCCAGCTGTATCGTTATGTCAAACCTATCCATTCTTAAGGAAATCAGCCCTGAATGCTCACTGGAAGGGCAGATCCTGAAGATGAGACTCCAATACTTTGGCCACCTCATGAGAGGAGAAGACTCCCTGGAAAAGACCCTGATGTTGGGAAAGATGGAGGGCACAAGGAGAAGGGGACAACAGAGGACGAGATGGTTGGACAGTGTTCTCGAAGCTACCAGCATGAGTTCGACCAAACTGCGGGAGGCAGTGGAAGACAGGAGTGCCTGGCGTGCTCTGGTCCATGGGGTCACGAAGATTCGGACATGACTAAACGACTAAACAACAACAAGTATCGCTATGGGGAAGACAACATGGTACTCTCCAAATCAGGGTTACCTCAGCTGTTTTTGGACTACAGTTCTCATCAATTCTGACTACTGGCCCTGCTAGCTAGGGGTGATGGGAGTTGTAGTCCAGCAACAGCTGGAGACCCAAGTTTGGGAAATCCTGCTCAAGATGCTGATGGACACCAACATCCAACAGCTTCAGCTACCATGGCCAACTGCCAGGGATGATGGGAGTTGTAGTCCAATAATGTCTGAAGGGCTCAACATTGGCAACCCCAGCATAGGCTATGCCTGTAGGGCAGTGGTTCTCAACCTGTGGGTCCCCAGATGTTGTTGGTCTACAACTCCCATCATCCCTGAGCTCTGGCCTTGCTAGCTAGGGGTTATGGGAGTTGTAGTTCAACAGCATCTGGGGACTCACAGGTTGAGAAAGGCTGCTGTAGGGTATACAGAGATAGTCCTGCCCCACAGGTCACCTTGTGTCTATGGACGCTGTTCTATAGCCATCCTTGTCTGGAAGAAGGAAGAGCCAGCACTTTAAACCACAGGGCATCTAGGAACACTGATCTGGTCAACTCTTCACTCCCTTATCTGTAAAATGGGTGCAGCAGTGACCTACCTTACCATGTTGCTGTGAAAATAAACAAGGCGAGGACTGTAAAGCACCTGCACATTTAAGGTGCTGTAGAAACGATGAAAAGCCATCAATCTACAAAAAGATTTTATACTTGGGAGGTTTATATATATATATATATATATATATATATGCCAAAGGAGTAATCTAGCACCTGGAGTTCTCATATGAGGCATTTATGGCCTCCTAGGCTACAGTACTTTAAACACAGACACGTCACATGGCGCCATGGGATGCCATGTAGCCTGAAAGCAGCATGTTGAATCAGAAAATTAAAGACAGTAATTGCAGGTAGGAAAGGGTAATTATCCCTGCATTGTGAATATTTCGACACCGCCTACAATAAATGGGAATGTTGCTGCTGCAGACTGTAACTATTGTTAGAAAGCTATCTTGGCCCCTCCACAACTGCTGGGAATGTAAGAACAATCAGGTGCAATGATAATAAGTAACAACAACAGCCTTACAGTTAGACAGCCTAACTCTGGATTTCTGAAACCAATAGGATACACACATACACCAACAAAGAGATGTACAAACCAGGTTGCTTGTACAAGCTGTACAAGGAGAACATCAATGTTAAAAACTGTAGCCCTACCAAGCCAAAACTTATGGTATTGAATTAAAAGAGATACTGATGGCAGTAGATAGCAATGGGTGCTGCTGCTGCTGCTGGAAGACAATATTTGGTTCACATTGGATGCAGTTATGGCTAGTTGCAGCCCTGCATGGAGGAAGCAATAGCTGCAGTCCACCTTCGTGTTGTGGCAGATTTCCCCCCAACAATCTTGCTAAGACAACTTGCTCCCGGGAGCAGGACCTGTCAACATGCTTGTGCCAGGGCAAACCCAATGTCCTTCTCAAGCAGGCATCAGAGATATTACTCTGGGTGGAGGTTTTTTGGAGTGTATAATTTAGCCTTGTGAGATCAGCTCAGATCTTCTGCCCAGCCTTCTGTCCTGAAAGGGTCTGCTTGGTTCCATTGGCCTAAAGGGCCATTGCTTGTAATTTTATTTTAATTTACATATATTTAATAAAATTCACACCCAGATAGAAAGAGAGACAGACAGAGAGAATGTCATTTTAATAGTGTTGTCTCTCTGATTAGTTGCTCTTGTAAATGCTCCTTTGAACCCAAAAGACAAGATGCCCTTCATTTGTTCGCTTACAGCCTAGACAGCTTGTCGCCTGGAGTGTGCATTTGGCTTGTAGAACACAATCTATATGTGTCATCAGTCATCATTCAAAGCACAGTTCAACCACCCCACATGGAAGCCTCATCAGGGCACATGGAGGACCACGTTCCATGCACTGTTCTACGCAGTCGTCATGCAAACACGAGGAACTTCAGCTTCTGTTGTGATGCTTATGCTGATTAGCTCTTTAAACTAATTTGTCTTTGGGAAAACAATAACAGCACTGACTGCCTGCTTGATTAAAACACAGAGCACATAGCAACTCCGGATAATTGTTCCAGGGTATTTAACTTTATGCTCACTCTACAGGAAGAGAAAGAAAGCACAGAATCTCTTTTGTTTAAGCACAACAGGTTTACGTTTAATTAAATTTGTTGTTCAGCGAAGCATCTGTTTTAAACACTAATGAATGACAGCTCCTATGGGTCTTCCATATGTATTTTCACTGCATCACACACAAGTCCAAAGTGTGCTTGATTTTAGAAGTTGCCATCAGTTGCTTTTACCATGCTAGTAAACTTCTGCAACTGTGCCATACGCCGCAGACACACTGCACACTTGAAGCACTGTTATAACACCTTAACAGCCATGGCTCCCCCCAAAGACTCATGGGAACTGTAGTTTGTTAAGGGAGCTGAGAGTTGATAGAAGACCTCTGTTTTCCTCACAGAGCTACAATTCCAAGTTTCCTGGGGGAAAGGTTTGATTGAAAAACTACTGAGATGGTAAGCATTCAGAGCCTTAAAAATTTCTTTAAGCGCCAGGTTTTCCTGTTGCAGAAAAGAGTTTTAAAGCCCTCCGCCTTGCTTGCCAGACTCTTGTGAGATCTTGCATGGCTCATTCTGGCTGTTTCCTACCACTCTGCTGCCCTCTTTCTGTTTGTTTGTTTGTTTGTTTGTTTGTTTGTTTACTGATGAAGCGCACAAGGCCTATCACACAAGTAAATTGCGCATAAGTTTTGGGTCTACAGTATTTGCCATCATACACTGATTGGATATTCTTAGGTAGAACATCTAAACCTGATCAAGCCACTTCTCCCCAGAAGAACCCTCAAGCTTTTTTCTCCATCACTGTGACTGAAACGTGGAGAACTTGGTTTTGCATTGTCTTTCTACTTCATCCCTACTTAGAATTGCCACCTTTGGTCAGGCAAAATAAAAGACAGGTTGGGCAAAATATGTGACAGGTTGAAGGCTAGAAATTACTTTGCCTGGTGCAGAAATGACTTCAAAGCAATCAATTACAGCGGCGCACAGGTTTACAGCAGTTTATTTGATAAAATTAATAGGTCTAGATCGCCGGAATTAAGATCGCCGGAAGAAATATCAACAACCTCAGATATGCAGATGACACAACCTTGATGGCAGAAAGTGAGGAGGAATTAAAGAACCTTTTAATGAGGGTGAAAGAAGAGAGCGCAAAATATGGTCTGAATCTCAACATCAAAAAAACGAAGATCATGGCCACTAGTCCCATCACCTCCTGGCAAATAGAAGGGGAAGAAATGGAGGCAGTGAGAGATTTTACTTTCTTGGTCTCCATGATCACTGCAGATGGTGACAGCAGTCACGAAATTAAAAGACGTCTGCTTCTTGGGAGAAAAGCAATGACAAACCTAGACAGCATCTTAAAAAGCAGAGACATCACCTTGCCAACATAGGTCTGTATAGTTAAAGCCATGGTTTTCCCAGTAGTGATGTATGGAAGTGAGAGCTGGACCATAAAGAAGGCTGATCGCCGAAGAATTGATGCTTTTGAATTATGGTGCTGGAGGAGACTCTTGAGAGTCCCATGGACTGCAAGAAGATCAAACGTATCCATTCTTAAGGAAATCAGCCCTGAGTGCTCACTGGAAGGACAGATCGTGAAGCTGAGCCTCCAATACTTTGGCCACCTCATGAGAAGAGAAGACTCCCTGGAAAAGACCCTGATGTTGGGAAAGATTGAAGGCACAAGAAGAAGGGGACGACAGAGGACGAGATGGTTGGACAGTGTTCTCGAAGCTACAAACATGAGTCTGACCAAACTGCGGGAGGCAGCGGAAGACAGGAGTGCCTGGCATGCTCTGGTCCATGGAGTCACGAAGAGTTGGACATGACTAAACGACTAAACAACAACAACAATAGGTCTACGCAAACCTCATCTCTCTTGTTCTCTGACTCCGACTCTCCCTATTTTCAAAAAGGGGAAAAGAGAGGACCCAAATAATTACCGCCCAGTCAGTCTGACATCAATACCAGGGAAGATTCTGGAGCAGATCATTAAGCAAACAGTCTGTGAGCACCTAGAAAGGAATGCTGTGATCACCAATAGTCAGCATGGATTTCTGAAAAATAAGTCATGTCAGACTAACCTGATCTCATTTTTTGACAGAATTAGAAGCCTGGTAGATGAAGGGAACGCAGTGGATGTAGCCTACCTTGATTTCAGCAAGGCATTTGACAAGGTGCCCCATGATATTCTTGTAAAGAAGCTGGTAAAATGCGGTCTTGACTATGCTACCACTCAGTGGATTTGTAACTGGCTGACTGACCGAACCCAAAGGGTGCTCATCAATGGTTCCTCTTCATCCTGGAGAAGAGTGACTAGTGGGGTGCCACAGGGTTCTGTCTTGGGCCCGGTCTTATTCAACATCTTTATCAACGACTTGGATGATGGACTCAGGGGCATCCTGATCAAATTTGCAGATGACACCAAACTGGGAGGGGTGGCTAACACCCCAGAGGACAGGATCACACTTCAAAATGACCTTGACGGATTAGAGAACTGGGCCAAAACAAACAAGATGAATTTTAACAGGGAGAAATGTAAAGTATTGCACTTGGGCAAAAAAAATGAGAGGCACAAATACAAGATGGGTGACACCTGGCTTGAGAGCAGTACATGTGAAAAGGATCTAGGAGTCTTGGTTGACCATAAACTTGACATGAGCCAACACTGTGACGCGGCAGCTAAAAAAGCCAATGCAATTCTGGGCTGCATCAATAGGAGTATAGCATCTAGATCAAGGGAAGTAATAGTGCCACTGTATTCTGCTCTGGTCAGACCTCACCTGGAGTACTGTGTCCAGTTCTGGGCACCACAGTTCAAGAAGGACACTGACAAACTGGAACGTGTCCAGAGGAGGGCAACCAAAATGGTCAAAGGCCTGGAAACGATGCCTTATGAGGAACGGCTAAGGGAGCTGGGCATGTTTAGCCTGGAGAAGAGGAGATTAAGGGGTGATATGATAGCCATGTTCAAATATATAAAAGGATGTCACATAGAGGAGGGAGAAAGGTTGTTTTCTGCTGCTCCAGAGAAGCGGACACGGAGCAATGGATCCAAACTACAAGAAAGAAGATTCCACCTAAACATTAGGAAGAACTTCCTGACAGTAAGAGCTGTTCGACAGTGGAATTTGCTGCCAAGGAGTGTAGTGGAGTCTCCTTCTTTGGAGGTCTTTAAGCAGAGGCTTGACAACCATATGTCAGGAGTGCTCTGATGGTGTTTCCTGCTTGGCAGGGGGTTGGACTCGATGGCCCTTGTGGTCTCTTCCAACTCTATGATTCTATGATTCTATGATTCTATGATCTCTGAGCCTGTGCAAAAACTCTCTTTCCTTCTGCTCTCCACCAGGGCCGTGCAAACCCCCTTCTCTCTAAATCTGACCCATTCCCACCCCCTCTGCCTGTGCAAAAAAATTCTATTTCACACCAGACCAGGCCCCTACAAACCCCCTCTTTCGCTCTCTGCGACCCACTCTCTGCCCATGCAAAAACTCTCTCTCAAACTCCTCCTCCCAGCCCCCCACATTCTTCTAGGGATGGAAACCCTATCCCTATTATCTGTTTTACCTCAGTCAGGTTCGGCCCACTGCCGGTAATTGATCGCCCGCATTTACAAGCAGTTTGCTGTTCAAGTTGTGTAAAACTCACCAAGCAAGATAGAGATTGATTTACATGAAAGTGTGGGTTGCAGGTCAGTTTAGCGACTCGGCCTCACGTGTGTTGAGGCCAGAGCAGAGACTATGAGACATTTTTACCTATTGACTTGAATTTGCCAGCCAATTCTTTGCCTCCAGGCGACAAGTTTTAAATAATTGGTGAGAGCAGAAGGGGGGATTTTTACTCAAAATAGTTATTCTGTGTAATTTAATTGCCATACTCCTTAGGGTCTAAGGAAGAGATTCTTGAGTAAACTGAGTGTATATTTCTTCTCCGTTTACTCATATGTCTCCCATTAGTGTTAGAGGGAGCCAATTTTCCTCTCAATTAAAGTAATGAAACTGGTGTGAAAACAGTATGAAATGAGAAGCTAGCATGCTAATGTTTATATTTTGTATTCACTGCAAAGTATAAGGAGTAGGATATGACGATGGGTGGATTTTATTGGATTAATATGAGTGCACATTTAGGTTTATGGAACATGACTGATCCAAGGGGGAAATCCTGAAGGCCTCGCTTTGTCTCTTCTCAGAAAGCAGCATTTCCTTACAAAAAAGAATGGTTTCAACTGGCCAATTCTTATGAGCCCCATATCAAAAGTATATTGATAAGTGGAAATACACAGGATAACCCCCAATAATCTTAAATTAGGCAGAGTTTAGTCCAGATTTTGGTGTACCTTTAATTCTCACCCACATTTAAAGCATTCTTATGCGACTTTTTAACAGTGATGGCTTTCCCCCAAATAATTCCAGGAACTGTAGCTCATTACAGCAGAGCTATAATTCCCAACACCCTTAACAGGATTCTTTGGGCATGTTAAAAGTGCTTTAACTGTATAGTGTAGATGTGACCTTAGTTATATCCATAATCATGCCTGAGTGAGGACAGACACCATTATCTGAGGTCACTTGTAGATAACCTGTTTATTGATTATTCGTCCTGATTTGTTTGAACATTGCTTGCATGAAGGTTAGATGACACTGGCCATTTATTGAGCATTAAATCTGATTTGTCTGTGGGGAGGCCCCATAACATTGCATCAAGCAGTTGTGATCCCACCTTCCAGTGCTTCTCCCTGTCACTTTCCTTATCACAAAAAGCCCAACTATGTGCCAATTTATCTTAGCAAAATCTACAGTTTACGTACATTTCGTGGTCTAGCTTCACTGCAAAAAGGAGAGGGGATTTGCTTACATGCACAAGTGACACAACACCAAGTCTTCAAATCCTACGCTATATCATTTATTAAGAATATAACAAAAACTGAATTCAGATTGCAAAAAAAAACTTGCAGAATGGGTTTGTACAGTGGACCCTCCAGATAAATTTGTTCCAGGGGTCCGTCCGTAACCCAAAAAGTCCATAGGCAGAGGTGCTGCTTCTGCTCACGCGTGTGGCGAAACCTGGAAGTATACACTTCTGGGTTTGCCGCATTCGCAACCCGAAAGTTACGTATCCAAAGCGATACGTAACTAGAGAGTCTGCTGTACGTGCAAAATTCAGTCTAGAGGGAGGAAAAGCTTCAGTCTCTGAATCCAAGTTACCCCCCTAACCAGCACTCCTCCAACCCACTCCCACCATTCTTTCATGCAATGTTCAGAACAGAATTCCGCATGAAAAGAACACCCCACGAATGCAATGAATTATTGTTTCAGATTTCCTTCTGCTCTTTGTGAGCTACCTTTGAAGTTTTCCTCCCAGAAACTCCAGCTTTGCTGCTTTGAATATTTTCCACTATTATTTGGGCCCTTGCAGACATTCTCATGATATTAAAACAAATAAGAATCAGGAGGTATCTAATTGTCCTGGTTTTGATTTCCATAATGAAAAGTGAAAGTCAAATAGAAAGGCAGGCAGAGCTTAAAGCCGCAGTCTCCCTGCAATGGGGAGGCACCGGGATGAATGGAAAGTGAAGGGAAACTCACCAGGAAGAAAATCGTCAAGTTGAAAACAATTAATAAGATAACAAAGGACTAACAAATCTATTGTGGCACAAGCTTTTGTGGGCTACAGTCCACTTCTTCAAGTGTATGAATGAAGTTTGATCCTGAGTTGTATATGCACAAACACAGGCACATACAGTTTGTTGGTGTGCCTAACAGCGAAGTTAGGGGGAAATCAAATGTAAATGTGGTTGATATCACAGAAATCCTGGCATTGGTAAACCAATCAAACACACTTTGTGTGATAAATACCTACTGTCCCAATTCAATCCACAAGTGGTAGCATTCAGTTAAAAAGGTGGCAGCTAAATTTGGGCAGGGATCTGCAGGGTTTGTTTTCTTATTTTACTAGGGTAATTCATATCCTATCTTTTCATGTACCTGTGTAGTGCTTCAGGCTGGCAACCACTTTCAAAGAACAATTAAGCTACCTTTAATGAAACAATTAAAACAATAGCCAACTGGATTGATATCACAGAACTATTTCACCAACATGCTAAGAACATAAGAGCTCAGGTGGATCAGGCCACTGAGACACACAATTCATCATCCTCTAGTCTATGCAGACTCTTTGGCATATCTAATATTTTCATTGCTGTTTTGGGTGGGAGTGAAGATTTTTGATTTTGATTATTTTTAGAGGAACTCTACTAGTATATCTGTATTCTTTCCCTGGATATGTTATTGTGGTGATCACACAGGGTCCCCGGACGTTTGCTGGTCTATTGATCCCTGTGCCACCACTGTGATTGCTTCCCCGCTGCCACCAACCCGTTTCTCTCGGGTACACACGGAGTCCAGACAGTTGTTAACATTAAACCAAATAAACAAGTTTATTTTATAAGCAGTAACAAGTTTATGGTTTCAGATAATTTTTCTTGTCGGTTTCTTAGTCTTAGTTTCTTTACTGGCCTATACCTTCCTAATAACTTCTAACTGGTTATCCCAACTGTCTATCTGACTCCTCTTAACAGATTCTCTCACTCTCTCACATCAAACTATCCCAACCCACAGACTTATCCTCCCCTCTCTCTTCTCTAACTGACTCCTTAACAACACTAACTCTAACTCCTCCCCTTGGGTTCCCACTGGCCAATCACTTCACACTCATTTAACCCTTTCCTTATAACCCAGCATGATGTCACCTAGGAGGGCAAACGCCACAATTATTATCTAATTTTGTATTTTATTTCCATTGTAAATTGCTTTGGAACCCCTTTTGGTTATGTATTTATCTTTCAGACATTTTATGCTCTCAGGCATCCTAATGGTTGAGGGTTGAACCCAAAGAGGTCATTGTGTGAGGAGAACAGTTTCCACTCATGGAACAGAACTTCTCATCGCTCTCCTCCCACTCTGCGCCCCAGCACCCCCAAAAAATTGCTCTGGAAGGGTGGGAGGGAATCCCCAGAGATGATTAAGATGGTTCCCTAGGGAATGCAAAGCAAATATATTTTAAGATTGGAAGCATGCTAAATTTTAAACATAGGAAATGAAGCTTTCACTCTACAGTTTTAACTGATATTTAGTTGGGTTAATTGTTTGTTGATTTTTAACTTTTTCCGTATCTTGTTTTTTTTTTTTATGTTGTAAATAGCCCTTGGGTAAATATTGTGAGGGGTCAGTATATGTAGAGGCCTCTAAATGAATAAATATGTGATTACATCATCGAGGACAAACTGAGTCTTGGATTAGCCACAAAGCAAACAAGATGATGCCACAGCGATGACATCGCTGAGTGATGACATCACTGAGAGCAAATGAAGTTAACCAAAAGTGAGAACAAGTTGGCGCAATGCAAACAAGTTGGCGCAATGCAAAAAAAAAAGGTCAGAAAAAGAAATGTGTTTTTCCATATGGCCAGAAAATGTTCATGACATGGCCTTAGTTTACAGAGAAATACCCCTTTGACTCCAGCCATGTGCTTCTACACAGATCTCTTGACAATGGAGGCTTCCCTGTTGGGCAAAGAGGGGCACAGGTCTTCCAGTGGTAGGTTCTGAGCCCCCTAACCTCCAAAGACATAGTCCAGTATTTCTCCTGTTCGCCACAGTCAACAGGACTTCTGCTTTGAATAGACATGCATAGGATCACATTGCAAATAGACCGGTACGCAGCACATGCATACCAAAGACTCAAGTTCCTTTGTTTAAACAAACGTGCATGTCACCAGTAGTAACATTACAGTGGTACCTCGGGTTAAGTACTTAATTCATTCCAGAGGTCTGTTCTTAACCTGAAACTGTTCTTAACCTGAAGCACCACTTTAGCTAATGGGGCCTCCCCCACCACTGCGCTGCCAGAGCACGATTTCTGTTCTCATCCTGAAGCAAAGTTCTTAACCCGAGGTACTATTTCTGGATTAGCAGAGTCTGTAACCTGAAGCGTATGTAACCTGAAGCGTATGTAACCCAAGGTACCACTGTATTGATGTAACAGTTAAGGGTATCCAGAACAAATGGAATAAATTAGGGTGGCTTTTAAAACTTTTTTTAATATAAACAGTAGCAGGCCTTTAAACCTTGATAGAACCATCTTCCATGATTTTCTCTTCATGGAGGAGAGCCAGGAATTGTTCTCTAGTACAGTTTTTTCATCCAAGCCGGAAAAGGATTTTGAGGGCTTGTAAAACTCACCACTTGTTTGGAGGTGGGCTTTACGAGTCCCCAAGCTCCTTTTCTGAACCTGGCGTCTTAGCTTGAAACCATGGTTACAAGGAAAGGCATGAACAATAGGAAAAGGAGCATTCTGTTTCCTTAACTGATAGTCTCTATGTTCTATTACCTATCCAGGAAAGCTGTTTGGGCCCCTTTGGGAAGATGCAGAAAGTCAGTAAAAACACTCTTAATTCGGTGATCTACCTGACAGGATGTCAGCCCCATTCTTTGGATCCTCTATTACAATACAGACAGCTTGTCATTGCAAAAGGCAATTAAGTGTCCAAGATGGTGGAGCACTCTGCTTAATCTTGCTGCACAGTTCTTAGGGTACTATTGCACCTCTCCCATAGGATGCAGATTTTAATCTTTTTAAACACCAAATACCACAAAGCCTTCATCAACATCTTGGAAGAATACAAGCTGGATTGGAAGGTACCAGAGTCTTTTCATCCATTGCTTCCATACATTGGTAGACAGGACTGTGTACCTAGAGGTTAACACTGGTCATTGACCATAATGAAGAGATGGATTGACTGGCAAACAAGGTGATCACAATCTCACCAGTACTTAAAGAGCAATGCTCTCTGCTATTTTGTTTTGCCTATGTACCTTGCAACCCTAAAACAAAGATGAGGGACGTATGACCTTCACGATATTGCCGGACTCCAACTCCCATGTGCCCCAGCCATCATGGCTAATTGAATCCCAATCTGTGGGAAAGGCAGGATATAAATATGTTAAAATAATAGGAGAAGGAGAGGAAGAATGATCAGGGATGGTGGGAGTTGTAGTCCTACAACCTGTGGAGGGCCACAGGTTCCTCATGCCTTGCCCTAAATGAACCAGGACCAGGTAGGACTGGCTACTGCCATATCAACAAGTCCACTTATTAACATCTTCAGCCCAGCTTTGGGTACTCCCCCATTCTGAAGTGATGTGGGTAGATAAGAGGAACAGTGTCCTCTCACTGGCAGTGCCCTGATTATGGAAAACTCAAGGCACTTTTGTCAGGCTCTTTCTATTAGGCACCGCCTGACATTCCCAGGCCTGTTCCCTAAGACTTTCAGTCGCATTTAGGAATATAGGAAGCTGTCTTATACTGCCATCCCTTTCGACCAGCTAATCAAAAGCCCCTACTCCCCCCCAAAAAAATATGACTCGGGGGCTCAGGAGAACCTCCAGAGATGTGTGTAGGGAGAGGAGAGGGGAGATTTGTCTGCCGAGCAGAAATGCTTGCAGTGACAGAACTATTGTAACAGCGCAACACTGCAATCCTCCCAGAATCAGAGGCTGCAGAACCTCCAGTTAAGTTGATGGACAAAGAGCCAGACCAGGTTCAGGACTTGATTCTATGTCCATTTAAAGCTGAAACTATGAATTTTGCATTTTCCCAAACAATATGTGGATTGAAACACAAGTATTCTTTGAAATTTGCACTTATTTGAATTTTGTGATGCTGTTATTTGACCAATATATATTACCATGGGGGTAATCCCATGGGGCACTGAGGAACGTATTTCCAAGTAAACATGTGCATATATATATATATATATATATATATATATATATGGGAAAGTGTGCATTAAAATAAAGAGATTAATGAAAATATGAATAAAGATGTAAAAATATATATAAAAATGCATTATATTAGGAGAAACTGCTTGGCAAAAAATGTGTACATGGCTTACAAAAGTGTTACGTTACTAACAAAAATTTGTACAAAACTGCATATAAATTTGTGTTACTTACAAAAAATTCACGCTAAAATGCTTGTGAATTTTCATAAAGATTTTTTTAAAAAAGATATCACAAAGTCCTGGAAAAATGAGAACCTGAGAGAACTAAAATCAACCGATCCTTCCATCCCTACCTGGGAATAAATCCCATTGAATTTGATAGGACTTACTCCTGAGTCAAGGTTGTTAGGATTGTGTTGTATGTCTGCAATCCTAAATGCCCTTACGGGGAGGTAACCCCATGAGGCACTGAGGAACATATATCCAAGTAACCATGCATATAATTCCACTGTTCATATTCTTGATAGTAATATGTAGGAAATGAGCAGCAGAAATGCAATATGGCTGTTAATCAAAATTTTAATAAAGATGCATTAAATAATAAGCAAGAGGAAGATTCAGAAGTTGAATTATCTGAGTGAGGCACATAGTAACGTCTTGCTTTTTTCCCCCTAAAAGAAAAGGCTGTTTCCAAGAGCAAGGTCAATGAGGCAATGAAATAATTTACCTAGGGGATTCATCAAGGAATCATCAGAAGAGGCATTGAAGCAAAAATGAGATTTAATACATTAAGCAGTAAGCTAATGGTTAGTGTTGCATTATCATGGTGAACTGGACTTGATGGCTGTGGTGGTGTCCTTTTCAAACGGAAATGTATCCTGCCGAATCAAAATTAGAGGCTTAATTGCATAAAACATATTCCTGGAGAAATACTGATCTCTACATTTCATTAATCCCTGTCTTGCCTCCCCCCACTTTCCTAGCAATCAGTCACTGTGGTTTTCTAGACTCTTCTAGACCTGAGAGAGGGCAGGGGAGGGAAAGATTTAATGGACCAACCTGAGTTACGTGCAGACCCTGAATTAGAGGATGGGCTGTGGCATGCTGAAGGTTTCAGGTTCAATCCATGACATCTCTAAAGGTAAAGGTAAAGGGACCCCTGACCGTTAGGTCCAGTCGTGGCTGACTCTGGGGTTGCGGCACTCATATCGCTTTATTGGCCGAGGGAGCTGGCGTACAGCTTCCAGGTCATGTGGCCAGCATGACTAAGCCGCTTCTGGCGAACCAGAGCAGCGCATGGAAAACGCCGTTTACCTTCCCGCCAGAGCAGTACCTATTTATCTACTTTCACTTTTACGTGCTTTCAAACTGCTAGGTTGGCAGGAGCGGGGACTGAGCAATGGGATGGGAGCTCACCCCGTCGCGTGGATTCGAACCGCCGACCTTCTGATCAGCAAGTCCTGGGCTCTGTGGTTTAACCCACAGCACCACCCCTGTCCCTATGACATCTCTAGGGAGGGATAAAAAAGACTCCTGCCTAAAAGATGCTGATAGTCAGTGTGGTTAATACTGAGCTACATCAAGAATGCAGAACCTGTAGCCGTCTACAGGTGCTGTTGGACTTGAATTTCCATCGGCCTGGACAATGGCCACAGATGATGGGAATTGTAGTCCAATAACATCTGTGTGACCATAGGCTTACTACAACTCCTCCTCCTCTTTATATCCTTACCTTTGTCCCAAAGGAGCCCACTGTGGCATGGATCAACAATTCAAAAAGGCAGAACCCCTGCTACAATGGATTGGCAGAGGAAAGATGTCAATGGGTAGGGGAGACTGATTCCAATTCTTCACTTCTTATAGAATAGGATATATTATATAATTCAGTTGCGGGAGGAATCTTAATGTGAACCTGCAAGATTCACGCTTCCCAAACCAGTACATGAACAGAAGCACAGCCCTCCTTTGAAATCTAGACTTCTCTGAATTTTTCAGTGCGCTCTCCAAACGAGTAAAGTGCAAAAAAATGTGTGTATTAGTGAAAAGTGCATGTAAACATGTGTATATCAGTGAAAAGTACATAGAAAAAAAAACATTTTCTTGTGGGGAAATTGCCTACAAAATTGTATCCATTAGGAGAATATGCATACCAAAAATATTAGGAGAAGGGCACATAAAAATGTATTTTCATGCAGGCATTTTTAAAAATGAAATGAAATGAAATGTGAAAATATACAGAAATGAGATGAACCAAATTTTAGACTTGGGAAAATGAAACTGAACGAAGCTGAAATGGATAGATTTGCCCATCCCTAGTTGTTTACTGGGCAATGTAAACACAGCAGCAGATTACTGACTGGGCAGGGAGAATTCTACATCATTCTGCAGCTAATGAGGGATACAGTTGTGATGGATGCGTGATATTGTGCATGCATATAGCTTCCAGTACAATCGGGGTATTTATTTTTACTATTTTACAAATAATTACATTCGAGCTTTCCCATCTCATTCTTTCAATGAACAGTTTATAAAACAAATTCTCCCTGAGTGACAAAACGGGGTAGCCAACAAAGGATTAAGTTTATTGTTCAAGGCAATCCATTATTTAAGGTCCCACATGGTTGGCATATAGCAACAATTCGTCTCTGTCAAAACACAGTATCCACATTTTTTTTAAAAAAAGCCCAACAACAACAGAAAGGGCCATTGTATAACTCTAAAATCAAGGGGCTTGAGTTGTGGCAGACATATTGACGGAGAATCCCTGTTCCCACAAAAATTGTGAAATTGGTTTCATCTGTTAGGATTTAGCAGAGTTAGATCTTAAACATGATTTCACATGTTGAAAAATATTTTTCTGCAGTTGTGTGGAATATGCTGCTTATATCCTTATTGTTCATCCATCTTGCGGCATGTGTTGTTTGCCACCAGCACAGAGAAAGGGAAACATTGCGTGGAATCCAAGATCAGAGGCAGCCGTAGTCACAAAGTCTCGCTCTTCCCCTCACATGGAATAACCAAGAATAAATCAGATTCATAGCATTAAAAAAGAACTCCGCAATGAAGAAAGGAGAGGGACAAAATGTACCACTGCATGAGGTCATGGAGATTATGTGGGGACAATGCACCCCGACAACGGAACCAAATAAATAATGCCCTGCCCTATGGAGACAGCACAAACTAAGTGCAAACTAGCTTGTCTTTAGGCGTAAATCTTTCTCCAAGTTTTAATAGAATATGGTAATAGGGCTGCAAGCTATTCAGCGAAACCCCTGCTTCCAAAGAAGGAACTCCATTGCATTCAGTGGGTCTGCTCCCAAGTAATCCTAACCATGACTGCCAATGGTGTAATACCAACCAAGTCTACTAAGAAATAGAGTCCACTGAATAAATTACGGACTTACCGCTCGGGTAATTGAGGTTAGCACTGTAGCCTAGGTGTTGTTGTTGTTTAGTTGTTTAGTTGTGTCCAACTCTTCGTGACCCCATGGACCAGAGCACGCCAGGCACTCCTGTCTTCCACTGCCTCCCGCAGTTTGGTCAAACTCATGCTGGTAGCTTCGAGAACACTGTCCAAGCATCTCGTCCTCTGTCGTCCCCTTCTCCTTGTGCCCTCCATCTTTCCCAACATCAGGGTCTTTTCCAGGGAGTCTTCTCTTCTCATGAGGTGGCCAAAGTATTGGAGCCTCAGCTTCACGATCTGTCCTTCCAGTGAGCACTCAGGGCTGATTTCCTTAAGAATGGATACGTTTGATCTTCTTGCAGTCCATGGGACTCTCAAGAGTCTCCTCAGCACCATAATTCAAAAGCATCAATTCTTCGGCGATCAGCCTTCTTTATGGTCCAGCTCTCACTTCCATACATCACTACTGGGAAAACCACAGCTTTAACTATACGGACCTTTGTTGGCAAGGTGATGTCTCTGCTTTTTAAGATGCTGTCTAGGTTTGTCATTGCTTTTCTCCAAAGAAGCAGACGTCTTTTAATTTCGTGGCTGCTGTCACCATCTGCAGTGATCATGCAGCCCAAGAAAGTAAAATCTCTCACTGCCTCCATTTCTTCCCCTTCTATTTGCCAGGAGGTGATGGGACCAGTGGCCATGATCTTCGTTTTTTTGATGTTGAGCTTCAGACCATATTTTGCGCCTAGGTGTACATAGGCATAAAAGTAAGTGTCATTATTCCTAGTAGGAATCTCAGCTTCTTCACTTTACAAAAGGTAGACCTACTCAGAGCAGACCTGTTGAAACTAGGTCCATAAATTCCAATGGGTTTGCTTGGAGTAAAGCTTAGTTCAATACACTCCCACTATGTTTTTCGCCATTATTGGGGAGGGGAGTCAATGTTGCTTTTCTGTTTGATGGAATGATACCCCCACTTCTGGCAAGCAATGGTGGCTATTTTCTACCTGCCTCTGAATACCAGTTGCTGCGGGCAGAAAGCTATTGTGCTCAGGTCTTGCTTGTGGGCTTCTCGTGGGCATTTGGTGAAAACAGAGTGCTGGACCAGATGACCTTTGTCCTGACCCAGAAGGGCTCTTCTTACTTGCTTTTGTTCTTATTTACCTAAGGGTACTTTGATTTTGCTGGGACATGAATTGCAGCCCCAAATGGCTTATTTCCAAGTCCTCTGGTTTACTTTCATGGATTACAGTCTGAACCCAACAAGTACAGGGCTAATATAAGCCAGTTATGTAATGTAACTATCAATAGCTATATTGGGGGTGGCGTGGAGGGGAGTGTGTGTCATCCTTAATTTTAAAATATTTACCATTTTTCAAAACCGTCTGTGATGTTTTTCTCCATCATTCTCTGATAATGAACTTTGTCTTATTTCTTCTGGGGAGGGGGAGGAGAAAAGATACTTTTGTACGTAAAAAAAAATAATCAAAACTAAATAAAACTTTAAAGCCGAATTCTGTCCTTTTGAAGATAAAAGCAACAAACTTGAAAGTTTTGGTGGATCTCTGTTGTGGCTGGTTTGTGGAAAAATGTTAATTTAGATACATTTACTGGAAGAAACAACCCTCTTTACTGGCTTGGGGATCTAACTTGCATGATCTAATAGGTATTTCCATCTTTAGTTTCTGTGTTCCTTATTGTGTTAATTATATTTTATTGTCCTGCTGGATGGCAACACTACAGAAGTATAATACACAATCATAATTAAAATGCCAAAAAGAAAAGACCAACACACACACACACACACACACACACACACACACACACATACACATGTATCTCCAATAGGTTATAATTAAGCCTTGTGTTCCAGCTAGTTGAAGGATAATTTCATATTCTGTGTGAATGCTGCATTAGTATTTGCCCTAATAAAAACAATTGCCTTTAAATGAAAACAACATTACAGTAAATCATATTAATAAACATCTGAATCTCTTTAGTGACTTTAATATACTGATTATATTGGTGTCAGACTTCTGAGACTTTGAATTCCTCTGTTCAGCAATACTGGGTTTCACATTGTTTCTCTGAGCCATTCTTTGTAGGGGTGGGGCTGTTAGTAGCGCAGGATGGATAAAACCAGGATAAGACTCAGATGCAACAAAACAAAACAAAACAAAACCTTTGTGAAATCACTCCCAAATTTTTGGTAGTGGGTGCAAACCAGGGGTGGTCAGATTCTTGCAAGCGGAACCTAGGCAATGGTACGACTGGATGGGCTGCACTCTAGCTATAAATGATGCAGACAGCAGCAGCAGCAGCAGAAACATTTTCTGCCAGAGATCATGGAGATTGCATTTCAGCCCCCAAGATGTTGGTAGCATAGGAAGGAGCCTTCAGTCTTCATGGGAGCCTCCTGCTGTAGGAACAGTGGCGTAGTGTGGGTTGTCAGCACCCGGGGCAAGGCAAGTAATTTGCGCCCCCTAACCCGTGGATTTGCGCCCCCTAACCCATGGATTTGCCCTAACCCCAGATGTTGTGCCCGGTGTGGCCCGCCCCCCTGCACCCCCCACGCTACGCCACTGTGTAGGAACAGTGCCGGATTTACATACAGTGGTACCTCGGGTTACAGACGCTTCAGGTTACAGACTCTGCTAACCCAGAAATAGTACCTTGGGTTAAGAACTTTGCTTCAGGATGAGAACAGAAATTGCGTGGCACAGCGGCAGTGGGAGGCCCCATTAGCTAAAGTGGTACCTCAGGTTAAGAACAGTTTCAGGTTAAGAACAGACCTCCGGAACGAATTAAGTTCTTAACCTAAGGTACCACTGTATAAGCTAAACAAGCTATAGCTTAGGGCCCCACTCTCTTGGCCCCCAAAAATTTTTTTAAAGGAAAAACAAACCTAGATGTACATTTCCAAAATATAAGATAAAAAACAAATAAAATAAAACCTACATACAGCAACAGTGTTTTGTGTTGTGTAGGCGCCTGTGATTTAAGTAATGGAGCCCCGCTTGCTAGCCTGCTCCCTAAAATATCACTATCACTATTAATATACTTCTTCTTAATTGTATTTCACTATTAAAATACTTCTTCTTAATTGTATTTCACTATTAATATACTTCTTCTTCATTGTATTTCAGTTCAACAATTACTTTGATAAAAGACATATTTTGTTATGTGCAAATGGCTTTAGGTACCTATTAGGTCCATAAATTACCATATAGCATACATTCAACACAAAAAACAGCGACGATTTGTTGTTGACAAAGGACAGCTGGACATATAAAGGGCCCCATTACCTTCAGTATCTTAGGGCCTCATCAAACCTAAATCCAGCCCTTTAGGAACATAGTGTGCTGCCTTATACCATTGGCCCATGTAGCTCAGCAATGAATACACAGGCTGGCAGTGGTTCACCAGGTCTTCCAGACAGTGGACTTTTCCAGCACTACTAGATGATACTGGGGATTGAGTCTGGAGCTTTCTGCATGCAGAGCATATGCTATGCCACTGAGCTGTGACCCGTCCCTGCCCAGCAAAAGCATCTATAGCTGAATAGTAATCCCTTATTGGAAAGCCAGGATGAAGGTTAATAAAACCCATGCAAAGAAAGAAAGAAAAATTAAACTATAATTATTTTATTCTTGCTTCCCTGGCAGATTAATGAGAAGCATTTAACTTCCATGCTCATTGATCTTTTTAAATTTATTCGTTAAGGGTTTTTTTTTCTTTCCATTTCACTTAATGGCAAACAAGAGAGATATCAGGCTAACTCAATGAATATGGACGAAGTCAAGTGTTTTGAATGGTTGTTTTTTAAAAAGAAAACGTTGAGTAAATTATATCCTAAGCTAATGGTGACTCCATGTCAACTGTAACTAATTGGCACAGCCATTAGTAGCATCCATTAAAAGCAGCAGCAGCAGCAGCACCTTTGTATTTCTACGAATAAACCAAAAGAGGATATGAACAGCCCCTAACATGGCTAGGCAACTTAGGTCCACACATGCCAGTTGCCCCAATTTAGCTCAGATGGTTTTGGCTGGCGAGACACAACTTGCGTAGCTCTGAAATGGTTGTACAAAACAAAGATAGGGAACCTCAAGCCCCCTCCAACATTTGAATATGGCTCCCCAGACCTCTCTTTCTGGCCCCTTCGACTCTCCCCAAGCCTCTGCTCCCCATGGCATGCTCGTCACTGACCCCACTCTGTGGTTGGTTGGAACTGCCTCTTGTTTCTCTTGATGGAGAGATGCGGTATGATTTGTGCTCAAAGGCAGAGTATCTGCTTTTGCACCCAGGTTCAAACCCTGGCACCTCCAGCTGCAACTTGGAGAGAACTCCTTCCTCAAATCCTGGAGAGCTGCTGCCAGTCAGTGTACACAGCAGTGGCGTAGCGTGGGTTGTCAGCACCCGGGGCAAGGCAAGTAATTTGCGCCCCCTAACCCGTGGATTTGCGCCCCCTAACCCGTGGATTTGCGCCCCCTAACCCATGGATTTGCCCTAACCCCAGATGTTGCGCCCGGTGCGGCCCGCCCCCCCTGCACCCCCCACGCTACGCCACTGGTACACAGTGCTGAGAAAGACAGGTCAATGGTGCGACTCAGTATAAGGCAGCTGTGCTGTTTTCTCCCTCCTTCCCTATCTCTGGAGATGCCTCTGACTTTTACCTGCTGGAATGTAGCCATGGACTGCAAGAAGATCAAACATGTCCATTTTTAAGGAAATCAGCCCTGAGTGCTCACTGGAAGGACAGATCCTGAAGCTGAGGCTCCAATACTTTGGCCACCTTGTGAGAAGAGAAGACTCCCTGGAAAAGACCCTGATGTTGGGAAAGATGGAGGGCACAAGGAGAAGGGGACGACAGAGGACGAGATGGCTGGATAGTGTTTGCGAAGCTACAAACATGAGCCTGACCAAACTGCGGGAGGCAGTGGAAGACAGGAGTGCCTGGCGTGCTCTGGTCCATGGGGTCTCGAAGAGTCGGACACGACTAAACGACTAAACAACAACAACAAGAATCACATCTGTTGCCATTCCCATTTTTGCCTCCGTCCTCACCCACCACTTTATCTATCTTGCCTGGCATTGCAGAAAGCACTCTAATAAGAGGCGCCAAGATTGAGGGCACCCAACACGTGTTGCGTGTGTGTGACACTGTGTCGTCTAGAGGAGATCGAGCGCTCTGGAGGAGCTGGCCACTGAAGCTGCAATGCACAAAGCAGGACCCCTCAACAATGAGGGGTCTGACCTCTTTCCAACAAAGACTGAGAGGGCCGAAGACACGTTGGCCCCCTTGAGTTAGCGTGCCTGAACTCAGCTAGGTAAGAAGATAGCTGCTCAGTCTTGTTTCACATACCAACATTGTAGTTGGATTCTCCTGCCGTTATTACTTTATCCTGATATTTTTGTCATGTTATTTATATGCTCATGGAGTGGGGGACCTATTTCAGCCTGTGGTGGGTGGGGAGCTGTGTGCAAGTGTTGAGGGTGCAGAGCCACAAATAAGTCAGTGGTTTCCATACACACACACACTCAACCTCACACCCACCCACCCACCCCTCCCAAAGCAAGAGGCATTATTACAGTTCAGTGATACATTCCAGCCAAGGATGGAGCAAATCTGGTCAGAGGTTTGGCCTAGGAAGGAGTGGACAGTCATAAGGGCTGGACAAAGAGCCCTTGACTCCCAGACCTGAGGATCTCCAACCT
This sequence comes from Podarcis filfolensis, assembly GCF_964270895.1. NCBI lineage: Eukaryota > Metazoa > Chordata > Lepidosauria > Squamata > Lacertidae > Podarcis > Podarcis filfolensis. The sequence continues at coordinate 74,429,046 of NC_139603.1, forward strand.
CCTGATACACTCTTTCATCTTCTGTGAAGCTCAGGAGCCACCCTGCAGTTGTTGCACCTGGAATGAGGCAGTTCTGGTCCTGCTATGGTTGTCCTGGCTTCACTGGCCTTAGCCTCCAGGAAGCCCTGCAGGCCTTTGAGCAACCTGGGTGACTCACAAAGGCCTTTCCCGTGCACACCTGCTTGGACCTTTCTCCTCTGACCTGCCAAGTCCTTGATGCTGCTCTCTACTCAGATTTGGGGAATCACCACCCAACTTTTTCCCCCTTTCCCTTTCTGAAACAAAATGCCATCTTTCTAATCAGAAAGGTCAGCATCTTGCAAACAGTCAAACTGCTTGGCCTGATGAAGTGCATCCATTGCCTTGACCTGTGGAAATTAATGAGTCTTGAAAAAGTAAAGGATTTTGCTGTGTAAACCGATTATTAAATTGGGTAGTTATAAAGTGCCTTAATATCATTTACTGTCTGGTGTTTTTTCCCCCTACTCCATATGACTCTTTTAATTAAACTACCCATCATTGCCACTGTCTCATGCCTTTTATCTCCACTCCATTGATATTAATGCCCCCGTTCATTTTTATTATCCTTGTGTGTGAGTCTCTTGCTCATAGATGGGTAACCCAAGCTTGCAGTACGGCACTTATCTTACAGATTTATGGGGCAGCCATCACTGGTGCCAATTATACCACTTGGAGTGGGAGTCACTGATCTGAAAGGTGACCATCTCGGCTTCTGCTGTCAAATTTGGCTTTTCGCCATCTATGGCCTCTACCCTACTTCCCAGCAGCCACCCAGCCGGTCTGCCAAATGTTGGATGGTATTATGTACATGCACACAAGGGATGGAAAAGTCTGTCGATGTCTATTCTTTCTGTTTCTCATTTTGCCAACCTTAAATTCAGTTCTCCGCATTTCAATAAACGTGCTCGTGAAAATTCTGCAGCATTTCAGCGTGAATTTCTCTCAGTAAACACATTTTATAGGGCAGTTTTGACTAACGTACACATGTCTCCCAACATAATGCTTTTTTGTATGTTATTTTCAACAATATATTCATTTTTCAAGCCACTTGCATCAAATATATGCATTTTTGTAAACATTGGTTGGAGAATTGCCTCTTATCTTTTTCTAATGGTCCTTTTAGCTAATGTAAGGTCTTGGTTTGGCAAAAATGGAGGAGGAATGGGAGTAGGGTTGGACGCATCTGTCAATTTAAGTTTTTCTTTGTTTCTCATTCCTTTCAAACTTAAAATCAGGTGGCCTCATTTCTGCATCAGTTTGTGAGATTTTTTTCTTTTTTAAGAAAACAACGTAAAAATTATAAGCGTGCACATTTTCACATGCAGTTCTGGTAATATTTTGGCAAGCATTTCCCATTAATGTAATGTATTGTGTGTGTTTTACTAATATGCACATTTTGTGCTCACTTTTGTACACCGGATTTTTGTTGTTGTTGGCAAACTTCATGGCAAAACTCGGGGGAGTGCAAATTGTGAAGCACAACTTCACTTGGGTTTGCTTCTTGGTTCGGGAAGCACAAATTAGGTAGAGTCACATTAAAATGCAAACCGAAGAAGAAGAAGAAGAAGAAGAAGAAGAAGAAGAAGAAGAAGAGGAGTTTGGATTTGATATCCCGCCTTTCACTCCCTTTAAGGAGTCTCAAAGCGGCTAACATTCTCCTTTCCCTTCCTCCCCCACAACAAACACTCTGTGAGGTGAGTGGGGCTGAGAGACTTCAAAGAAGCGTGACTGGCCCAAGGTCACCCAGCAGCTGCATGTGGAGGAGCGGAGACGCGAACCCGGTTCCCCAGATTATGAGACTACCGCTCTTAACCACTACACCACATTGAAGTTCTCCTTCATTCCTAGCAGAGTGTATGCAATTTGTGAAATCATACACTCCCTTAGACTGGTAACTTGTAGCTGCAGGAAGCCCAAAGGCTCTCTCTGTATGCTTCTAAGGCGGTGTGCCTGCCTCCTCCATTCTAGCTACAGTGGTACCTCGGGTTAAGTACATAATTCGTTCTGGAGGTCTGTTCTTAACCTGAAATTGTTCTTAACCTGAAGCATCACTTTAGCTAATGGGGCCTCCTGCTGCTGCCGCGCCGCTGGAGCACAATTTCTGTTCTCACCCTGAAGCAAACTTCTTAACCTGCGGTACTATTTCTGGGTTAGCGGAGTCTGTAACCTGAAGCGTATGTAACCTGAAGCATATGTAACCCGAGGTACGACTGTACATGCTATCACTCCAACTGGACTTTGTCATTATTTGGACCAGTGTCCCTGGCAATGGAACAGATCTGTTCTTTTAATTATTGTATATGTTCCCACAGCCTCTTTCTATCTTGGTTATCTCTCCATCTCCCCAGGTGGGTGACGGTTACTTGAGCCAACTCTGTTTCGGCATCCATCTTTTTATGGATGGCTCCATTCCCGCCTTGGATAATTAAGTTCATCATTCCAAATGATTGTAACTAATCTATTTATTAGAAAACCTGCCTTGCAAAGATTTTATCTTTGGTCATCCCTTTTAGACTTACGGCTGCAGGGTAACCGTTGGCTAGAGACACTTTAAAATCATAATTAGAAATCACAGAGTCACATCTGTTTCAGTTCCTTAACTTACATAAACTAGGATCCCTTTGGAAGTTGGGCCATTGTCTGTCCTTGGAAAGTGCTTAATAAAAAGGGCCCCATATTTTCATATTGCTTTTTTTTAATAGCAGCTACCTTTGCCCTAAACTGCCCCGAAATATAACCAGAACATTTGGCTGTTGCTTAATAGGTGCAAATCTTACCGTGTTTTTCAATTTAACTTAATTATTACTTTAACACGAGATCAAAAGTTAAATGATACTTCAAAGAGGCGGGTAAAGGACACCAGACAGCTGGTTTTATTGCTGAACAAGCAATAAAAATATATGGGGAAATAGCTGGCAATTTGAAGGAGCAGAATAAAAGGGTAGGCAACCCTTGTCTGATTCCTATCAATTGCAGTGTTCCTCAATTGCACGCACCAATCTAAACACCTTCTATTTTATATCCATACAGTACCTGTTGAAATACATTAAGTGCACTGGGGAATAGCAGTTGCAGAAGATACACAGCCAAGCTAAAGGAGTTTTAAGGAACCACCTATGACATTTTTGCTTAAAGTTCTAGTTTGAGAGTTTGATTGCTGCATCATTGTAATTAAGAGGGCCTTCCTGGACCCAGATATGTTAAACAACTATCACCCGCTGTCAACTACCCCCTTTATTGTGAAAGGCTTCAGAAGGTGGTGGCAGCCCACTTTTGGAGGAAACTGATTTTCTGGATCCACTTCACTCTGACTTCAGTTCCAGTCATGGCACTGAAATTGGCTTGGTCACCCTGGTTGATAACATTTGTCCTGAGAAATATCGAGGGCGGAGTGTAACCCTGCTCTCTCTCTCCTTGACCTCTCGGCATCTTTCAGTACTTTTGACCACAGAATCCTTCTGCAGCACTTCAGGGAAGTGAGAGTTAGGGACTCTGAACCTCAGTGGTTTGGCTCCTACCTTCAGGGCTGTTTCCAGAAAGTTATTTTTGGTCCATGGGAGTTGGCAAGATTCCATCTTGTCCCCCTGAAACCACTGTTAGCAACTAGAGAAGGAGGTTGGAGTGCTACACTGCTGCTTGGAGGCAATGGTGGATTGGATGTGGATCTACAAACTTAAGCTGAATCCTGAAAAGACAGATGTGTTATGCCCAAGGCTGGGAGGGATGTGCCGAGGTCAGAATCTATAATAATATAATAATAATAATTTATTGTTTATACCTCGCCCATCTGGCTGAGTTTCCCCAGCCACTCTGAGCAGCTCCCAATCGAGTGTTAAAAACAATACAGCATTAAATATTTAAAAATGTCCCTAAACAGGGCTGCCTTCAGATGACTTTTAAAAGTAAGATAGCTGCTTATTTACTTGACATCTGAAGGGAGGGTGTTCCACAGGGTGGGCGCCACTACCGAGAAGGCCCTCTGTCTGGTTCCCTGCAACCTCACTTCTCGCAATGAGGGAACCGCCAGAAGGCTCTTGGTGCTGGATCTCAGTGTCCGGGCTGAACGATGGGGGTGGAGACGCTCCTTCAGGTATACAGGACCGAGGCCGTTTAGGGCTTTAAAAGTCAGCACCAACACTTTGAATTGTGCTCGGAAATGTACTGGGAGCCAATGCAGATCTCTCAGGACCCCATGTGGCTGTCCTATCCAAGGGCTGAAAGTTCTTGGAATTGTGCTTTTGATGAAATGCATAGGATGTTATGTCAGCCCTTGGACAGAACTTCCACGCCTCCATTCCCCCCCCCCCCCAAAGGCCCTGCTGTCTGTTTATCCAGGCAAGAACAGCGAAGTGCAAAGCAATGTTCTGGTGGAGCATCTTCTAATAGCAACATGCCTCACCCTAGCAAAGCCTTGGAGGGACATGAAAGGAGTGACAGCTGGTTATTGATAGCATAAGGTAAGGTATCTGACATTGGTGGATAAGCTGATCCAAAAGCTTCAGATACCCAGCAGGCAATCAAAAAAAGATAATTTTGTAGGTAGTTGGTCTGATTTCTGTGAATTCTGTGAATAAAAATGAACACAATAGGGGTCCTCAGGCACATTAGGAGAGAATGTGAAATTCATAGGGTACATTGTAGTATTTTGAAGTATTTTCTGCCTCCTTTGCCATTGCAGATCTTTCTGAAACATCACAAACTGGGTGGGGATCACTATCAGTACTCATGCCTCCTACGGACCATCTGATTGTAATCCCCATCTCTAGCAACTGATGTACAAGCTGAAAGATGTATGGTGCTATCATTGTTTCATAAATAAAAAGTAAAATAAATATAGTTTTATTAATAATTGGAGGCTGATGAATGTTTAGCTCTAAGTTTTGAAATCAGTTAAAGGTAATGGGGGAACCTTTTGAGTCATGACTAGTTTAGCTATGTCAGAAAAACCAAAAGAAGAAAATAGCAGTAGAAAGAGAACGGATGGCTGCTCAATTTTTGTTGTTGTTTTTCCCCTGCTCTGCACTCTGGTCAGGAAAACAATGAATGGGTATGAAGTGTCCCCCCCCTCCTAAATTTCATTATTCTTATATTAAAATCCATGAATGATTATTACCAATATTAATGGAATAAAAAGGGGAAACTGTCTTGCACAGTGAATGTAGCTTGAAAGAAATCCTTTGGGACTGGACTATACTGGCAGATTGAAAAGGCTCAGTGGACTAGAATCCAAAGGAGGGAAGCTGCCACAATTTATTATGACTGCCTGGTAAAGCACAATTGCAATATTTATAATAGCCTTTAACGGAAAGCATGAATCTTTTTTCAAGTGCTCACTTTTGCACAGCAGATTAACAGCCAAACTTCGTTGATTGTGGTGAAATTGTTGAAGGGCCTGGCATTGTTGAAAAGACAATAACAAACAAAATGGACGATATCTTGTGACAGGTCCTTTGAACCACAACCTTAGAACGAAAGGCCATAAGCAGTTCTGCGTCTCTTTAAAATGTTTGCAAATGGTAACTGAAGAATAACCTGAACTGGGTCTGGACTCAAAGGTTTGTGGCCACAGACACTGACTGGGGACCTCCCATAGACATCTGTTTGACCACTGTGATGCAGGTCCTTTGCTCTGATCCTATAGGGACCTTTCTACGTTCTCAAATTAAACCCTCCAAGGAGAATTTCCACATTGCCTTATGCAACCTCACTTGCAATACTTTTCAATGGAGGGGAGTTCAGATTTTCAGCTGCAAGCCCCCATGAAGTAATGAGGTGCTGAAAAACCTAGGCATGAGCATGCATTTGCAAACCAGCCCTCAGGGCTGAACTGAGTAGTCTGAGAGGGCTGGTCTCTGATTGGGGTGAAGCTGCCTTCTGGTTGAAAAGGGAAATGGTCAGAAATCATTCCAGATGGAGAGTGGTTTAAGTTTCACGACTAGGTAGCAAATTTCCTTAATGTTCTCATACCTGCAAAGAACAATCACTTTATCCACTGCTATGAACATGAGGGGACTCTAATGAAGCAGTTGTGATATTCATGTGTGCAGCAAGTGCCGACAGGGTACAGTGGTACCTCGGGTTACATACGCTTCAGGTTACAGACTCCGCTAACCCAGAAATAGTGCTTCAGGTTAATAACTTTGCTTCAGGATGAGAACAGAAATCATGCTCCAGCGGCGCAGCAGCATCAGGAGGCCCCATTAGCTAAAGTGGTGCTTCAGGTTAAGAACAGTTTCAGGTTAAGTATGGACCTCCGGAACGAATTAAGTACTTAACCCGAGGTACCACTGTATTTTGTTGTGAAACCAAGCTTTCAGGCAAGGGAGATGCCAGGGATAAAACTTCAGTTGCTCTGCCACCAAGCTATAGCCCTTCCACAAGTTTTATCACCCTAAATTTGAGCTGTGGTTGCCTGCTGCCTGGCACCTTTTAGAAAACTGCAGTATCAATAATCATTCTAGGAGAGATGATCAGGCGTGAACCAGGCTAAATTAGGATTAAATTGGTTTAATTTCAGATATCAAGGCTGAGCTGGATTGTGAATCATTCTCTGAAAAGGACAGCAAGAAAAAGCCCCAACAGATTTCTTTAAAAATTCTTTATTGCTGCAGCTGCAATATTAATCTATACATTTTTTTTCTTTTTTTAAAACGACAGAAAACTAACAAAGGTTAGATGTATTTAATCCAAGTCTGTGGCTTCTTGCAAAACAGTGATTCTGGACTATTACAATTTGTAATGTGATAAAGTATGATGTAAATTTAATGGCTTTTGAGACTCAAGCTATTAGGTAACATACATATCTGTTTTATTCATTTAAAAGCCTCAGTTGCTAGGTTGCTTGATATTGCTACAGTTTTTTGGTAACCGAAAGCCGAGTTTCCAGCTCTCCCAGATGGGAGTCAGAATTACAGCAAAAACAATGACTTTCTTCAAGGTTCCACATACCAGTCAGCGGAGTCAGTATTCCAAGAGATTGCCAACATATACAGAGACAAATACATACAAGCAGGGAAAGCCACATAGAGGGAAGGATGAAAGGCTGTCTCAGTGCTGTACATCAGTCCTGTATGTCAGCCTGCAGATAGTCTAGCTGCAGCTGTAGCCGTGCAAGAAAAGCTTTGCTCGTTTGGGGGGGGGAGGGGGAGGCAGACGACTCTTTTTCCCCCTGCAGTCATCAGCGGGACCCAGAATGAAATTAAGTGGGGCAGAAAATATGGCAATCAGGGGAAAACATTCAATCTCTCTTCATTTAGCAGCACTATCCAAGCGTTTATATTAGGAGACTGCGTCATAAATACATGTTTCCTCAGCATGGTAAAATTACATCCACCATGAGTTGGTTGGGGTTTTTTTCCACTTTATTTTTTAACATCTAGCAAACCTTAGACGTGCTGCCCAGCGACCGCAATAAAACAAGCAGCGAGCACCTGTCTGGTCCACTTGACTGCTGTTTCATATAATGCAACGATTGTGTCCCAAAGCAAGCCCCCCCGCCGCCGCCACGCCGCCCCCAATTCTAGCCGCCAACTCAACTCAACTTACCTCAACTTGGACAAAAATAATGATTTTATTTTTTTTTTTAAAAAAAGTTGTGCCTTCTGGAGCTCCAGTCACCAAAGAAGAAATTCGAGAGTGGTCATTCAAATCCATAAAGGTGTCAATCCATAAAGGTTTCAAACACCAAAGTATAGCTATGCATCCATGTTTGGAGGACTCAGGAACTTCACAGTTTGTGGCTTTAATGCAAATAAGAAACACAGAAAGCAGCAAGTCAGACCATTGGTCTAGTTAGCTCAGTATAGCCTACCTTGACTGGCAGCGACTATCCTGGATTTCAGACAACCCTATCTTGACATGTCAGGGATTAAACTCAGGTATTTCTACAGGCAAAGAGATGCTCTACGACTGAGCAATGCCCTTTCCCCTAAGTTGGGACCAGACAGTTCCAGAAGCTTTTTCTGCATTCGGATCAACAGATTTTAATGACAGAATTGAGTTTGTAGTTTATTCTCTGCATAGATATTCAGGTGCTGTTGCTGTGGACGTAAATGATGTTATGGAAACCGATAAACTGTCACAAAATTTGTTACAGCTTTGCTTAAGGAAGTTGAGGGGTTGATGCTTTTGCAGCTGGCAAAGCCAAGAGAATGGTGAAGTTGGGTGAGTGCAAATGGCCACATTGTTCATTATGGTTCCTTGCATCATCATCATCATCATTAGAATTTATCTAGCACCCTATACCTGGAGATCTCAGGGCGGTTCACATAAAAGATCAACATAAAACCCTTTATCTATCTATCTATCACCTATCTCTCACTGGAAGGACAGATTGTGAAGCTGAGGCTCCAATACTTTGGCCACCTCATGAGAAGAAAAGACTCCCTGGAAAAGACCCTGATGCTGGGAAAGATTGAGGGAATAAAGAGAAGGGGACGACAAAGGATGAGATGGTTGGACAGTGTTCTCGAAGCTACAAGCATGAGTTTGACCAAACTGCGGGAGGCAGTGGAAGACAGGAGTGCCTGGCGTGCTCTGATCCATGGGGTCACGAAGAGTCAGGCACGACTAAATGACTAAACAACAACAAATCACCTATCATCTATCTATCATCTATCTATCTATCATCTATCTATCTATCTATCTATCTATCTATCTATCTATCTATCATCTCTATCTATCTATCTATCATCTATCTATCATCTATCTATCTATCTATCTATCTATCATCTATCTATCTATCTATCTATCTATCTATCTATCTATCTATCTATCATCTATCATCTATCTATCTATCTATCATCTATCTACCATCTATCTATCTCTATCTATCTATCATCTATAAAATCAAAATAGAAACAACCCAGTAACACCCCCCCAAATAAAGAGCCACATTTTAAAAGGGCCTAGGATGTCAATTATTAGGATAATTGCATAAATATGAAATAGGGAAATAATCGCCTGCAAACCCAAGATGCATATACAAACAAGGCTGACACTTAGAACCTATAACACAATCCTGAACACTTTAGCCCCAAATGACCCAGTGTGGTGCAGTGGTTAAGAGTGGTAGTCTCGTAATCTGGTGAACCGGGTTTGCGTCCCCACTCCTCCACATGCAGCTGCTGGGTGACCTTGGGCTAGTCACACGTTTCTGAAGTCTCTCAGCCTCACTCACCTCACAGAGTGTTTGTTGTGGGGGAGGAAGGGAAAGGAGAATGTTAGCCGCTTTGAGACTCCTTCGGGTAGTGATAAAGTGGGATATCAAATCCAAACTCGTCTTCTTCAAGTCCTACCTAGATGGAATCTGGGACTTTCTGCATGCCACTGAGCTATGGCCCTTGCCCTAAATTTCCCACGATGCCCTGGGGCATTATTGGGGGCATTAAGGGGAATTTAAACGGTGGCTCCTGGACCTAGCTTCAGGCCCTGCTTCCAGTTAAGCCTCCAATGATGGAGGAGGGAGCTCACCAGAGGGCACTTAGTCCAGGGTCCCCTTAACCCTGGAGCCACACATCTTTTGCTATGTATGCCCACCAAAAATATCCCAATAATACAAGCTCCCAGGTCTAGCCAGCCAGTGAGGGAGTGGTCTGTTCTTCACACTCAAGGGGGCAGTTCTCTTCACACTCAAGGGGGCAGGGGGTGTATGCAGGGAGGGACCAGATAGAGTCCGGGCTTGTGGTGAACCATATTTAGCCTAAAAGCTGCATTCCCTTCATGGGGAACTTCACTGGAGCCAAATGCTGGTCGTGTGTGGATTCAGAGGCAAAAGTGAACAGGGCACTCCACATGGTTCTTACCTGTAGGCCACACTGCAGCCGTGCAAAAGCAGGAGGCTTCTACATAGCCATGCACCCCTCTCCACCAAGTTGCATTATAACAGGTGAAGGGCACTTTCCAGCCAGGCAAAAACAAGCAGGGAGGACACGGAGCAGAACCATTGGGTGTGATCCGGGGAAAGTCCTCAGGGTGGGGTACAATGGCCCAGAGTGGCACATTTGGCCCCTGGGCCTAAAGTAGGCTTGCCATACGTCCTGAATCTCCCAGAATTTGGCAATCGGAAACAGTGTCTGGGTGTAAATTGTCCGGGAAAATCCACATGTATGGCAATCCATGAAGATGTTGGCAATCAACAACTTTTGTGTCCTGATTTTCACTTTTTCAAATATGGCAACTCTACCTAAAGCCCACCCCTCGGTCTAGAGCACACACAGGTACCAGCTTCTAATCCCTTGAGGAAAAGATCAGGTAACAGGTGATGGGTAGGAACTCTTCTTAAAACCTTATAAACCCACTGCCAGTCAGAGTAGACAAAACTGGCCTAAATGGAAAAGGTGGCTTCTCGTGCTGATTTGCCTGGGGCGGGGGGAGGAACTGCATTAGGAATATAGGAAGCTGTCTTAAGCAGAGTCAGGCCACTGGTCCATCTACCTCAGTATTGTATACTCAGACTGGCAGCAACTCCCCAGGGTTTCAGATAGGGGACATTCCGAACCCTATGTGGGGATACCAGAGACTGAACATAGGACGTTCCGCATGCAAGGCAGATGTTCTCCCATTATATAATTAAATACTGCATGATTAAAAACAAACAATATTTGATTTTGTCCACTCTGTGGAAGGGTGTACTTGGGCACAGAAGATACATAGTTACAGATATCACAGTTACAGTGGTACTTTGGTTCTCAAACTTAATGGGTTCTGGAAGTCCGTTCCAAAACCAAAGCGTTTCAAAACCAAGGCGTGCTTTCCTATAGAAAGTAATGAAAAATGAATTAATCCGTTCCAGGCTTTTAAAAACAATCCCTAAAACAGCGATTTAACATGAATTTTACTATCTAACAAGACCATTGATCCATAAAATGAAAGCAATAATCAATGTACTGTACTATAAAATAAATAAGACAGTATTGTAGATGATAAAAATCTAAAAAAAAATAAAAATTCTTACCTGCACTGATGATAGTCATTGTTTGGTCGGGGGGCTTTTATCCATTTCCGCAGTCACACAATCAATCAATCAGTAGCTGAACTGGGTTCTACACAGTCACAAAAACAAATTAAACAAAAAAGTCTCAAAAACAAAAATGCAAAATAAATAGCAAAAACAAAAGCACCAAACTTAATCCATTCCAGAAGTCCATTTGACTTCCAAAATGTTTGAAAACCAAGGCACAGCTTCTGATTGGTGCAGGCACCCCAGAAACAATAGCTGACAGCTGCATCGGATGTTCGGCTTCCGAAAAATGTTCGGCGTTTGGGAACCAAGGCGTTTGAGTACCAAGGCTTTTGAGAACCAAGGTACCACTGTATTTGATAAACTTTCTTTTAAAAAAGGATGTTTGTGGATCCTTTGAATACCTTATCAAGGTCCTATCCTTCCTGAGCTAATAATTCCTTATATAGAATCCTGATATTACTGCAATATCTTTTGATTATGTTCTTATACATACAGCCCATTTCCTGGAATTTATGCTACGGGGCCTTTTGCCCCACTCCTGTCTGCATTGCGGTTCCAACTTGGTCCTCTTCCCAATTTTGAAAGCAAAACAAACTTTATAGTGGTGTTTTTTAGCCATCCAAAAGCGAGAGAGAGAGAGAGAGAGAGAGAGAGAGAGAGAAGGAAACTTCTCAAAGGCTCATTCTTCTGACTCCGTTATCTATGCACAATATCACTATTGTCAAAAGGCTGGCATTTAAATCCAGACCTGAACTGGAAAGTCAGTTTTAAATACCTCAATCTGGCCAGTAAAAACAGAAATCTGGAGTGAAAATGTGACTCTTAAAAAAAACACACACACTAAAAAATAACCTTTGCTTAACTCATGTCTCTTGAACAGAATCCAGTTGGGAAATTATTTGGATGGCTATGCCTAGCTACCAGACAGCAGCCCTTTTTTTTTTGTAACCTTCTTTATATCTATATTTCTGTATAAAATTTCATGGATCTGATAGGGTTCACAAAAGCCTTTGCCTAGAATGAATGTGTTAGCCTTCAAGGTACCACAGGACTCTCTGCTGGAATTTATCCCTGCAAAGATACAGAGGATGCCAGAGGAAATAGTGGATCCAGCATGTATTTTATCTATTTTAGAGATTTTGAACTAATTGTTAGAGCAGTGCCATAAAGTAGTTAAAGGTCTGTCGCTCTGTATTTTTATGGAAAATATCCCAGGTTCAGTCCCTGGTATCTCCAGGAGGCTTGAGGGAAAAACCTCTGTCTGAAACCCTAGAGTCCTACTACCAATGAGGGTAGATAATATTGACAATTGGCTTGACGTACAATATACGGCCAATATACGGCTTCCCTGCCATTGCCTGCCTCCAAAGCAAGCTGTCAGTTCTATGCCCTCCCCTTAGTAATTGGTGCTGTGGCGTTAAACTTCTCTGAGGTTTAACTTACTATGCTTTGTGACAGAGATCAGCTTTCTATGGGCAGTATCCAACAATCGCTGTCCACTGTCATAGAAATCCTTAGTTTTGGATGTCCAAAGTCTCAAAGTGGTTGGGTTGGTCTCAACTAGGGCCAGGGCCTTTTCAGTACTGGCCCCGACTTGGTGGAATGCTCTGTCACAAGAGACTAGGGCCCTGCAGGACTTACATCTTTCCGCAGGGCCTGCAAGACAGAGCTGTTCCACCTGGCCTTTGGTTTGGACTCAGTCTGACCCTTATGTTTCCCTCCCCTTATGGTTTTGACTTTTAAAAAGAGGCTGCATTTTAAATTGCATTTTAACCTGTGTTTTAAATTGTATTTTTTTTCTTTTTATGTTTTTACTGAAATTTTATTGGTGTTAGCTGCCCTGAGCCTGGCTCTGGCCGGGGAGGGCGGGGGATAAATTAATTTATTATTATTATTATTATTATTATTATTATTATTATTATTATTATTATTATTATTTACTTCTTAGATATGAATGGAAAGCCAAGACTTCAAAAGGATAACACTCCTGATAACTCACCCAAAGCAACACTAAGCTCTGAGAGTTTTTCTGATACACGACCACAGTGGTTTCTGAGTGGTGGTTTCCCATCTGTAGAATGCTTTCCCCAGAGAAACATGCCTGGTGCCATCACAAAGAGCACCAGACCCCCTCAAACTCTATGAGCTGATGATGACAAGGGTCAACAGCTTTAAGCCCAGGCAAGCACTATACAAATGTACCCTGGGAGCCAACTCCTAGGGTAGAGCTTTTCAAACTGTGTCACGACATGTTAGTGTGTCAACTGCAGTGTGTAAGTGTGTTGCGCAAACACTCCCCGTGTTCCTTCCAGGGCTGGAAAGGGGTTAGTTCAACTTCACTTGTTTGCTAGTAAAATGATGTACAGTGGACGCTTGGGTTGCGAACATGATCCATGCGGGAGGCATGTTCAAAACCCACAGCGTTCACAACCCGCAGCGCCGCGTCTGCACATGCACGGGTTGCGATTCGGCGCTTCTGCACATGTGCAAAGCACGATTTAGTGATTCTGCGCATGCACGAGTACCAAAACCTGGAAGTAACCAGTTTCAGTACTTCCGGGTTTCGGCGCGTCCATAACCCGAAAATGCGCAACCTGAAGCGTCTATAACCTGAGGTATGACTGTATGTCTAAAAAGTGTGTCACCAAAGCCATTTCCCGTTCCCAGGGAGATGTCGTTGTGGGCTGGGAGCAAGCCCTCCCCACGTGCACAGGGCGGGATCGCCACTGCGCCATTGAATGGTCCTCAGCCACGTCACCCTTAGGTGTCCAATCTGGACAGTCCAGGGGCGTGGTGCGGGCTATTTAAACTGCCCGCAGCCAAAGACTGTTTTTCTCCCTGCTTGGCCAGTTCTCCCGCCCTCCCTCCCTTAGGTTAGGCTCTTTTATTTCTTGACCTTGCTATGGACCTTGGTTGGTCACCTTGGCTGTCCAAGGGGCCTGGTAGGAATTTTTCCACTTGGCAAATTGGCACCGGCCTTTTGGTTTCTTCGCCTACCTTGTAGCAATTGTCACAACTTTGTAAGGTTTGGCGGTTAGGCATTGGAGTATGAGGATGAAGGTGAGGGGAGGTAGTGGCTATCACCTACCCCTCCGAATTCAAGGGTATTCTGTTAAAGGAATCTGGGGGCGTGGTCTCCGTCCGAATCCCCAGATGGGAGGCTAGGGCCATGGCATGACCTCTAGCAGTGACCCTGGGGGAGTCTGTAGTTGATGTGCATCAGCAGAGCTCCCCCTACTGGTGATTAACCCTTCCAAGACTCCTGCAGATAGGAAGGAGTCAGATATAGTTGTGTGGTTTCCAATGCCTAAGCCAATACCACTCACATTCTGTGACCAATAAAGTTGTGGAACTTTTTCGTCCATTAACCAAAAATACTGTTTCATGTGTCTTTATTCAACTTCCTGGGAGGGTTTGGGACCTTGCCACGCAACATGAAAAGTTTGGAAAGCTCTGTCCTAGAGCCTGAGGTCTCTTTGCCCCCCATAAAATATTCGAGGGGGGCCCTCCTGCAAAGTTGATGGGCACTGCCATTCAAATGGCGGGTGTGTGCTGCGTCTTGTGATCAGTTATGTGGGGCCCTCTCAATATTGTATTCAAGTTGGCCCCCCTGCTACGCATCATCGTTACAAAAAGCAGGAAGTGAGATGTGTGACACTTCAGAGAAAGTTGTCCAGAGTATATAGCAAACATATCTGCCTTGATGCAAAGGAAAGAAAAGGGAAATGATGTTAAGCATGTCTCTGCTATGGGGAATCACTTCTGTCCTTAAGAGGAGGAGATAGCATCTCCTAATTTGAAAGACCTGCTGAGTAATGAAAGTCTTACCCTATTACTCAGTGTAATGTGTATACACCTGAAGATAAGACCTTAATGTCAGATCAGCTGATTCCTTAAAAAAACACTCCCTTAATTATTGCGGTGGTTTTCTGCTGCAACATGCGCTATCTCTCCCCACCCCAGCAATGCAATGAATAGAAGTTTGATTAAACAGTGGACTCTCAATACTCAGCTCAATACTGGGGATGGGACCAAGATGATTTCCTCTGAACATCAGTGGGGAGCATTTATATCCCACGAGGCTCAGAAGGCTGTAAAAATAATGACAGAGGAGTCTGAAATCTGTTTATTTTACCGTGCATATGTTATCCCATTGCCAGTGATGATGATTCACATCATCTTTGCCATTAAGGTGTCAAGTCTTCCTTAGCCAGTCCAAGTATTATGAAAGGAGGAAGGGGGCGAAATGGCCCTACCATGCTCTATTACTTCCTGGCACAACACAGGTGGCCATTACCACCTTCTTCCTTAAGTTGAATCATGATCTCTCAGCTCAGCTGAGAATATCAGATTGTGGATGTAGCAATCATGCGCAGAGAGCATCACCTGCATCGTTTAACGCATGCTTAACCTGCAAAACAACTCTTGAACTTCCTTTCTCCCTCTCTTCCTCTTCTCCTTCCTCTTCACTCATAGCTTCCCCCACGGTTTCTTTTTAATTCATTAGACTGTATACCGCCTGGATGTTTGAACGTTTTATAAATCACGTTGATAAATGCCTTATTACAAAGAGTATGTTTCAGATTTATTTCAGCTGTTATTTGGTCAGAGGGGTTAATAGTTTGAGAGTGGAAGTCAACCTGCGTTATTACTTTTAATTCGGCTGTTATGTGACAGTATTTTATATTGCAGCTGCCTGTTATTTGGCTTTTTGGCAGTAGGGGGGTTTTTTTTTGGGGGGGGGAATGATATCAATAAATCAGTTGAAAGGTGCATTCAGTCCCCACATGGCGAAAGGAGCCCTTGCAAGGTATGTGCTGGTTGATCTTCTAGAGGCACCCATTGGAAGGAACATTCCACAGCTACATACATGTTCCACCACTAGCCTTAGAAGGAGCGGTTAAGAGTGTTGGACTAGAACAGCATTTCCCAAACTTGTGTCTCCAGCTGTTTTTGGACTACAACTCCCATCATCCCATCCCTGACCACTGGTCAGTTGTAGTCCAAAAACAGGTGGAGACCTAAGTTTGGGAAACATTGGCCTGGGACCTAGGCTGGAGATAGGATCCTGGAATGGCAAAATTAAGTGGATTGTCCTTCTCAGATTAAGAAAACACATCTGCACCTTTTTGACTCTTGGGGGAAGCCAGTGTGGTGTAATGCTTAGAATGTAAGACTGGGATCTAGAAGATCTGGGTTCAAAAGCCCACTCTGTCATGAAACTCACAGGGGGTGGCCTTGGGCCAGTCATCATCTGTCAGCTGTACCTACCTCACACAGTTGGTGTGATGATAAATTAAGAAGAAGAAGAGTTTGGATTTGATATCCCGCTTTATCACTACGAGAAGGAGTCTCAAAGCAGCTAACATTCTCCTTTCCCTTCCTCCCCCACAACAAACACTCTGTGAGGTGAGTGGGGCTGAGAGACTTCAGAGAAGTGTGACTGGCCCAAGGTCACCCAGCAGCTGCTTGTGGAGAAGCAGGGACGCGAACCCGGTTCCCCAGATTACAAGACTACCGCTCTTAACCACTACACCACACTGGCTCTCGATGGGGGATGGACTGATGGAGACTATGTAAGCTGCCTTGAGTTCCTCGAAGGAAAGGTGGATTATAAATGGAGTAAATAAATCAATGTGCCAAAGAGTGGGTGTTGCACTTCAGATCAGAGCCGCTGTGTTTTCCCACCACTAGAAACGGAGAGAAATATCAATCAGGTTAATTAAAGAATGTTGTTTTGTACACATTCCAGCCAAAACACACACACACAAATACGCCCTCCTTCTTATGCAGATAAGCAGCCTACAGTTCAGAGAGACCCGCATACCATTAATATTGATATTTACATGGATCCCCTTCAAAGCATTCTGGTTTTCATTTGCCAGATCTGATTGAACTTGAAGGCTTCAGTCGGTTGCGCAGATCAGATAAAGCAGATTACAAACATCCTCGAACGGTGATCAAAATATAGTGCGCCGAAAAAAATTGCACCGGCAACCTGCAACATATAGAGAAGTCTTTTTCTTCCCTCTGGCACTTGCTCGCTTTTCCTGTTCTCCAAATAAAGCGAGAAATTCTGGCCAGGGCAGCCACGTGAATTTCAGTCTGGAAGATCAAAAGAGACTGACAACGAATATTAAAATAGGTTGAAAGCCGGCTTGATTAAAGTGCCTTTCTAAACAACAAACAAACAAACCAAAACACTTTGCAGAGCCAAAATTAAAGCTCTCAAGATCACAGCGCTCACGTAATGAAGACCAACCTGCTCATCCTAGATGGAAACAAACAATGTTGTGCTTTTTTTTTTTAAGGACAGGGAGTTTAATTAAAAGAGAGCTGCATCACACTTCCCAAATTGCGTTGTGTGCTATATCTAAGGATAGGCAGCTGCCTTAAACCAACTCTGAGCATTGGCGCATTGAGGTCAGTAATATATGCACTGCATACCCTCCAACATTTCTCCAATGAAAATAGGGATGCCCTATTCAACAACAATTTATAACCCACCCATCTGACTGGGTTGCCCTAGTCACTCTGGGTGGCTTCCAACATATATAAACACATAATAAAACATTAAATTTTTTTTTAAAAAAAACCACTTCCCTATACCCTCCAACATTTCTCTGATTAAAAGTGGGATATTCCAGGATCCAATCAGAAACTGGGACGGCTTCTGTAAATCCGGGACTGTCTGAGGGAAAAAGGACACTTGAAGAGTCTGGCACTGGTGGTGAACTGTTGGCCCATGAACTGGGTTTGGCCTCCCCAATGATTTTGGCCCTCAAGTCCTTTAGCAGTCGCACTGCCTTCACTATTCAGATCAATCATCACTATGCTGACTGGCAGCTCTCCAGGAATTCATGCAGGAATCTTTGCATACCAGCTTGATGCAGTCTTCAGTTATTATTATATATTCTCATTGTTATTATTACTAAAGACTGCATCAAGCTTGTATCTCGCGTGGCACAGTTGCAGGAACGTCTGGGAAAGTTGTCAGAGATTCAGAACCTGGAGTTGAAACCTAGAAGGTCCCCTCACTCTGCTCACATTTCCAAATTATTTCTATATGGGGTGGGGCACAGATGCACAGAGGAGGAGGAGGAGTGTGAACCAGACTGAACACATGGAGATCTGGCAGCCTTCTCAGTTATCACAGCTGCTGGAGAAAAACAGTCTTATGTGTACAACCCAGTTCACACAATTCCATCTCCAAGGGGCCCTCGTCTGAATAAAAATGGCATAGTCACTTTTTCTAGCAACCGAGTGCTTGAAGATGCATACACAAAGTTAAGCCCCCACAGAGAAAAACCTGCAAACCAAACCAAACACTTTGTCAGCTATTGCTATCATGGAAGGGTTCCTCAAGCATGTGAAGCTGATAGGAAGACAGGGCATGGGTGAGTTTTGGAAATGTGAAGACATCCTTTGGAACACTGGCTGAATTTGCACACAATGCTAAGCTATTATTATTATTATTATTATTATTATTATTATTATTATGCATTGTGAGAATGAGTCTCAGCAAGCCTTAGGCTTTCAAAGTACTCTATCATCTATTCCTCCAGGTTTGAAAGCTTTCACTTCCACAATGTGTACATAACTTAAAATTGCATATAAAACTGTGTTTAAAAGGAGAAATTCATATTAAAATGCTGGGAATTTTCATGAGGATTTTTTTTAAAAAATGCTGCAGAAACGTGGAGAACTGAATTTAAGATTGGGAAAATGAGAAAATAAGAGAACTGAAATTGACACAGTCTTCGAACCCTCCTTGTGACTGACTTGTTGTTTACTTGGAATAGTAGTAGATAATTATTAAGAATTGGATGGCGTTGCACTCGTTGGAAGGAGCAGGTTTATAGCTTGGAGGTACTCCTGAATGCAATATTGTCATTTTATGGCCCAGGTTTCATTTCTGTGGCTGTCATTTGTTTTACCTGCTTTTAATACTGAATTTTAAATAGTTGCAACCCAATCTGGGACTGCTGGTGAAGGTTGCGTAATAAACATCATCAGCGTCACTGGCATTCATCAGTATTGGAAAAGAATGATGTTTCTACATTTCTGCTTGGAAGATGGAAATAATGGGATTGTTCAAGAAACCATGCCCCCTTTTTCTTTTTCCCAGTTTAACTGTTTGCTAAGAATCCCTAGTCCATCAACAACAATTTTTCCAGGCACTATATGCATTTTACTAATTAACTTGTTTTTGTAACTGTTGAAAGCTGCCGTGTTTTAATCATTATGAAAACGCCCAGAGCAATGGGTGTATGTTTTATCTAATACTAATGGAACAATACATTTGCAAGAAATTAAATGTGAATTCCATACCTGTTTGTCCTGTTCAGGGAAATCCCTTTAAAGTTAACAGAGTTCAAGTGCAGAGGTGGTTATCAAATCAAACCAGTTCATTAGGTGAATAACACTTTTCAAAAAGCCTTCAGGGTTGATTGTCCCCCTTTCCTGGTTTCAATACATTACATATAATAGTAATAATGCATAGCATTTATTTACCAAAGTTTTATAAACTCAGCTGTTATTTTTTTGTTACAGTTTTAAGCCTGTTTTAAGTTTTAAGTTATAAGATTTGTATTTGTTTGAACAGTTTTTGGGAGAAAGCAGCCTACAAATGAAATAAATGAAAAAACGCCCCGTTAGAGTTTCCAAAGAAATCCACTTATATGATCTCAGTCATCTTCACAACAAAGCCCCTGAAATATACTCGGAGTCGAGAGTGGATTTCATGCTCTTTATTCTGCTCATAGTAGTGAGGAATGGAAGTTTCCCCGAACTGTCTGCTTTATATACATTATTTACACAATGGGCCGCACGTGATTGGCTAATTCCGGGATTCTCCTGTAGGCCAATCAGGTTGCGGATTCACTTCCACCTGGAACTGGATTGGGTGGCTCCTGTGGACCAATCGTACTGCCGCATTGTTCTAGGACCAATCAGACTGCTGCATTTTGGATCCTATTCAACTCAGTACATAACAGCCCCACATGGCAAGTGGAGGGTTTACTGTAGTGAAGCCCTATAGGTAGCTCAGTCAGTAGAGCAGGAGACTCTTAACCTCAGTTCTGTGAGTTCATGTCACACGCTGGACAAAAGATTCCTGCATTGCAGAGGATTGGACTAGATCATGGGTAGGCAAACTAAGGCCCGGGGGGGGGGGCTGGATCTGACCCAATCACCTTCTAAATCTGGGCCAAGGACAGTCCAGGAATCTGCATGTTTTTACATGAGTAGAATGTTCCCTTTTATTTAAAATGCATCTCTGGGTTATTTGTTGGGCATAGGAATTTGTTCATTTTTTTTTCTTCCAAAATATAGTCTGGCCCCCCACAAGGTCTGAGGGACAGTGGACCGGCCCCCTGCTGAAAAAGTTTGCTGACCCCTGGACTGGATGAACCTTATGGTCATTTCCAACTCTACAATTCCATGAGTCTATGTGTCTCACCTGGAAATATGGTTGGCAGGAATCTGTGAAGAGAACCTTGCGCCAATTATCATGGGCCATACTTCCCAGAATGCATTTCAAGGCATTTCTGAAATGCGGCTAATGGAAATCTTCAAAGATAGCCTTACACCTCTGAGTGCTTTTGAATGCTCTAGAAAGCTTATAAACTCCCCCCCCTAAAAATGTAAAAAGAAAAACAAGAAAAATGGAAAACCATTGGCCACCTAACAAGGTTTAGTAAAGTAAGTGGCTATTATTCCCTCCTGAAAATTTCCCATGCAATAATTTTTGGGAGGGTTTATTTTATTGAGGTCCACCCAGTACCCTCCCTGATACTTTTCAGGGTCAGGTAAAGATATACCTTCCCCCCACCCAGGCTTGTGATGGACAGGGCTGAATTTTTTTTCTGCTCCTAGTATACTTCCACAAGTCCATGTGGCTTTGGGGTGTGTTTTTGCTTGTATGTAAATATGAATTGTATAATGTTTATTTTAAAATATGAATTGTTAATGGTATACAGTGGTACCTCGCAAGACGAAATTAATTCGTTCTGCGAGTTTTTTCGTCTTGCGAATTTTTCGTCTTGCGAAGCACGGATCCTGTGCTGAATTTCTTCCTCAGTCGCTCATGCTCCCCCCCTCGCTTTCAACCGGCCACCATGACCATCAAGTTGTGCTTGGGTTTCTACGTGGGCAAAAAGTCCGCCGCGCTGCTGGCGCTGCTCTTGGCCGCGCTGCTCTTGGCGCTGCTGGTACTGGCTATCCTGTACGGGCGCTGCGCGCAGGATTTGGAAGGGAGAGGCGACGAGGCGGCGGCGGCGGTGCCCACAGACGAGGCTCCCGCCAGCGCCGACCCATCCGTGCGGCCGCCCGGAAAGGAAACAAACTTGCAAGACGTTTTCGTCTTGCGAAGCAAGCCCATAGGGAAATTCGTCTTGCGAAGCAACTCAAAAAACGAAAAACTCTTTCGTCTTGCGAGTTTTTCGTCTTACGAGGCATTCGTCTTGCGAGGTACCACTGTAATGGATTTCTGTTTCTAGTTTGTAAGCAACACGTGACTAATAGGCCAAATTTGTGGTGGCTGTTTTGTTCTCACCCACCTAACAAATGGTCAAAAATATATTTTTTGGTACAATTCTAGTCTGTGGTTGGCCACTCCTGTCCTAAGGAAAGGATTTCAAACAGAGATGCCTCCAAATATGGATTGGTAGAGACGGGCCAACCTTTTGCCACTATTGTAGGTGAGATAACTGCTTTGCCAACTTGCTTGTGCCTGGTTGAAATGTCCCTTAGAAAAATGCCATTCCCTGCCCCTGTTCTTGGCAGGAAAAAAACACGGAAAGGGTTTAGTGGTTGATGACCCTTATTAATTTAATTAATGAAAAGCATCACCTCTAGCACCTGGGCAAGGGAAACAACTCTGCCTCGTGTCCCACAGTAAATCTAATTATTAAGTAACAAGGAATTTGGCAAGGGTTTGATAGATCATTTCTTAGCATTGTTACCAAGGAGGGTGAAGAAAGAAGCAAATAAGTCCATGAAAACCAATCTGCCACAGGCCAGAATGAATTGTTTCACAAAGTACTTTTCAAAACTGCTTCTCAGCTCGTTAAGTACCAAGACATAAAAAGGCTGACTTTTGGTGGTACATTTCAACCTAGAATGTGTCAATGTGTCCAAATCAAGGACACGTTGGTTATATACATAGAAGGAAAGAGGCCGTTAAGATTGCAGTTTTGTGTCTGCTTACCAGGTTGTACATTTCTATGAACTCGGCGAGGATTCCTTTTGAGGAGACATGTTCAGGATCGCACTGAAAATGTTACGTCTATATATTGGGCAAGATCAAGTCATGGTCTGATCAAATGCTTTGAAATGACGGGGAAACAGAGAAAGCAAGAACTGTCATTTGTCTGCTTCCATTTGTCTGAACGGAGAATGTGCCATAGAACACACCAAAGGCTATTCTTAGTAATGGTGCTGACCTTTAAAGCCCTAAACGGCCTCGGTCCTGTATACCTGAAGGAGCATCTCCACCCCCATCGTTCAGCCCAGATACTGAGATCCAGCACCGAGGACCTTCTGGCGGTTCCCTCATTGCAAGAAGTGAGGTTACAGGGAACTAGATAGAGGGCCTTCTCAGTAGTGGCGCCCACCCTGTGGAACACCCTCCCTTCAAATGTGAAGAAAATAAGCAGCTATCCTATCTTTAAAAGACATCTGAAGGCAGCCCTGTTCAGGGAAGTTTTTAATATTTAACGCTGTACTGTTTTAACACTTGATTGGGAGCCGCCCAGAGTGGCTGGGGAAACTCAGCCAGATGGGCGGGGTATAAATAAATTATTATTATTATTATTATTATTATTATTATTATTATTATGGTATGCGAGATGCCTTTTGGTGAGGTTTGTCTGCTGCTGATCGTTTCATTGAAGGATTCCTGGTAAACATTCAAAGCATTAGTTTCTTGGTCAAATCTTAAGGCAGCCGTCCGTGGGGATAATTTGGCTTGTTTCGACCCAGCCATGACCTGTTGTACTACACCTGATGTCATATATATGATATCAAATGCAGGGAAGGTGGAGCTGCTGCTTGGCTGAAAAGGGTGTTTGCAGACACTGATGATCAGCTGATCGGAGGTGCCTGCATTGCCCCTTTTTTGGTAATAATGTTTTATTCTTTTTTCCATATAGAAAGTCTCATTTGTTATTCAACAATTATATTCCAATTGAACAGAATTAGTGGCTTCTTGCTTAGCCATCATCAGTGTTTATAACTCAAACTACATAAGGTTCTGTCTTATCTAATTTCACCCTCTCTAACATGTTTCTCAGTATATTCTGCTTACACTTCAAACCCACAAATATGTGGCCTTCACATATGGGAAATAACTTTCTATATAGACCAGAAATGGTTTCCAGTCTTCTTTAAAAGATTGTAAATTTGCATCTTTTAACAGTGTCATCAATTTTGCCACCTCTGCATATTCCAATATTTTCATCAACCATTCCTCCTTTGAGGGTGTTCTTCCTTCCTTCCATTTCTGACCATAGAAAATCCTTGCTGCCGTAGTCATAAATACATAAATACCGTTGAGGCTTTCTTTGGGATTCCGCTGCCTAGTATCCTCAGCAGGAAGGATTCTGGCCCCTTGAGAAAAAATCACTATTTTATTTTTTTCTTAATTTCATTACATATCATGTCCCAAAAGGCCTTTGCCTTCCTGCAAATCCAGGTGGTGCTTGCAAAGCCCTGTGATCTGTGTTTTGCAAGGGCCAATGATCAGCTGACCATCGGGCTTTCAAAGTGTCATGAGTAAAGGAAGAGCTGCAGCTATATGACAGAGTATGTGCTCTTCAGGGAGGTTGTGTCAGGTTTAGTCCAGGTAGGCCTGAGAAAGATTTCAGGCTGAAATCCTGCCTGAAATTGTGTCCAGTTAGTTTCGATGACACTGAGCTAGATGACCTGATGGCCTGACTCAATAGGAAACAGCTTCCCGTTTTCCCAGACATTGTGGAAACCACTAGAATATGCTATTTGATATTTGGCATAAAGAGTGCTTAATATTTGGCAGAGCTGGGTAGTTGACATGTAATGATAATTAGTATTTGACAGTTGACAGCTTACGAGATTTCATATCTGAAGTCTGCCAACATCAAAACTCTCCAAGGGATGCCAACAAGCTGAATGCATTTGATGTTTTCTTGAGTTAAAATTTCACTTCCAAAATGCAGATTTGGGATTTGAACTTGAAATTCCTCATTCGGAACTGAACTGTGAAACCAGAAAATTTCGTGAATGAGGAACATTTGTGAAATTTGTTGCCGAGGCCTTTAAAAAATAAATGAAAAATAACCAGATTTAGCCTACAGTTGTGCTGTTATAAATCACCCAAGGAAAACAGCCTGGCTCAGAGCCACAATATTAGGGATAAAGATGTTAGATCAAAAAGGTATTAGGAAAATGCAATGCACAGAATTCAAGACAAATGCTGCGCCTGAAGATTGTATTACAGTCATGAGGGATTTAACTCCCTGCCCACCCACCAAATATCCTATGTGTGTTCCAAAATGAATATTGCATTGAAACACATGCATACAGGCAAACAGGTTCCATACAAAGGTCTAATTTAAGTTACATTCACTCTTCTGTATGAAAAACGTTAGGATAAAATGTGCAAGCTTAATGTCATCAGAGGGCAATGACCTTCTTGCTAATATGACTATAAGAGTGTCCTGCTGCTGAATTATGCATTACAATATTTATGTGCCAATTTAAATATTATTTAATATTTAACTTTGCTGCGAGACAGCCATACTATTAAGGCCCCTTGATGGTTACTGCTGCTACAGCTTGCTGGGCACAGCTAGGCTTTTCTGAAGTCCCATTAAATGCAACTTGCCTTGTCTGAGGCCACATAGAGTGCCTCTGCTGCTTTGAAAGAGACATGCAGAAAAGGGAATTACAGTTTGCTAGGAATTGCAAGTGGGCAGAGAACTGTTGCACTCAGGCCCTGCTGTGAGAACAGGACTAGACTGGACTTTGCAGGGCTCTTTGTATGTAGTTGTTGTTGTTTAGTCGTGTCCGACTCTTCGTGACCCCATGGACCAGAGCACGCCAGGCACTCCTGTCTTACACTGCCTCCCGCAGTTTGGTCAGACTCATGTTTGTGGCTTCGAGAACACCATCCAACAATCTCGTCCTCTGTCGTCCCCTTCTCCTTGTGCCCTCAATCTTTCTCAACATCAGGGTCTTTTCCAGGGAGTCTTCTCTTCTCATGAGGTGGCCAAAGTCTTGGAGCCTCAGCTTCACGATCTGTCCTTCCAGTGAGCACTCAGGGCTGATTTCCTTAAGAATGGATTCGTTTGATCTTCTTGCAGTCCATGGGACTCTCAAGAGTCTCCTCCAGCACCATAATTCAAAAGCATCAATTCTTCGGCGATCAGCCTTCTTTATGGTCCAGCTCTCACTTCCATCTTTGTATGTATATTGTATATGATAATTGGTAAACAATGAGCGGCCTAGCTTAGTAGAATCAATAGGATCCCTGTCCTTCCGCCATTTTATTTGGGGGGGGCGCATCAACCCAGGTGACCAAGGCAGTCCCAGTCACAGAAATAGGCCTAAAGATAGACTGAAATTAGTCCAGATCAATGTTTCCCAAACTTGGCTCTTTCCAGCTGTTTTGGACTACAGTCTCCATGATCCCTGGCCACTAGTCCTGCTAGCTAGGAATGATGGGAGTTGCGGTCCAAAAAAACAGCTGGAGACCCAAGTTTGGGAAACATTGGTCTAGATCAAGATCAGGAGACATGTGGCTCTCTAGGTATTGTTGGACTACAATGCCAAACATCTCTGGTCGTTGATAGTTCCGGTTGGAATTCAACAACTTATGGAAAACCATAGGTTCCCCATCACTGGTCTAGATCATCTATTCAACACAGGAATGTCTGGAATTGGGTGTGATCCTCACCATCACCACCATGTCCCCCTAGGGAAGATTTACATCTGGTCATGATGGTTAAACAAATTAGCAGTAGGGATGTAAGGATGTGTCTATTTCTGTTCTCTAATTTTCCTCATATTTCTAATCTTAAATTCAGTTCCCCACATTTTTGCAACAGTCTGCAATTTTTTGTTTAAAAAATCTCAAAGAAATCTCAAAGAAATTATGCAGCATTTTAGTGTGCATCTGTCCTAATAAATTCATTTCTGTCTGCAGCTTAACTAATGTGTATACATCTCTGCAAGCAACTTCCCCTAACATAATGCATATTTTAATGCCATTTTGACAAATGTATTCATTTTTCTACACCCCCCCCCAATACATGCATTTTTGTAAACATTGGTTGGTTGGAGAACTGCGCTGCAAAGTTTCAGTTAGTGTGAATTTCAAAGAATGGCTCTGTTTCGGTTCTCATGTGCAAACAGTGAGACATTCTGCTTTAAACACAAACTGAATTGAATCCCTCCCAAAATCCAGTAGGTTCTTCTTCACGTCCTTCAGTGTTGCTGAGATGACATATTCCATTACAGAGGCCTTGGCTGCTTCTTTAACAATACCAGCCACTCACTTCCAGCTGGGTCTTAGTAGCCAAAAGTGGCAACGACTGAGTGTACAAGTTGCAGGCTGACTCTCTCCATGCAACATGCCAGCATCCTCAACCTGCAAAAAGTGAAACTGGTCCAAGCAAGTGCAATCAAACAATAGCAGAAGAACATCCTGCTTCTCTGCTGTGCTTAACCTGGAGCTCCAAGTCAGATTTTATCTGCAAACTGCTGAGCAAACAAGTCACATCAGATTACAGAGGATTCTTAATAATATTTCACAAGTGGAGGGACCTCTGGCCACATGTCACAGTGCTCCTTTTTAAGACTCTACATTGGTGGGGAAACTTTTTCTCCATGAGGGCCACATTCTCTCCTGGGCAACATTCCAAGGGCCGCATGCCAGTGGTGGGTAGGGGAAAGATAGACAGAGCACTTATAGGTATAGGCAGTGCTCTTTTTTTCTAGCAGAAGAGGCGCAGGAACTCTCACCTTTTTAAAGGGAGCGACAAAGTTGTTGGGGGCAAGCAACCATCCACAGCAAAATGATGGACTTTGCGGAGCTAGCCAACCTGACTGGAAGAGTCTGTTGACCAGAAGGAGGAGGATTACCAGGAGGAAGGGAAGAAATTTAAAGACTATTTAGTTAAATATGTTAAGTTAACTTAATTGGAATAGCTTGCAAATATCAGATAGGCTTGGGATTTAAATATGTAATGTGATGAATCAATATGTTTAATGCCAAATTTGAAAGAAAGAAAGAAAGAAAGAAAGAAAGAAAGAAAGAAAGAAAGATGTTAAGTGATTAAGTTAATTTTATAAGAATATTGGTTTTGGAAAACTGTTAACATGATATACATGGAAATTCAACCAGGGGGATACAAGGAAGTCACTTAGCAATGTTATTAAGATTGGTTCAAATAAGGTTGAGATTTTTGTTTGTTTGTTTATTTGTTTGTTTGTCTAAAAAACTTTTTGGAAAATTTATTTTAAAAATTGAAAATAAATAAATAACTGATGCCTTACATTGTACTGCCTCCGACACACAACCATGAGTGTCGTGTTACCCACTGCCCAGCTCAAAGAAGGAACGCAACATTAAAGATGTGCTGGAGCACAGAAGGCCCTCTATTCCCCGCACAGAGGTACATTTCCCAGAGTTCCTTGTGAAGAGGGACTAACTGTTAAACCACTCTAAGAACTGTAGCTCTGGAAGGGGAATAGGGCTATCAGAATCCCTTGCATATGATTGCAGTACTTGGATACAGTCAGTGTTGGAACACGCCTGGGAAGCACACGCAGCCCCCGGAATGAGACAGATCTCTCCGGCCGTCTTCCTGATTAAGCGCAGCCCGGGACATCCATAAATCTTCAGTCCCTGCATGCATATCAGAAGACTATGTACACGCTCACTCAGCAGAGTATAGCAGAAACGAAGTGGAGCTTTGGTGTGTGCATTCTAAGTATAAGCAATATATACAGGAGAAAGCAATCATGGCGACTCTCTCCTTTCTTCTCCAAGAGAGAGAGAGTAAAAACAAAAAAGTACAAAAGTACAGTACAGCAGAAGAGAGATAAGCCTGTCTTCCGTTCTCACGCTTTCCAAGCCTGGAAAGTAAACACTGACATGTGATGTAACAATCACACATCCAGCAACGAAGGAGTGAAATGCTAACAATCAGTTCATGTATCCGCAGCAGCGATGGAGAAATGACCTCTGGGAGGAGAGCAGAGAGGAGAAACACCACAGTGCATCTGTAACAGCAAAACTGGATGCCTTCATCTGCCCTAGAGGCCACAAAACATGTCTCTCCCATATCGGTCTCCACAGCCACATCAGACGCTGTAAGTCTCCAACGGTTTGACTTTACCCCCGATGGCACACTCTTCCATTGTCTCTTGAGATAGACAGATGCCAGCAACAACGTAACAGCTCCCAGCACACTTAACAAACAATGGCTGAATCGCCACACTGAAAGTTTGATAATAATAATAATAATAATAATAATAATAATAATAATAATAATAATTTATTATTTATACCCCGCCCATCTGGCTGGGCCTCCCCAGCCACTCTGGGTGGCTTCCATAAAAACCAAAAATACAGTAAAATATCACACGTTAAAAACTTCCCTGAACAGGGCTGCCTTAAGATGTCTTCTGAATGTCAGGTAGTTGTTTATCGCTTTGACATCTGCTGGAAGGGCGTTCCACAGGGCGGGCGCCACTACCGAGAAGGCCCTCTGCCTGGTTCCCTGTAGCTTTGCTTCTCGCAAGGAGGGAACCGCCAGAAGGCCCTCGGCGCTGGACCTCAGCGTCCGGGCAGAATGATGGGGGTGGAGATGCTCCTTCAGGTATACTGGACCGAGGCCGTTTAGGGCTTTAAAGGTCAGCACCAACACTTTGAATTGTGCTCGGAAACGTACTGGGAGCCAATGTAGGTCTTTCAAGACCAGTGTTATATGGTCTCGGCGGCCGCCCCCAGTCACCAGTCTAGCTGCCGCATTCTGGATTAGTTGTAGTTTCCGAGTCACCTTCAAAGGTAGCCCCACGTAGAGTGATTCCTTGCAAGTGCAGAAAGAACATTATGTGGCACCAGTATTTGGTTTATGTCCCATTAGGTGGGATGGACTGGGCAGGAATCCAAACAACTTGAGCAGTAGGTCTGTCCAGTAAGGCTCCAGTCATCGTGTGCTTCCATTTGCTGCATTTGGAGCCTTGTCTGCTGGAGATTTCTGCTTGATTTGATTCCCTACCTGGTGGACTACCGCAGGGAGTTGGAAAAGCATCCATCTGATTGTTTCCTTCGGTCCTCAGATTTTCTCTCAAAACCTTATTTCATTGCTATAACAACCAGTCACTCTGTTTATGTTGTAATTGCAATCACCTTAACCTTGAGTATCCCCTTTTCCCCGAAGTGACCCTTTTATTTTCAGAATTAATTAGCTCACCAAGACTGCACAAACATAACATGCAAAGCAATTGTTCGTATTTTGTCAGAACTGGAAAAAAAACAATTATATTTGGTAGCTTTTAATTAAATATTAAAGGAAAAGCCTCTCCTTTATCTTAAAAAAAATTTAATTAGCTATTATGCAAATTGCCAGAAGGTACATTATATAATTTTTGGAAACAAACTGCAGATTGTGGTTGTGGGTGCTCGAATGAGTTTGTAGAACTGGAGTTATGGACAGCATTTAATGACGATGGTGTCATTCTTGCTTGTGGTTTCAGTCTTGATGAGTTATCTGGATATGTTTTCTGAAGACGTCTTTTCTTCTCCACCTCCTCCTTGTTAGTAATATTATTATCAATGTAAGACCACCGTTTTTCCCACTGTGGCCATTCGGATGCTCACTGGTAGCAAAAGGTTCCAGGTACAATCCTCAACATCTCCTCTTAGTGCAGGAAAAGGCTCCTGTCTGAAACCCTACAGAACCATTGTCAGTCGACACAGAACTTGATGGTCTGACTTGGTATAAGGCAGCTTTCTGCATTCTGATGCTCCCTCTTGATCTGTGAAAGATTCCTACACGAAATCCTAGAGAGTCACTGCTCATGAGAGTAGACAATATTGAGCTAGATGGATCACATACACCTCAATGGGACATCCCATTTTGGGGAGCCATGCTCTTCGGGGGTGCTGCAATCTCTTTATTCTTTGCAAGTACAAAATTGTGGTGTTTTGGGGGCGCCACAATTTTGCGAGGGGTCACGTACTTACAGGTGAGTGCATCCCAGAAGATGTGCATCCCAGTTTGCCATGGCAACCTGTCGGAAGCAATGGGATCAATGTTCCAACTTGTTAAAAGGCAGCATCATATGTTTCTATGCTTCTGAATACTCCACAAGCACGTAATTGCTTTCTATTCTACACCCTAATAATTGCACACAGCATTACAGCATCGTTTCTCTTCCACTACGGTTCAACGTTTGCAAACAACGACATTATTCATCTCATTGTCCACTGTGGCAAAATCACGTAACTTATGGAAGTTGTGTTATCATTACATTATTTTGTGATGGTGATTTTATTTATCTGTTTCTCACCATTTCCCCCAAAACAAAACAAAATTAAAACAAATACAGAGAAAACACACTACTAAAGTAATATAATAGGTTACTGTTAAAAAGTAATTAAACTTTTCCATCTCATTTGTTTCAGCACAAAGAACACATGGTGCAAAACCGGGGGTGGGGTGGGGGTGGGGCAGGCATGTAATCCATTACATATCACTTGTGAACTGAAAGAAGTCGCTACAGTGAATGCCAATCACATTTGCTGGTTGCCTGTGTCTGGGATTGGCGTACTCTGCCTACCTGCCTGCACACTGTCTGGCCAGAGCGGTGTTAGGATTCCTGCTCCGTGTTTGCAGGCATGAGATTGTTGTCTATACACATCGGTGTATGTTCTCATTCCACAGTGTGGGAAGTGACAGAGACAGGATGTTTATGTTACTGTGTTCTGTGAAGTGGGACTATTGTCCTACTTTCTTTCTTTCTTTCTTTCTTTCTTTCTTTCTTTCTTTCTTTCTTTCTTTCTTTCTTTCTTTGCCGTCTGATGAGAAAGAGGAAGGAGCTAAGTCAGAATGCTCCAAGTGTATTATATGTAAATGTAATGGTTATAGGGGTTGCTCGTGCGTAAGTTACCGCCACTCCTGGCTAGGTTGCCTGGTTAAACCTTTTCTGTCTGGACAGCCCTTCACTTCGTGGCTGTTTCAGCTGCTAGGAGAATCCGTCAGTGGGCGTTTCTTGAACCTCTTCCACCAAAGAAGTTCTTTGACACCAAGTCTCCGCCTACTCTCCCTGCGCGGAAGTCTTCTGCGTAGGGTGGGTGTGGGCAGCGGAGGAGCCGTGCTCTCCCCGCTGGTCTCCGGCGAGGAGTCCTGGAGCCCCCTCTCCGCTTCCCCCATCTGCCCCCCTTTATCCCTGGTGTTACGTTGATTTCCTTCCCCAGCAGATGAGCTGCCTCTCTCCCTGCTGGGCCCTTCTCCAGCATCGCTTTGGAGCCTTGCCTCCGCCTCTAGCTCCAATGGCAGTTCCTTGACAGTAAATAAACATAGATTAGCCAAAATGCTGTGCTACTGAGTTCTGTTATGCAAACTGCGAATACTCTGTGGATCCCTAAGTGTGCTTATGATTCTTGGTATCAGTCGCTGTGATGTTCGGGCTGAAGAAAGCTCTTGAAGCTCCCGAACGATCGACCAGGAGGGAGAGAACATACCAGTCAGGCATGTGTCTCTACCAGGGTCCCACACGGGAGTAGGATGATCCTAACAAGCAGTACATGCTCTGGTTATCACCCACTTGGACCACCACAATGCTCTTTATGTTACCTTTGAAGGGTAACTTGGAAACTAGAACTAATCCAAAATGTGGCAACTAGACTGGTGACTGGGAGTGGCCGCTGGGACCATATAACACCGGTCCTAAAGGATCTTCACTGGCTCCCAGTATGTTTCCAAGCACAATTCAAAGTGTTGGTGATGACCTTTAAAGCCTTAAATGGCCTCAGCCCAGTATACCTGAAAGACTGTCTCCACTCCTACCATTCAGCCTGGACACTGAGATCCACCTCTGAGGGTCTTTTGGTGGTTCCCACACTGCGAGAATTGAAGTTACAGGGAACCAGGCAGAGGGCCTTTTCGGCAGTGGCGCCCTCCCTGTGGAATGCCCTCCCATCAGATGTCAAGGAGATAAAGAACTATACAACTTTTAGAAGACATCTGAAGGCAGCCCTGTATCGGGAAGTTTTTAGACATTTTTTAATTATTATTATTATTATTATTATTATTGTTGTTGTTGTTGTTGTTGTTGTTGTTGTTGTTATATTGCTGGAAGCCACCCAGAGTGGCTGGGGAAACCCAACCAGATGCTGGGGTAATAATAATAATAATAATAATAATAATAATAATAATAATAGATTTGGTTTTTAAGAGAAGTTCTTCCCCTTAACTTAAAAAAAAACATTTTTGACCAAAAAGAAACAAGAAAAGCTTTCTGCACAGATTTCCTTAAAAGCAGAAAGTCTTCACTTTTTAAAAAGTAACATAATATGTAATACACAGCCTCCCTGCCTTCCTGGACATTGTGGAGAAAACAACCAGTTAAAACACATTCGGTAAAGAGTAAGGTCTAAGCGTTGCTCCATGCAGGTTATGCCAGTTCTCTCCATTTGCCTTCTTTGAAAGTGGTTTGCAAAACCATCTGTATTAGCTGCACTGATTTGCGCCAATGCCATTGCTCTGTGCATGCGCACCATACATTTAAAACACATTTAAAGCACTGCCCCTCGCCCTAAGAATCCTGGGAATTGTTTACACCTCCACAGAGCTCCAATTCCCAACATCCTCAAAACACTAGGGTTCCCAGAAGTCTTTGGGAACAAGTGGAAACTTGCTTTAAATGCGTGGTTTGTATGCAGCCTTTGGAAGAATCGCAGCAGCAGCAGCATGCAGTGACTGATACCTGAATTGAAAGATTGCTGTCTAGCGCACAACAGCAACCAGGGAGCATGCTGGGCTGACGTGCCATCTTGCCCTTGTGTTCCCTTACAGGAGTCTCAACAGGCAATTATCTGAGATGATAGTAAATGATAAACGCTTTTATTTATTATTCACTAATCTCCAGGGTTTCAACAGTGCTCAGGAAGGGAATAAAAGACTGCCTTTGAAAAGGCTCCCTCTACGACAGCCAAAACAGGTACTCTCTCTCTCTCCCTCTCTCTCCCCCCCCCTCTCTCCACAGTGCCTGCGGTGTTCTGGGTTGCGTTGCCAGACACATAAGCTCCAGTCCAGATACAGTCTAGGGATGGGGGATAAATTCAATTCGGTGTACATTTGAAGGCTAACTAAGCTGTCAGATTTGCACTTCCCAAAACAATACACAAAACCCAAACACAGCCATGTTTCCAAATTCCGAATGTTGCAACGCAGTTCTCCCACTAAGTACCGTATTTTTCGCTCTATAGGACGCACTTTTTCCCCTCCAAAAATGAAGGGGAAATGTGTGTGCGTCCTATGGAGCGAATGCAGGCTCCCTGGCTTCAGCGATAGCAAGGCAAAGCCTCCGAAGCCTGCGCTCCGGAGGCTTTGCGTTGCTTCCGCTGAAGCCAGGAGAGTCTGCTCTTTGAGGCTGGCGATGGGGAAAGCAGCGCTTCCCCCATCGCCAGCCCCAGAGATTGGGGGGCAGCGGGAAGGCGTGCGACGCCTTCCCACTACTCTCCAACCCGGGTTTGAGGCTGGCAGTGGGGAAAGCAGCGCTTCCCCCATCGCCAGCCCCAGAGATTGGGGGGCAGCGGGAAGGCGTGCGACGCCTTCCCACTACTCTCCAACCCGGGTTTGAGGCTGGCGGTGGGGAAAGCAGCGCTTCCCCCATCGCCAGCCCCAGAGATTGGGGGGCAGTGGGAAGGCAGCGATGCCTTCCCGCTACTCTCCAACCCGGGTTTGAGGCTGGCGGTGGGGAAAGCAGCGCTTCCCCCATCGCCAGCCCCAGAGATTGGGGGGCAGCGGGAAGGCAGCGATGCCTTCCCGCTACTCTCCAACCTGGGTTTGAGGCTGGCGGTGGGGAAAGCAGCGCTTCCCCCATCGCCAGCCCGAGAGATTGGGGGGCAGCGGGAAGGCAGCGATGCTTTCCCGCTACTCTCCAACCCGGGTTTGAGGCTGGCGGTGGGGAAAGCAGTGCTTCCCCCATCGCCAGCCCCAGAGATTGGGGGGCAGCGGGAAGGCAGCGATGCCTTCCCGCTACTCTCCAACCCGGGTTTGAGGCTGGCGGTGGGGAAAGCAGCGCTTCCCCCATCGCCAGCCCCAGAGATTGGGGGGCAGCGGGAAGGCAGCGATGCTTTCCCGCTACTCTCCAACCCGGGTTTGAGGCTGGCGGTGGGGAAAGCAGTGCTTCCCCCATCGCCAGCCCCAGAGATTGGGGGGCAGCGGGAAGGCGTGCAACGCCTTCCCGCTACTCTCCAACCCTCCTGTGGGCTTTTGGGGGAGATGGGGAAATTCCCCCACCTCCCGCAAAAGCAGGCAAAAGCCGCGCGCTCTTTAAAGGGGCTCCGTGGCTTCTGCTGGCTTTTCTAGGAGGTGGGGGAATTCCCCCACCTCGCAGAAAAGCCTGCAAGAGCCGTGCAGCCTTTAAAGAGCGCACAGCTCTTGGGGGCTTTTCCCCAAGGAGGGAGAAGGGACTGACTGGCCGAGTCCGTCCCTTCTCCCTCCTGTGGGCTTTTGCGGGAGATGGGGGAATTCCCCCACCTCCCGCAAAAGCAGGCAAAAGCCGTGCGCTCTTTAAGGGAGCTCCACGGCTTTGCTGGCTTTTCTAGGAATTCCCCCACCTCCTAGAAAAGCCCGCAGGAGCCGCGCAGCCTTTAAAGAGCGAGCGGTTCTTGGGGGCTTTTCCCCAAGGAGGGAGAAGGGACTGACGGGCCGTTTCAGTCCCTTCTCCCTCCTGGTCGAAAAGCCCGCAGGAGTCACGCGGGGCTCCTGTGGGCTTTTGCGGGAGGTGGGGGAATTCTGCCACCTCCTGCAAAAGCAGGGAGAAGGTCTTGGAGTAGCGCACAGGCTGCGTGCAGCCTGTCCACTGCTCCGAGAGCTGCGGGGGGGGGGGGAATCATATTTTTTCCTTGATTTCCCCCCCTGAAAACTAGGTGCGTCCTATGGTCCGGTGCGTCCAATCGTGCGAAAAATACGGTAATGTGTGCAAATATGCATATACTAGAGAACAGGGAGCATAAAGATACATAGATCTGTAAAAAAATCAAAAAATCAAAAAATGTATTTTATATTAGAGGGAAATTGTTTGATGTGCCACACATGTTAGGCAAAAATTCAGTGCAAAAAAATTTAGGATAATTTTGCGCTAAAATGCTGATGGTTTTTTACAAAGACCATATACAATGGTACCTCGGGTTACAGACGCTTCAGGTTACAGACTCCGCTAACCCAGAAATTGTACCTTGGGTTAAGAACTTTGCTTCAGGATGAGAACAGAAATTGTGCGGTGGCGGCACAGCAGCAGCAGGAGGCCCCATTAGCTAAAGTGGTACCTCAGGTTAAGAACAGTTTCAGGTTAAGAACGGCCCTCTAGAACGAATTACTGTAAGTTCTTAAGCCAAGGTACCACTGTATATGTGTGTGTGTGTGTGTGTGTGTGTGTGTGTGTGTGTGTGTGTATGTATATGTGTATCTATCTATTATCTATCTCTATCTCTATCTCTATCTCTATCTCTATCATCTCTATCTCTATCTCTATCTCTATCTCTATCTCTATCTCTATCTCTATCTCTATCTCTATCTCTATCTCTATCTCTCTCTGACTTGTAAATATGGAGAACTGAATTTAAAAAACAAGCAACAGAAAGAAACCAAAACTGAAAAATTCAACCATCTCGAAGTTTCTATTAGCCTGAAAGGAGACGCTGGCAAATCTACAACTAAGTGGACAGGAATTTTTCCATGCCATCACATACTGTGCACCTGATTCCCAGTTGCGTGATCTAGTAGTTAGATGTATGCTCACAATGCTGATTTTTATTTTTTTTTAAATCCCACTCATCTGCCATTTAGGAGGGGAAATGTGAGGGAGGATAGAGTCCCCCATGTGCGCCCTACCTTCCAGGTAGCTTATAGAATCGTAGAATTGAAGAGCTGGAAGGAACCCCAAGGTTCCAAGCATTCCAAGTCCTGCAATGCAGGATCACAGCTAACAGACGTGGGTATGTTCTCAAGGCAATTCCCTGGTTCATCATACATCCCACCTTAAAGTGTTACTGGAAGCACATCAAGAAGCTAACTTATGGACTGGCTGCTCCACATCAGTATTGCTAGGAGAGATGCGTCGGCAAGTGTGGTTGACAGGGCTGGCTTCTGGCTTTGCTCTTAATTTCCTCCATGTTAACCCACCATACTCTTTCTTTTCTTTTGCGTGTTGAGGTCCCCAAGCCACCCCAAATAACTCACACATCACAAGGAATTTTTGTTTAAGGTTTTTGGCATAATTTTTGGCCACAACTTTATTAAAATACAAAAAAATGTGAGTGGTTGCTTAGGCATTGGTTGCGACTATCTGCCCCCAGTGGGGACAGACTGACATTTCGCAACCCTGCGAAAGTCAGAAAAGGGGAATACATTTTGGGGATAGCGATGGAGCAGGGAACCTGCCCTCAGCCCTCCCCAAATGCAACCAGGGGCTCTTGCGTGGCCCTAGCTACTTGACAGGGTTCGAACAAAAGCAATGGTGAGCCCCTGTATTCCTTTAACGGAATACCCTTGCAGCAGCAGCATTAGAGGGGCAGGCACAGCCAATCCATGCCCCTCAACCAACCAAACCATAAACCAATGCCTAACCGCAACCTTACAAGTTGTGACAATTTGCTACGCAGTAGGCAAAAACCAAATGGCACCAGCCAATAAGCCAAATGGACAAAATTCCTACTGGGCCCCTGCCCCAAGAGCAGATGACCCCATGACAGGCATAGCAAGGTGAATGCAAACAACCCTAAATATGGGGGCGGGCAGGCAATCCGATGCACGGAGAGAATAGAGGAAGCTCTACGCTTTGTGCAGGGAGTTTTAACATTTCTGGCTGTCACTCACAGAATGGCAACATTAACTTCATCCCAACAACAAGGGAAGCCCAATCACAACAGTGGCCAATGATCAATTAGCCCGCCCCACAACTTTGGAGTGTCTTGTCGGCCCCCACCGCAACACGTGCTCTCCATGAAGGAGAACACGCTTTGTCTGATATTTAAGTCTTAGGTTGCATTCAGGTTTTTTGGTTTTTTATAAATCACTTTTTGATTAACAGTACTGTATATGCACGATCTCATTCTGATGGGATGTAATGAATCTAGCAGCTCCATTGCCTTGTATGCTTATGGGGAGCTTGAGTTTCTCACTGGTTTAGCTCAAGAGGAGGAATAGTAGAGAATTCGCAAGATCAGAAAAGCTTTCTTTCAGCATCCATATCTTTGGCAAGCTTCTCCAATCCCAAAGTTCCTGCAAAGATCTCACACTGTTTATCTTATGATAATAAGTTATTAACTGGAGACCTGCCTCTAAAGATTTTCACTGGCTTAGTCAAATAAATATGAGAAATTCAGCTTCCTCCTTCCCCACCACTTCTTCGACTTCCAGCTTCCAGTCCCCTATCTTGAAAACTCCCTTATACAAACAGCAATTTTGGTGAGATCATTCTCTCAAGCAGATAGAATATATGTAAACATTCCATGGTATCACAGAAGCCTACCTATGCCAATACTCAAGATAGCTAGCCTTCTGAACCCATTCTTGAGAATTCTAGATTTTGGGGGTATATTATTCTATGTAATTTGGGACCTAATGGATGCTGAACAGAGACTAGTACCTTCTGATGGGAGGCATCAGAACTCTAAGCCAAACAGGATTTGAGAAGATCCTTCAAGAGCCAAGGGCAGTGGCTTAATATTTTGCAGAATGCCTGTTATCTAGGGTGTCCACTTATACATTGCAATAAAGGGGATAAGAGGACACCAATCCGCATAAAAACATGCACATAGTGACATGTAAACTAAGAAATAATTTCTATAGCAAATAAAAACATCATGGTGGAGAAGAATGTTGGCAGGTGACAAGTCCATTTGATCACCAGGTGCTGAAGGACTTCAAGGCTTCTCTTTTCCTTTCTTATGACTCTTTCAACTGGGAATGGACTGGACAACGCTTCAAAGAGTTGTCTCCTTCAAACAAAGGATTGCCCTCTGTACAGCAGAGCTCCTTACTTCTGTCTCACTCAAAACCAGCACTCAAAGAATCAATTAATTAGCACATGATTTCTTTTATTGTATATAACATAAATATTATGGATTGTATCCAATGCTAGTCCTACTCAGAGAAAAACCACTGAAATCAATGAACATGACTAAGGAAGCAATCTTATGCTTAAGAAACTGGTGTAAAGTTAAGCGGGTGGCAGTTAAGGTGGAGTAGAGTTACACCCTATCCAAACCCCATTCAGCAGTGGGGCTGCTACTGCTCAGCCTTGACTTGGCAGAGAAACTGGCCCAAGGTCACCCAGTGAGCTTCATGGCCAAGTGGGGATTGGACTCCTAGTCTCCCAGGTCTTAGCTGGGCACCCTAACCACTTACACCATGCTAGCTAACTGTACACCACACTGTTATGATTGTGTTCAGCCTCTGGCATCTCCAGAAAAGGCTGGGAATGTCCGCTCTCTGAAATCCTGGAGAGTCACTGTAGATAACACCAAGCTAGATGGGCCAATGGACTGACACAGTATAATGCAGCTCCCTATATTCCTAAAAATGGTTGTGGGGAGAATTACGGTCTACACTGCATGGTCCATTCTGCTTGCTGGATCACAGCATTGTGCAGGCCCAAACATGTCGCAAAGTCTTCATTTTGTATTGGTGCACACGGTGGTTGTTCCATCTGTGCAATCCTCTCATCTTTATATTTCATTTGTCACCCTCGTGACTCACCTGCCCAAGCCATTATAAACCCTTGTTTCTCATTATGTACTATCTCAAAGATCTGATCTCAGTACTCTGCTAACCTTATGAAGAATGTTATCTGGATCATCTTGAGGCTTCATTGTTTAAACATCTCCTGTCTAGTTCAGTTGCCTGCAGCTTAACTTCCTTCACGTATCCATGCCAAATGCTTCTGCTGAGATGATCCATCTGAATAATCAGTGCATGCTTCCTGCCACTCGGCTCTTACTCTCAAGCTCTCTGCAGTTCAGCTCTCCTGGTGGGTCATGGCTCAGTGGCAGTGTGTGCCAAAGGTTCCAGGTTCAATCCCCCAGCATCTCCATGTAGGGCTGGGAGCAAACCCTGTCTGAAATCCTGGAGATCCACTGCCCGTCAGTGTAGACAATACTAGGCTAGATGGACCAGTGGTCCAAGCTGGTATGAGGCAACTTCCATTGACGGTAGGCTGCCTGGACAGGTGCTTTGGTGAAGCCTCACAAGAATTGAGGCAGCTTCTCTGCTGTGTCTGCAATAAATAGCAACTGTCACTGCTACTGGGTACATGAGTGATGGGCCTTGCCTCTTCTTAAGTGGCAAAATGGCTTGGGCCAGTCCTGGTGTTGTTGAGTGCATGTTGTGTAAAGTAAGTCGATAGATAGATAGATAGATAGATAGATAGATAGATGATAGATAATTTATTTATAGCCCACCCATCTGGCTGGGTTTCCCCAGCCACTCTAGGCAGCTTCCAACAAAAGATTAAAAATACATTAAAACATCAGTCATTAAAAACTTCCCTAAACAGGGCTGCCTTCAGATGTCTTCTAAATGTCATATAGTTGTTTATTTCTTTGACATCTGTTGGGAGGGCGTTCTACAGGGTGGGTGCCACTACTGAGAAGGCCCTCTGCCTGGTTCCCTGTAACTTCGCTTCTCACAGTGAGGGAACCGCCAGAAGGCCCTTGGCACTGGACCTCAGTGTCCAGGCAGAACGATGGGGGTGAGACGCTCCTTCAGTTTACCCTGGAAGATAGTCCCACTGAATTCAATAGAAATGACTTCCAAGCAAACACTGGAAATTGTAGCCTTAGTTCTCCCAATGACCAAATATGTTTAAATCCCAGTCTTCTCCTTCTCCTTCCATATTGCTCATGTTAAATCACAATCTGATCATGGTTAGTCGATGAGAAGAGATTCTAATCTATATGTTGCTGGAAAGATGTAGAAGTAAGGGTGGAGTATCAGCTGCATTATCTCAGCATTTAGGATGCTCGCTGAGGCTTTCACTTAGCCCTAACTTGACAAAGCCGTAGTTCTATTATTATATGAAGAGCCCATTGCTCAATGTGCTCTGTCACTACAAGCTCACGAGCCACAGTAGGAGTGCCACTGAAGCTAAGCTGGAACAACAAACAAAAAGTATTGTTGGGAGTTTGCTGTTTGACTTCAGGAAGTTGTGTTGCTATGGTGGTGGTGGTGGTTGTTTTTTGCATGACATGACTTTGGATGGCTGTCGTAACTTTGACACGAAAGAATCTTCATGTTCTTTTACGGCTGTGGATGTTCCCTGAATGAGCAATTCGCTTGCAGGTATGGAGGTCCGAGATAAGCTCGTGGCAAACTGCGTGTGAGAGAAAGAGTTGTTTAGCAGCTTCTGAACAGGGAGAAAGAGGAGTGTGGGTGGGCGGAGAGAGCTGTGAATTAGCTGAACGCACCTTGCTAGTGCAGAGTTTCTCTGTGACAATCTGATGCAGGATAGCTGATATGTTGCCTTGTAGGGTTAGGGCTCCACTTGTTATGTCCTTGTGAATCTGGAAGTGAGAATGCTATATATGCCTTGTTCTCACTCATCCAAATGAACTAACTCCAATAACACTGCCCCAGAACTTCTTGCTGCTAAGGGCAGGGGTCAGAAACCTTTTTCAGCCATAGGCCAGTCCAGTGTCCCTCAGACCATGTGGTGGGCCGGACTATATATTTTTTTGGGGGGGGGGAATAAATGAATTCCCATGCCCCACAAATAACCGAGAGATGCATTTTAAATAAAAGCACACATTCTACTCATGTAAAAACACGCTGATTCCCGGACCATCTGTGGACCGGATTGAGAAGGAAATTGGGCCGCATCCGGCCCACGGGCCTTAGGTTGCCTACCCCTGGCTAAGGGGAACTAGGGAGCATGAAACAATAAGGAAACATCTAAAATCTGAAACATGAAGGTCAGTTTTTGAACTCCATTTAATCATAACTGGAAATGCAACCCAGACAGGTTTGTGAAAAGAGAGTCCACGTTAGCACTGTGTTGTGCATGCTACTGCAGTGATGACGAGAAAGAGCTGCGACTGGAACATTTGCTAGTGTTCATGCAATGGCTAAATCCATGCTTACACTACTGTAAGGCTACCAGATGTCCCTGTTTCCCGGGGACAGTCCCCAGATTTGCAAATCAGTCCACTGCCAAAATCCATCTATTTAAGTAGGAAGTTGAAAAGTGTCCCCGGATTCATTGGAAAAAATCTGGTAACCTTATTCTACTGGCCTCCACATGATTAATATGATTAATAGTGTGATCCTATACATATCATCTCAGAAATAAACCCCATGAGTTCAACTTACTTCGAAATAAATGAGTTAGAATTGTGGCTTAAAAATATATGTAAGAGAGTACCCATAACTTGGTAAACAAGGTTCTTTTTCTTTTCATGGCTCCAGTTAATCTCATAATGAAGTGTAAGCTTTTGGAGCCCACTCATCAGGGTGCATGAGCTGTGATGGAGGGATGGATAGATAATCTATCAACTGATAACTCTTCAAGCACTGACTTGGAGCTTTTCGTTGATTAGGCAGGATATAAATCTTGTTAAAGAAAGATAAGGAAACAGATAATCCATCAACTAATGATATTTCATGCATCTGAAGGTCCAGTTTCCGTGACAATGTGTCCAGCTTTGCAGAGGACAGGTCTCAAAGGGCTGTCCTTTATTTGAAGGAGTTCTCTGTTTGAAGGCCTGGCTGGTTCAAATCCACCATAAATATACAGAACCTTAAGGGGCAATGCCAAGAGCTTGGCATTGCCCCTCAGCGGTCAGCATGTGGAGGGACAACAGACTGAGCAGGTACAAAGGTCACTTGGTCACTGATTTCCCCCCTATGCTGAGATGTGTTTCCATTTAAATGATAGTTATTGCTTCTGAATTTGAATTTGTACATAGAAGTGAGCACATGTAAATGGTATGCAAATCTGAATCCCGAAGCATATTCTCTTTTAAAAAATAATGCTAGCATCTCCAGTGCAACTTTTAGTGATGCTAGCATCTCCAGCCTCTGGAAAGAATGGTAGTGTTGGTGTTCAGCACGCCACATGTTTTTACATGTTACATGGCAACAAGACCAAGATTGCCACTGAGTGCACACTCAATAGGACACAACAACCACTTCTGGCTCTCTGGCTAGTGTGCATAAATGACAGTAATGTAAAACTGTTGTGAATTGTCATTGCTGTATATTGTTGATATTGTTTATTTATGATATAAATACTTCTATAAATAAATAAAATGTAACACATGAAGTCGTTGAGTCTTTCCTGGTACTTTTGTTTGGGTTGGTTGGTTTCCAAACTCACACAAAATTGTTTGTGGCTGCAAAACTATCCGTGCTTACCTGAGAGTAAAGCCCACTGATCAAAGTGATACTTTTTCTGAGTAAACTCATGGACTGCAGTGTGTGTGTTCATTTTAATGAAGCAATTTACGAAGCAAAAACTGTTCCTTTAAAACGAAGTTTTCATGACTCTAAAACAGAAGTTTCTGAGTTATGGAAAAAGCCATGCTGGCAGATTTTGGGGGCTTAATTTCCTCATAACAATAGATTTAACAGAAAACACATTTTCAGTGTAATAGTAGACATAAAAGAAGCAATATGCATTTGGAAATCAAGGCCCAAAAGGCAGTGTTTGTTTATATGAACATCTAATATCTTTTGCTTATATTATAGGCTTTCTTCAAAAGTATAAATTAAAGTAATTTAGCTTGGTAAATCACAATATAACTTCCAGTATTAAAAAAAATGTACCAAAGAAAATGTACATTTTGAAGCTTGGGAGTTGCTCTGTGAAATTCACGCCATATAATTGCACAGAGCAAATTTGGCTCCGAATATGCCCGGGGCCATTAATGTGTGGTGTTTAAAAATAGGGGGAAATCTATTAAGTATTTCTGAAATGAATGGAGGTTTGTTCTTAAGAAAGCGTGCACCATTGACATGAATGCTGGTTGTATAGTGCAAGTGCCTGTCAGAATGAATTATGTGCATCTGTAGGGTTACCCAAGGCTATAGTTCCTCTTTCTATCATGCTACGCATTCTCAGATTTCAGGAAGTTCTGCAGTGACAGAGCTGCAACCATGTCTTTGCCAAGGCATAGACCTGTACTACAAACACAATAGCCAGCTTCCATTCCACGGGCTCACAGCTCTGGACCCAATCAGGAAGACATTTTGCCATATTCTCCCAGCACAGATTCTGTTAGGAAATACTTCACAGCCCAAATAGGCCTTCCCTGACCTGGTACCTCCAAATGTTTTAGACTAAAGCTCCCATTGCCCCTGACCATTGGTAGTCCTGGCTGGGGCCAATGGGAGTCACAGACCAAAA
Source organism: Podarcis filfolensis (assembly GCF_964270895.1). Taxonomy (NCBI): domain Eukaryota; kingdom Metazoa; phylum Chordata; class Lepidosauria; order Squamata; family Lacertidae; genus Podarcis; species Podarcis filfolensis. The sequence continues at coordinate 74,472,649 of NC_139603.1, forward strand.
CATCTGGAGACGAACCACTTGGTGAAGGTTTGCCCAAAGCTTCCCCTAAATCAGGGTACGTGTTTCACTGTGCAGGCCTTGGAGCAATAGGAGATTGATACTAGGAAGAAGCAGACATATAGGCAGGTAGGGACTGACTTCCTCTTGGGTACCACCTGTGTCCCTAAATAGGTATGGCTGAATGCCACAACTGTGTACTTGCTCTGTAGCTTTGGAAATTCCCTTCAGATGCCCACTTGCTCCACTTTCCTGTGTTAGCAGCAGGGCTTCCTTTCAGCCGGAACTTAGTTCCAGCACCTCTCAGGTGGGTGCCATTGCCATTATAAGAGAACAAGGTGAGTTCCGGCACCTCTTTTTCTAGAAAAATAACACTGGTTAGCAGTCAACTGAATAACACAGATGGAGTCCAGAGAGAAAAGAAACTGATAAAACTTTACTGGGTAAACTGAACAAGAACAATGTGAAACTTGAGGAGGGAAAAAAGAGGGATTTTGTCTTTCTGAAGCCAGACCTTGTTCCTAGTAGGAGGACATTTAGCAGCTAAACAGACAGGGTGAAAATCCCTCAGAACTACATAGTCAAACAGAGCACAAGTTGCCTCAGGAAAGATCATGCTTTTCTGAGCACCTCCCCCACTCTTGGTTGGCTGACTGTCAACAGAATTAACCCTCAGGTTACTAACTGAATGATCCTTTCTGTTGTTCTTCCAACATTCTGGAATTTGTGTTTATGTGTTGAGCTGGGATTAGCATCTAAGATTTGGAGGAAAAAACAAGATTCAAGCTCTGTTGTGGAGCACATGCTTTGCATTCATGGAGGTCCCAGGTTTAATCTGTTTCTAGTCAGAGTAAACAATACCAGGCTAGATGGATACAGAGTCTGATCCAATATAAGGCACTTTCCTCTGTACCTAACCAACAGTATGAGTCAATTTATAAATCTTGGGAAAAGGATAATCTCTCCAACAAGATGTCTCTAAAAACGATTCTCTCATCATTGGTGACACATTTCTGGATTGAACTAAGGGAACTTTCAGCATAATTGTTTAGCACTGTCTCCATCATAGTTCCTCCATACTCTGAATTGGACTGAATACTCCTTTAAAAATACGAAATAAAAGGTTTTTGAGGAAATGTTACATCATCAGTTGATAGTGCTCAATTGAAATTCATTTGGAAATGGGGAATTGTATGCTTGCTGACAAGGCTTTCTCCATCTTCTCCAAATGGCTGGCCACATGAATGAAGTGGAAAATAACAATAATAATTTATTCCTTCTTGCATATGGTGATTTTATTAAGACAACCCGTTTGGTGCCTTGGTAATCTGCCTTTAGGAGGTGGCTGAAAATGTCTCTGGTCATTTTTTAAACAACAACAATCAATTGCTCTCTCATTTTAATGAGGCAGAAAAATGTCATAGTTTAACTATCTTCAACTCTATAACTATCACACACTGCTTAGAAGAGATGTTTATTCTACACAAGTATATTCTACACAAGTATACAAAAAGGGAGCCATTTTGAAATTGCTTCAACTTAGTCTGGTGTCCATGTGCCAACTTCAAGGCTCCCTGATCTCTCTCCTTTCCTTCTTTACCTTTAAACCATCCTTGGACCACATTCACACCACCTGTTTAAAGTACTATGATACCATTTTGAACCATCTTGGCTTCCCAAAAAGAATCCTGGGAGCTGTAGTTTGCAAATGGTGTTGGGAGTTCTTAGGAGACTCCCGTTTTCACCACAGAGCTACAGCTCTTAGAGTGGTTTAAGAACCCCTCTTTCCAGGAAACTCTGGGAATTGTTGCTCTTTGAGGAGAATAAGGGTCTCCGAACACCTCTTGACACCTTTAACAAACTACACTTTGGAGCAAGCCATGATTGTTTAAAATCCTTTAAATGAATGGCATGAATGTGGCCTTCAACTGGACTCAAAGAGAGAATGTGAACAAATTGCCTGCAATGAGAGACCTGTTTTCTGATAGCCCTTCAGTTAGAGGACTCCTTCAAGTAAAGGATTGTCATGTTTGGCATATGGCCGCCCTACTTGGAATATTGGTACCAGCACGGAGACTCGAAACTCAGTAAGATTATCAAGTACTTGGCAAGAAACAGTATGTGACTGGTGTGCTGTATTTCTCTTTGTTAGCCATAAACTGACCTGACCTGCCTTGATTCAAGAATATTGACTGCATGAGACTGCAGGGCATTCTGCAACAGGTCTAGGAACTTAAAATAACAGCAGTCTGCATTGCATATCTGGGCTTGCTTCATAGCAATTGTCTCTATGTAGGAAATGCCG